>NC_064646.1:247954535-248273727 GCF_023864345.2 Schistocerca serialis cubense
TTGCTCCCAATAACCCGCTCTCTGCCCTATCTTCCTATTCCAAACGAAACCCACTCTTGCTATATTATTTTCCGCTGCTGTTGATATTGCCCTATACTCAGTTGACCAGAAATTCGTGTCTTATATCCGTTTCACTTCACTGATCCGCACTACATCTCGATTGAGCCTTAGCATTTCCCTTTTCAGATTTTCTACTTTCCCTGCCACGCTCAAACTTCTGATATTGTACGCCCCAAACCTTAGAATGTCATCCTTACGTTGGTTATTCAATCTCTTTTTCATAGTCACCTCCATCTTGGCAGTCCTCTCCCGGAGATTCGAATGGAGAGACTAACCCGGAATCTTTTGCCGATAGAGAGACCGTTATGACACTTCTTTAATGATAGGACAGGTGTTCTGTGGATACACCTTCTGTCTTTAATGCAGTGGCTTCCGAGGCAGGAGAGTACCGTAAACCTCTGACCGCTCCTTCGCCCTCTTTGACTGAAGGTGACTTGTTACGCCGGAAGCCTTTGGCCGGCATTTCTGACGATTTGTATTCAAATTTCAGCGGTGTCGGGGCTCGAATCCGGAACTCAGAACTTTTCGATTAACAATCAAAGACGCTACTCCTAATCCACAAGTCGCTTTCGGTCAGTAAATATTCTTTAAGAAAAACAAAAATTACCGATGCTTTCTGATCAAACCTCATATGTCGGTGCGTGAGAAACAGCGTGCTGTTATCTACTTTCGAATTTGAAGAGTTAGTTCAACCATGGAGCACCGTCTCCGTCAGCGTGACAATTCCAGACCACGTAGGAGGGCTGCGACACCTGCAGCTATTGGACTCTCGGGTTCACCATCACTGATCACCCACCATACAGTCCCCACTTGCCCCATCCAATTCTCATCTGTTTCCAAGACTTAAAGAACACCTTAGAGGACATCACTTTGATAGTGATGGGGCGGTGGAAGCAGAGATGAGGTTATGGCTCCGTCAACTAAGTCAAACATTCTATATGACGGTCTGAACAAACAGCTCTCTCTTCCGAAGAAATTTGTTTGACGGCAGGAAGAGAGAGTTGAGAAATAAACCTGAAGAATATAGATGTGGAATGTTTATTTTACTTAAAAAACTTTGAGTTTTCTCATAAAAGATTCGGAGACGTTACTTTCCAGCTCGCCCTCTTAATATATGTACCACATTCGGCTGAAATTGTTCCAGGTATTTAGAACGAGCTTTTAACCAATGGCTTTGCCCACGAATGCACATGTCAAATATATTTCACATACATTATACATATTTCACGTGTGCATAAGGTGAATTCCACCGAATTTTCACGTAGCTCCACGTTTATAACGCCGTATCTACTGAACTATGTGCTGTACAATGTTATAATTTTGCAGGTATATCCAGAGGTATAAATGGATACAGTCTGGGAATTTTTTGTGGATACAGTCAGTAACAAAGAAGTAATAAAGTAAAATGTCATGAATGAAGCGACAGTTTTTCACAAGGCTCGCTGTTTATGACGCCATTTCTCCTGAACTATATGTCATACAATGATATGTTTTTCTACGCACATATTGCGACGTGTGTGGGTACTGTCTGCGAAATGACTTGCGAATATAGATAATAGCAAAAAAAATACATTAAGACGTCATGCTGGTGCGTCAGTTTTACCACAAGAACACCAGTAATATAGTCAGTGGTACAAATTTTTTTCCTTTCATCATTTTGTGGGGTTGTTAGCGGAAAAACCTTTCGTAAAGGTTTGAAATCATGCATAAAGTTTTTTGCAAGTCACTAAGTGCCCTCATTCTCTTATGCAGCAAGAATAAAGTATGGGTATTCGTGGGCTACGATACTTTTTCAGTCGCACTCCCACCTTTGATAAGTAGGTGTTTTTACTCACCCAGAAATTCTTTCCGGAAAGTGGTATTTGTGTCAAGTTTGGTTGAAATTGGTCCAGTGGTTCAGGAGGCGATGAGGAACATACATACACTTCTGTAATTTGTACGGATTTTACATTACATTCATTTCGACCCATATGTATTGAATGGTTTTACATCTAACAAGGAATTCAACGATTAGAAATAACTGATATAAACACTAAGAAGAGTGATATCTATAACAAATGTAAAAAAGCCACTGCTCAAAGTAGAGCAAGAAAGACACACCACAAGAATATAAATTTAAACCATGGACGCTATCAGCAACGGACCCGACAGGAATCGGATAGTTAGAGAGAGAAACGCAACGGAACGGAAGTGATGAAGAGAGAAAGAGAGAAAGAGAGAA
Source organism: Schistocerca serialis cubense (assembly GCF_023864345.2). Lineage (NCBI taxonomy): Eukaryota > Metazoa > Arthropoda > Insecta > Orthoptera > Acrididae > Schistocerca > Schistocerca serialis. The sequence goes on from NC_064646.1 coordinate 247,956,817, forward strand.
AGAAATCAGTGTGACTGATTGAGAAACGAAAAAGGAACTGGGAGAAGTTGCATTTGTTTTTCCGTTTGGCAGAGAACACGCCTTATCTATTAAATGTTCAAAGAATATGTATGAGCTATACAAAAAGAAGTGATTCAGATTTTAATAGAACGTCACGGGCGTTGTGTCGTTAGCATAGCGCAGAGTAGCGTGTTCCAGAAACGGACAGCAGCAACAGACAATCAGTTCGCAAATGTTTGCTTTTGGTTAGGTACCGCTATGATACTACGTAAGTGAGACGTGCTGCCATTGTGATGAGATGGCACTTACTTGATCTCCGATAAACTGGTTCACGCACACTGAGGAGCCGATAAATAGAATCGCGTATGGCACTCATGTAACATGTCATGCCGTTGTGGGAAGGGTACAGGCTGTAAAACGGAAACGAGCAGAACATACTCCATGAAGTATTAGAGTGGAAACCCAGAGAAAGACGAAGCCCAAGCACACCACCTGAGGGCTGGGACAAAGAAACGAAAAAATACGCAGGTTTTAACTGGCAGAGGTCAGCAGGGATCAGAGAGGCATAGAAACAGCGATTTCTTTTGACCCGTTAAAGATATTTGTAACCTGTTTTTACCTAGACCAAAAGTCATAAGACCTCACGAAACAACAGTAATGAGTTTCCAAATGGCTCTGAGCAATATGGGACTTAACTGCTGTGGTCATCAGTCCACTAGAACTTAGAACTACTTAAACCTAACTAACCTAAGGACATCACACACATCCATGCCCGAGGCAGGATTCGAACCTGCGACCGTAGCGGTCGCGCGGTTCCAGACTGTAGCGCCTTTAACCGCTCGGCCACTCCGGCCGGCAATGTGTTTCCACATCTTAATTAATAACCGAGATACAAGTTATCAATATTGATTTCTTACATAGAACTACGCTATTTTTTCCGCCGGGATAGCATATCTTGATGAGAAACATTCAGTATACAATAAGAAATCACGGAGTAAAATACATTTAACATTTTGAGTTGTTGTTGCGGTTGTTACTGGCGCATCATCTGGAACTTTATGCCATTCTCCAAGGAAATTTACACCACTGACGCAACACACGTTGAACTCTACGCTAGTATCGGGTAAAACCCGTGCCATCGAGGCAAGAAACACGTCGTCAGTCGTGTGTGGAACCACTGTCTAAGTAGATCATGTTTGGTATGAGGAACGTTGCAGTTCTTTCAAAGTTTATTGCTTGTAAGATATCCACATACTCGGACTGTTATTAAAGCATAACAAATATAATGTTATTTATTAATGAAAATTTGATCGATATGGTCTATCTTTACGCCGAGTGCCACCAAACTGCATCAGGAGCAGCAGAACCGCAGGCAGAACTGGTCCTAAATAGACGATGTCCAACTCTCCCCATCTTCGTCAGTACCATCAAAATACTTCACGTGACTGGAAGTTTTGGCGCCAAGAAAATATATACGAAGACAGACTGCTACCGAGGAAGTCGCACTAACAGCGGTTTTTGCACCTGCTGGAATAAATCTGCATGCCATTTTTAGTCAAATACAAAACTACCAGCCAAAGAAGCGTTCTACTTATTCTTCGAACACATAAATATAATTTGTTCCATTTTTCTTTATATCAGTAGCTACATGTTAGTGATTTTCGGTATCGTTTTGAATACTGTCAGTGTTTTTTGCAGCAGGACAATAATCTCTTGGGTAAAATATTATTTACTGAAGAGACCACGTTCGCAAACGATGGGAATGTGAATTTGAAACACAAGCAATACTAGTCAATGGAAAAACCACATTTGCTGGCTTCGTCAGGTGTTAACCAACTACAGTGGTGTGTGAATGTGTGGTATGGCATAATCAGACGCCACGTGGTCAGTCCCTATTTCCTCGATGGTGCGTTAAACGGGGAAAAACCACCCACATTTAATGTAAACATTTTACCCTTTTTATCAGAAAATATGTCCTTGAGAACTAGTCACATGTTGTGGCATCAACTTGATGGATGTCCTTGCTATAAATCTTCAGGAGCAGAAGTTGCACTAATCCGCTTATTTCCAAAGAGACGACTGGGAAAAGGTAATCGTTTCCAGAGGTGTCCAGCACCGTCGCCTGACGAGATGACGAGAGAGTTGTTCCTCTGTGGTAATGTAAAGCATGTGTTCTACATGGAGTTTCCAACGGCCGTGGACGACTTACCGCTACGTGTAAAGTGATTACTAACGATTTGCTATAGCAGTGAGTCCCACAGTGATGTGGCGTGTACGAAAGTATCGTAATGCAAATCCTCTTCGAAAATCCTCTTTAGAAGTTCACCAACACAAATTTTACGGCACGTTCTTGATCGTGGAGAGCTACCATTTATTTCATTTATTATTCCAATGTGTGATTTTTTACCAGTGTGCTAATCACATAGCATACGTAAAATAAACATAAAAATTGTCATTTAAAGTAATAAATTTTATTCTCCGAAACCTAAAAAATTTGTACCTGTCAAACAGCGTTTCTCGATGATCACATATTCTCATGGATATCTATTTGTTGAATATTGTGGGAGGTAAAGCTGGTTAATTGTGTCATTTTAGCACCGCCACAGTGCCGTTAAACCTGTTCGTACAACGCAGCGAGGTGCCCTGTTACACGGTGAGGTGAGCAGGACCGGATCGGATTCCAGTTGCGGATGAACGACCGTTGTTCTGGTCAGCCAAACCCTTCGCGTCTGGTTTGGAGTCGGTTTCCCCGCGCCTGTTTCGGTAGATTCCCGGCAGGTACCTAGTTTTTACTCCACTACGTCTCAGGCACGCAACGGAGAAGCAGTAAACGCAACTTGACCCGTAATGATTAACAGAATAACCGCATGCATGCGACAAACTTACATAATTTAAGTGGAGCTGAAACTGGGGTTTGCATAGCTATCATTTGACACTGAGCGGTAAATAACAATTCAGCAAGAGACTGACAAAAAATTAAATAAGTATTCGTTTCCTGCTTGTAGCGTCTAACACTGCTCACATGGGTTTAGCGTAAAGCATGTGTTGATTGGTTCTCAGCGCGAAAGAATAAACTGAACCATCAGAAATCAACTCATAATTTAATCTTCGAGTACAGTTCCATTTAATATCTCAGGAAAGTGCGACATTGCTCAGCAGCACATTCACTAAGGATCAGTCGCCGTGACCGCTGTCGTCAACCTATGCTTCTGCTTCTGAAACCTAGTTTCGTGCTAAAAGAGAAAACTTATGTTTAATGTGTTATAGTTGCAAAATTATTTCAGTGAGTGGCCTTTGACGTATACGAATATTCACGGACCGTGAATAGAACCAACAAGAGAAGGCAATATGACGTCACGTGCAATTAACAAAGAAATTACTTTCATGAAGTTAATGAATAAATATATTGTTACCGAAAGAATATAGTTGATTTATAAATCCACATGGGTCCTCAAAGCCACACAACGTGCTTAAATATTATAATAAGCACTGGAATGCAGCACCTAACGTTTAGCAAGACAACAGCTCTTTTATAATTCAGGAGAGAATGATAACTTTGTATCTAGCGTACTATGGGTAGAAACTATAACGTTCGTCACTATGACTAGCTTCGAATTAATCAAAATTCAGCATACAACGTATTTCCATTTCGACATTCGGAAAAATACTCCGTCGAAGACGAAAGTCGAGTAATCGAGAGGTAACTGTCCAGATGCTTAGCGAGCAGTTCCGAAATAACCCAACAGTTTCACATCAGCTTCACCACGATAAGTAACTGTAACGACAACAGCCAGTTTCTTGAGCATTGCACGGTCTCCAAAGCAGATCAGGCTGGCACCAGGCAAATCCAGTCTTCCTCGCAAAGTACAACCCTCACTAGCACAAGAACGGAACTCGCAGGACACAGAATCGTGGAAGCAAACAAGGAACAGCATTTGGTCTCCAAATCACGAACGTTCCCCATTGGCTGCAAGACAAGTCAGCCCAAAGATGCGAAGGTGTCTCAGTGGATAAACAAAGAGGTTACTCAAAGGGCCTATCTCTATCAGTTGAAACTGAACATTGTAGAGAAACGCAAAGTATTAAAAAGATAGCTGTCGCGATCGACTGAAAGCAAAATATAGAGCGTAAATATTTAATTACCCAATGAACAAGCAGCTTTCGATTTGATTACAGATCAGTTATTTTCTCAAATATTTGACATTAATCGTGTAAAACCTTTGTGATTGAAGACATATAAACCTGATTATATTGTAATGATTTGTGAAAACCACCTCAACTGTATATTTACACATTTACTGTGCTAGGATCGGGTTCGCTCTTGGAACATCTTCAGGTTGCCGGGTTGTGCTAAAGTAATACGTGGTGTGGTTGTTGTATATAACGTTAAAGACACACGGCAATGGGTTGTAGTGTTAGTGATTCATTCGCCGCTGTCATCGGCGATTAGATGACGCTCAGAAACCTGTCTGAGCGTGCTCTGTTTTGAGTCTGCAGGCAGTGACTGTGCTGAGTTTAGAGGTGAACAGTGTTTGCAAAATTCGTTCTATTCATTGGTACAACCATGCCTCGCTGACGAAAATATACTCCTGTTGTACAACTTCAGCCATTTGAATGACGTCGCATTGTGGACCTGCGGGAAACCGGACGGACGTATCGACGGATTGCTGCACATTTTAGGTATGACATACCGGTGTTGTGTCACTGCTTTCGGCTGTGGTCTGTGGATCATTCCGTCACCGTACAGCAGGTTCTGGATGTCGCCGTAGTACAGACACACGTCAAGGTCGGCGCGGTGTGCGAGCTGTGATGAACGATCCAACATCGTCCACACTTTGTGTGTCACGAAGGACCATTGGTAAACATCTGCTTACCAGGCTACCACACCTCGACACCGCCGAGCCCACCTTCTCTGGTTGTCTTGAAAGAATGCGCAGGAGGGTGAAATGGCGCTCTGTTGTCTTCTGTGACGAGAATAGGTTTTGTATGTATGTGAATGACGAATACACACGTGTACAACGTAGACCTGGTGAGCTGCCTATTTCGGAGTGCATTCGCAAACGACACGGAGACCCCATCCCAGGCTTCATGGTGTGGGAGCCTATCAGTTACAACTCGCGGTCGTATCTGGTGTTTCTGATGGGTAAAGAAACCAGTGCCTGCTACGTTTCACAGATTGTCATCCCGGTGCTACCGTCTTTTCTTCTACAGTAAGGTTCAAATGGCTCTGAGCACTATGGGACTCAACTGCTGAGGTCATTAGTCCCCTAGAACTTAGAACTAGTTAAACCTAACTAACCTAAAGACATCACAAACATCCATGCCCGAGGCAGGATTCGAACCTGCGACCGTAGCGGTCTTGGGGTTCCAGACTGCAGCGCCTTTAACCGCACGGCCATTTCGGCCGGCTTCTACAGTAAGATTATGTCTTTTTTTTTTTCAGCAGGACAATTCACGTCCACACAGTTGCTGTGAGGCAACGCCCTCTACCGAACGAGGTGACGTATTGTGTAGCACACTGAACTCGAATTCGGGGTACGACGTTCCCAGCCCGCGTCCGGCCATCCTGATTTAGATTTTCCATGATTTCCCTACATCGCTTCAGGCAAATGTCGGGAAGGTTCCTTTCAAATGGCACGGCCAATTTTCTTCCCTATCCTCCCATAAATCGATGGGACGAATGACCTGTCTGTTTGGTCCCCTCCCCCAAATCAACCAACCAACCAAAGTGCTCTTTGTGGTGTGCAACTGCGCTAGCGAACAATGTCACGAGATCTCTCGCCAAACGAACACGTATCGGACATGATGAAGCGGAGACTTACTCCTTCTCCAGAGCAGTATGGGATGGCGCATTGTCGTGATGCAGAATCCAATTATCAGCAATGTTGGCACCGACACGAACTCTTTTGCGAAGTCTTCCTAAAATTTCTTTGTAGTAATATTGGTTAACTGTTTGTCCAGGAGGCACCCACTCTTTATGAACAATTCCCTTGGAATCAAAGAAGCACACAAGCATGCATTTCACTTTTGACTTTGACATGCGAGCTTTTTTTGGTCTGGGTAATCCCTTTGTGCACCATTGCGAACTTCGGCGTTTTGTCTTTGGATCGTACTTAAAAAACCAGTTTTCATCACCAGTGATAACACGGCTCAACAATTCTGGATTGATTTCCGTTTGTTCTAACAGATCGGCTGCCACATTCTTCAGTGTTTCTCGCTGTTGTGGTGTGAGATTTTTGGGGACCATTTTTGTACAAATTTTTCTCATACCAAGATCTTCTGTTGTTATTAGATAAACCGTTTCTCGATTGATGTTCAGTTCTTCTGCAATCATTTTCATGGATAATCTTCGATCAGATCGTACGAGTTCACACGTGTCCGTGAGGTTCATGGTCCTCCATTGCGGTCTTCATCTTCAACATTCGTTCTGTCTTCACCAAACATTTTATGCCAACGAAAAACTTGAGCTCTTGACATAACCTCCTCACCAAAAGCCTTCTGAAGCTTACTGTAAGTTGTCGTCGCGTTTTCACCCAATTTAACGCAAAAAGAAATGGCATACCGTTGCGCAATATTATGCGGTTCCATTTCCGTGACGAGAGACACAAACACATGTTAACTTATTACAGTACAACTCATGACTGAGCAGTTGCATCGATGTGCTGCTTGGACTAGAAGCAGCTTATAGACCAAGGTCAAAGATATTGTCTCTACGCAAGCCTGCAAGATTGCCACATGTTGCAAAGAAAATCAGTCTCATTAATTTATTGTCGCACCTCATACAATGTAGTCACGACTGTATTTAAATCTATTTTGTGTATTGTACTATCCACAGTGCTCAACTTATTCTGTTAGCTTACATTAATGCACTATGGTAAGACGATGCATTTGACATACTTCTCCAGAGCCCCTTCTAAATCGCTGTAAGTTACCATAGCATTCAATTTACAACAATCGTAGCTCTGTATCTGTTTCGTTTAAACTAGGGTAAAGAGAAATTACGTTTCATCTTAATAGTTATGGCCTATCTCCTTGCTGTGTACACAGAAGAAACTTTGCGAGAAAGACTCATTTAGCACTTCTTAGACAGCAAGGCCGCATGGAGTGGCCGCGCGGTTAGAGGCACCATATCACGGATTGCGCAGCCCCTCCTGCGGGAGGTTCGAAACCCCCCTGGGGCATGAGTGTATGTGTTGTTCTTGGCATAAGTTAGTTTAAGTAGTGTGTATGTCTAGAGTCCGATGACCTCAGCAGTTTTGTCCCTCAGGAATTCACAAACACACACACACACACACACACACACACACACACACACACACACACACACACACACACACTATAGACAGCAAGAGTCGCCTTGCCTTTCGATTGTTGCAAATTTCTGACACTTCTGCAGAAACTTCGAATTACAACATTATCACTGCAGTGGTCTTTGGGTGAAAAGCTTTCGAATGTCTAAGCACAGGGTAACTACAAATAATTCATTCGTTTTGAAGTTCTACATTTCGCAAGGTATTGCATGCACTCATTTATATGATTCATGCATAAATAGAACCAGAAATTGACTGAGCTTGCATTGTGCCTACAGTTGACGTTACGAGTGTAGTACCTTGACAAAATAGCGACATAGGAAGAAAAGATCTTTTTGTTTCAGAGCTGATATTCAGCGATGAAGCAATCTTCCATATATCAGGAACAGTTAATCGCCACAATGTCAGAGTGTGTGGCACTGTGAATCCTCATAAAATTGTGGCGCTTGAACGAGATTCGCGGATGGTTAGTGTTTCTGTACAGTGTCTCGGACGAAGCTCTGCTGGTCGTTTCTCTTTCGTGAGAAAACCCTGACGGGCAGTTCTTACCTTGACATGTTGTTTCCACAACCGACTGCGTATTACGAGAATTTCATCTTCCCTAAATCGCTTCAGGCAAATGTCGGGAAGGTTCCTTTCAAATGGCACGGCCAATTTTCTCCCCTATCCTGCCCTAAATCGATGGGACGAATGACCTGTCTGTTTGATTCCCTCCCCAAAATCAACCAACCAACCAACCAAAATGCTCTTCGTGATGTGCAACTGCGCTAGCGAACAACGTCACGAGATCTCTCGCCAAACGAACACGTATCGGACATGATGAAGCGGAGACTGACTCCTTCTCCAGAGCCCCTAAGAACCATTACCTATTTGCAATAAAAAGTGCTAGATGCTTGGACAGTCTACCGCCAGATGCCATTCGGCGCCTCTTTGATCGTTTGCATGCGAGAATACCCGCCTCTGTTGCCGCCACAGGAGGGTACACAGCATGATGATGCGACTGTTTGGGCACCCTTTACTCTGACGTGTGTTTCATTTGGTCTGAATTTGTTACCATGTACTCCTACAGTCATGAACTATCTGTCACCTCACTTTTTATTAAAACGACCTTGTCCTTCAGAGTGTTAGGGTGCTACATATCTTTTCTGAACGTGTGAAGGGCGTTAGAAAGAGGGAAGTGTCACGTCGATACTGAGCAAAGAAGAAGCTCAGTAATTGAATATGGGGTCTAAAATATTAAGTCACGAAAAATTGTTAAATGACATGAATGATTAAAAAAGATAGTGATATTGGTAATATCATTGGTGAATCGATAATGGCACTGGATCATGAAATTAAACATTCCACCTATTTATTAATAAATGGTTTATATAAAACAGGACAATTACCACAGTACTTGATAAATAAAGTATGATCCCAAAGAAGAACAAATTGTATAAAGAACATGGGAAGTTGAGCAGTCTTGCTTATTCTTCAAAAATATTATCGATTATAAGCCACAGACGCAACAAGAACAAAATTTCAGCTAATGTAGCTGAAACTCAATTTCGTTAATATAAGGTGGAGGAACAAGAGAAGTTGTCCTAAGCCGTCGCAGCACAATTTAAGAAAGTTTTTGAGGCAACAGAAGATTGAATAAAATTTTTCGTAGATCTCGGGAAAGTATTCGACGGAAATTTTAGAAATAATTCGGTTAAATGAAAGAAATATAATAGTTATTAAAGAACTATATAAAGAGCAAACAACGGTAGTTAAGATAATACCAAAACGAGAAGCTACAATCCTTAAAGACGTTAGACAAGGCTAGACTCACATATCTGTTCAACAGCTACATAGAATATGCACTAAATAAGTACAGCGCAGTGTCTTTTATTCAGTGGACTATACGCAAGCACCGCTTACCCAGCATTAATTGGAAACAAACCCCTTGCGTGGGTTAACAAAAGATATACTAAACAATATTTTCAAATTAGCGGCGCAAATTTTTCGTGATTCTCGGCTAAAATCGCACGTTCGTGCTCACTATAAGTTACAGTACAGCCAACGAGTGAGTTCTCTGAACAGACTGCACCGCTACCCGCCAACCTCGGCCACGAGGTCCCGCTATAGGGCTACTGTGGGCCTCGCTTTGACGCTGAAAGGTCTAAGGCTTGCATTCCTTTTGTAGTAACACCGAAATCATAGTCACAGTTAAGGTAAATTTTCTAGTTTCCCTACCACGTTCAAGCTTCTGACATTCCACGCCCCGACTCGTAGAACGTTATCCTTTCGTTGATTATTCATTCTTTTTCTCATGGTAACCTCCCCCTCGGTAGTCCTCCCCCGCAGCTCCGAATGGGGGACTATTCCGGAATCTTTCTCCAATGGAGATATCATCATGACACTTTTTCAGTTATACACCACATGCCATGTGGATACCCGTTACGTGCCTTTAATGCAGTGGTTTCCATTGCCTTCTGCATCCTCATGCTGTTGATCACTGCTGATTCTTCCGCCGTTAGGGGACAAGAGAATGCCCTGAACCTCTGTCCGCTCCTCCACCGTCTTGACAAGGCCGTTTGCAGAATCGCGCTGACTCCTTATTCCGGCAGTCTTCGGCCGCCAATAGTGATTATTAATCAAAATTTGAGCAGTGGCTACGTGATAAAATGGACCGAGGACATTTTGATTACTAATCAAATACGCTACCCCTTTTTTATCTTCTTTTGTTCGTCATTGTTCGCTGCATTTGTTCGGGGCGGATGTCCCATGACACCCGTTCAAGTTCATCGTTGATCTATTCACTCAGTTTTTTTTAATTATTATTACAGAGGGCAACCATCCCTGTGATCGCACATGCTGAGCTACGGTGCCGGCGCCCCTAGAGCACGGGTGCCAGTTGCGGTACTGGCGTTCGAATACCAGCCTTCGCCGCCGATGAACATCATTCAGCACAGGTACATGAACTAGTCGCCTGCTGCGGAGGCCCATACGTAACGATGTTCGCTGAACAGTCATTGAGGAGACACTGTTGGTAGCCCATTGATTCTTCTGAGCGGCCAGTTATTCAACAGTTGAATGGTGGCCCATTAGTTCATCTCGGTGGTCAGTTACTCAACAGCTGCGAGTCTATACACCCGTACCGATCTCCGCAGCTGTCCGTCACCGCCGTCATATATGGCCCGTGGTGCACCACAGTTCCTTGGCACCGGTTCTGAATTTGCCATGTACGGTATACTTTTACCACGGTGGCACGCAGACAGTTTGCAAACCTAGCCGTTTCGGAAATGCTTCCACCCTTGGCACGAAAACCAATGATAACACCCTTCTGGAAGTCAGATAAATCGCTCCCTTTCCGCATTACGACAATCACTGCAGTGTTCTCCGCAGCCCACCAGCAAGCTTTTTTATACTGTCCACTGCTAGTGCTGTCACCTACCATCTGTGAGTTGTTGGTTACATTAATGTGACTGGACCGTATATTAGTACCTCCTTGGTATGTACTTGTACCCGTTTTCCTGCAATTTCACGCTTCATTTCTCCAGGATCCCCATTCCGTTATGCTACCTGAGAAAAAGGAATCCTTATTACTTCTCCTCCTTCCGGCGAAAGGTAAGGTTAATCGTACAAAACTATAAAACTTAACATTCAAAGTAATATTGAATTATTCCTTAACATACGATACTATCAAAGAAGAAAAGTAAACAAATACCCCAAACATAATACGAATAGAATAACAACAAAAATCACAACCCTCCCCAATAACCTAGATAAAATATGATCAAACGGTAGTTCAGGCCCTATCTACTGATGCGGCGGAAGTGCATGTCGGACTACTTCGTTCACAAGTTGTCTGTTCCTTCTTCACTTTTCCATATTCGTATTCCGCACAGCAGACGGTGATTGTTCTTTTGTCAAGGCATCCACAGCTCACTTAAATGGCTTAATTGGCTCCATACGGATAATCCAAGTTTTTGTTGGCATCTGTATCTGAAAACTGCGAGATGATATCATTTCCACCACTTGGTACAGTCAGTGGTATCAAGTGATGAATTTCTTTACAGTACCCCTACGGTTTATGGGTTTGTCACCAATGCCCACGGGCGAACTCCCTATTATGGCTACTTCCCGATGCGTGTCCTATCCAATTCTGGCATTCTCAAGCTTCCGTATTTGCCTGTTGCATTTGTTGCCAAACGTTGCACAACGTTTTCACGAATTGTTCACCGATTCAGCATCATTTCAAAGTATTCGTTTCATCACTTCCAAAGGTAAAGGCATTTTTCTCCCATATATTACCCCACTTGGCCAGAGACTGTTACTCATGTGAATTTTGGAACTATATGCAGGGGACACATAACTTAGGTAAACATCTCAGTTGTCGTGATCACAATTAACATTATATGTATTGTAATGACAACTGGGCACTTCTCTAGGTACCATCAATGTACAAGTCACACAGAGAGAGTAACAGGGACCGCACTCCCTCCATAGCCGAGGCACGTTTTTGCGGTAGCGCTCGACTTGCAGGTACTCGTTTCAGGTCCTGGTGGTTCAGATCCTGGAGGTGAAAGAACTTTCCACCACCATTATTCTACATGCAAGGCGACGAGACGTGTATCGTATAGTTCCCTAACAGCACGCTTTGCACCAAAGCCTAGAGGTTAAATTACAAACCTCTCCATAGTGTCTCATTCGAACGCGAACTAGGAGCTCAACATTTCCCTTTTCGTTATTAACAACACAAGCACGATACCAGAACTCCACACACTTTAACACAAACATATTTTAAGACACCATTGAGCGCGAAGAAGGGAAATCTTTGTTACTGGTACCCTTCACCCAACGATGTTACTTTTAATGATGAAAACACCTGATTCTCTGAGTTTCTTTCACAGCTCTTCTCGTAAATGGATATAATAAGCACACTCTGTACGTCTACGGCGGAAATCCTCTGCTCGCAGGCAATTCCTGGTAAAAACGGCTCAGTACAAAATCAATCCTGAACAGACAATAATATCATTCAAATTGAATGCCTGAAAACTGAAGCACCTAGAAGAGAAAATCGAATGTGACTGTGACTTCTTACATGTACACGTCACCAGCGGTTATGTGAATTATTCTCTGTGTCAGGTAAAACGGCCACCAAAGAGCATAGCGTTGTTAGTTTTTAGCCCGCATCTCGTGGTCGTGCGGTAGCGTTCTCGCTTCCCACGCCCGGGTTCCCGGATTCGATTCCCGGCGGGGTCAGGGATTTTCTCTGCCTCGTGATGGCTGGGTGTTGTGTGCTGTCCTTAGGTTAGTTAGGTTTAAGTAGTTCTAAGTTCTAGGGGACTTGTGACCACAGCAGTTGAGTCCCATAGTGCTCAGAGCCATTTGAACCATTTTTTTGTTAGTTTTTACTGTCGTTACTAGACCTGAGAGGCAATTTCATTTTCATTACGGTCATAATTCCTCCCTCCCTCTCTCTCTCTCTCTCTCTCTCTTGCTCTCTCTCCAGTACAATGTCCGCAAATGAGTTTGACACACTGCAAACAGGTAACGAAAGTCTGAAGAGAATACGGAATACGTCATCAGATTTGTGAATGGCTGGAAGACTTCTTAAGTAACGTAATGAAGTTCGCGTCCTGGAAGCCGAGTGTTTATCAGCGAAAAGGATATCGTCACGACCCTCCCATGGAAATATGATACTTCACTGACGACACTATAATGTATGGGAAAATGTCATCGTTCAGTGATTGTAGGTAGATATAGGATGATGTGGACATAATTTCTATTTGGTGTGACGAAGGGGAGCTTGTTATAAACGTATAAAAATGTAGATTAACAGAGATGAGTAGAAAAAATAATCCTGTAATATTCGAATAAGGTATTAGTAGTGTGCAGCTTGACATAGTTGCGTCGATTAACTATGTAGGCGTAACGTCGCAAGGTGGTATGAAATGGAATGAGCAAGTAAGGACGGTAACAGGGAAGACCAGTGCTCGGCTTCGGTTGACTGGGGGAGTTTAGGAAAGTGTATTCCATGTACAAAGGGGAACCTGTATAGAATATTTGTGGAACCCATTTTTGAGTACCGCTCGAGTATTTGGGCTCCCTATAATGTAAGATTAATGGAATACATCGAAGCAATTCAGAGGCTACCTGCTACATTTGTTACGATATTGAGTAAATTTCGAGAAAAGGCTTTTAAAGCTGATTGTAGAAAAATTCTACTGCAGCCAAAGTACATTTCTGATAAAGACTGAGAAGAGGAGGTAAAAGAAATTAGGGCACCTAATGAGGCATATAGGCTGTCGTTTTTACCTCGCTCTATTTGAGCGTTGAAAAGGAAAGGAAATGACTATTTGTGGTACAAGGTACCCTCCGCCAGGCATTATATTGTGGTTTGTGGATTATGTATGTAGACTTAGATGTAGAGTAACACCACTGTGCCTCTCTAAAACATTGGAAGGATGGGCTATCTCCCCTTGTCGCCACCATATCTGTCAGCGAGCCGCGCGGGATAGCCGCGAGGTCGAGGCGCCTTGCCACAGTTCGCGCTGCTTCCCCGTCAGAGGTTCGATTCCTCCCTCGGGCATGGGTGTTTCTGTTTTCCTTAGCGTAAGTTAGTTTAAGTTAGATTAAGTAGTGCGTAAGCCTACGGACTGATGAAAAAAATGTTCAAATGTGTGCGAAATCTTATGGGACTTAACTGCTAAGGTCATCAGTCCCTAAGCTTACACACTACTTAACCTAAATTATCCTAAGGACAGACACACACACACCCATGCCCGAGGGAGGACTCGAACCTCCGCCGGGACCAGCCGCACAGTCCATGACCGCAGCGCCTAAGATCGCTCGGCTAATCCCGCGCGGCTAGGGACCGATGACCAAGGCAATTCAGTCCCATAGACACTTACCACAAATTTCCAAATTTCCTTGTCATCGAGAGTGATCAGAGCAGTGCAGAACATTGATTCATCGGCGAACACAATGCGACGCCATACATCAGCTATTATTTCTTCCCGGTCGTGACACCAGTCCAAACGGATTTGTTTGTGTAGTGGAGTTAACGGTAGGCTACACGTGGGACGGTAATTGTCTAGCCTGCCTGTTGCCACAGTCTCCGGCCAGTGGTGTGGGATAAGACATAATGTTTCTGGAAATATACTACTCGTGCTCGTATGGCTGGTACAGATGTGAAGATGTTATGATTTGGTTGGTGCAAAATACAGCATGCGGTAATCACACCGGTCGACAGCAACCTTCACGGAGAGTATGCCTGCTCTCCCTTTCCCATACAGTCCGACATTGGGCCACTGTCCCAACCGAATGCCCCACAAATTAAGGTATTTCACAAGTCAACCAGGCAGCCAAATGAAGATCAACAGTACTGTTTCACACGGGTACACTCCATCTCTATGTTCTTCACAACAATCACTGGACATCTGATGCTGTTCACACCACTTATATACCCTACCAGGGCTGGTAAAGTCACTAAACACGAGAATACTAATGCACTATGGTGCCCGTTCTACCTGTCACAGGGAATTGCAACTCTAATAATTTACATATTCGCCGAAGGTGTGCCCTTGTACCAAATGCCATTGACAACCGACTAGGTGCTTCACGTTGTGTCAGGCAGTGTATTTCGTATAGCTTCTTGTTGAAGTTGTTAGGAAGACAATGAACTACATTCCTTCTCCCTCACAGTGACAGGTGAGCGTAAGAACATAGGCCCACAAACCGACACAGGAACTAAGAACTTCATGAAGTGAAGTCTGTAGCTATATCGCCCGGTAGGGCACTGGCACAGCGACCGACCGCACCCTCATTCTCTGCTTAAGCAGCCTCTGATATGAGTACTGCAGGGACGACACGCAGCTCCGTAGCTGTTTTTCAAACTGCGTTAACTGTATTCCAGTAACAAGGATCGAGCCTTCAGCAGCCTCATACGTTGCCTACTGTATAAATGTTGCAAATTACCTTATTTGGTGGAAGGAATCATCGGTTTTCTGACTGGTTAATTGTGATACTTCCCGGCAGATTAAAACGGTGTGCCTGACTGAGACTCGAACTCGGGACCTTCATCTTTCGCGGTCAAGTGCTCTACCATCTGAGCTACCCAAGCACGATTCACAACCCGCCCTCACAGCTTTTATTCCGCCAGTACCTCGTCTCCTTCCTTCCAAACTTCACGGAAGCTCTTCTCCAAACCTTGCAGAACTACCACTCCTAGAAAAAAGGATATTGCGGAGACATGGCTTAGCCTCGGCCTGGGGATGTTTCCAGAATGTTTCATTCTGGTTTTATGTGACCCGCCACTTGCGACAGGGCACTTTCCTAGTAGATACACGTTATGCATCTTTAATGCTGTTGTCTCCATTGCTTCCTGCATCGTCATATGGTAAATTATTCCTAATTATCCTTTCTTTTAGGGATAGTTTCCCACAACAAGGACAATAGAGTTCCCTGAAACTCTTTCACATTCTCATCCCTCTTTGACAGAAATGTTGGCAGAATGTGGATTATGTCTGTACCGAAAGTCAAGCTTCGTTAGAAATACTCAAAATAAAAACGAGGAAACTAGGTACTCTATATCTCTTTGTCAACAAAATCACAAGAAGCTAATGCTATGCTAGGAAAGGGTTGTCTGGTACCATGAAATAAAAATATACATACGACTATCGGGAGAGTTGAACGTAATATCATCCGAATACCACTCTTGTGCCTCATGAACTGTTCCACGGCTGTCAGAAATGTTAAAAGTACGTAATATTGAGTATTGCACTTGTAAGAATCCCTGTTAAAAGCTCGGAACACACTGATACAATTCTAGATAACATAAGGAGACTAAAAACATAGTGTACGGATATCAGAAGAGTATTGGTACAGAGGTCTAAAATCACCAAGTTTTCAGTCTAGAAGTCCAACATAGACTCAGTGGGTAAGCCAGTGAATATTTCCTCGCTTAATCTTCCACGGTTAGTTGTGTAACAGCGATGGATCCGTGTTCAATTGTAACGGATAATGGATGAAGAAATGACGTCAGGACACATTTCCACGGAAACCACGCTTAGCATTGTCATGATTCTACATAAGTAGAGCCGCTGGGAGGTTGAAACAGTGCTTCGGAGACAGGTCGCTGCGAGCAGACAGCATGCTGCAGAAGCGAACGTATGTGGACGGCGCCGCCGCCATGTACAAGTCGCTGGAAGCACTAAAGCAGAGGAAGGCATTTGATACGGTTCCGCACTTACGTTTAGTGAAAAAAATACGAGCTTACGGAATATCGGACCAGGTTTGTGATTGGATTCAGGATTTCCTAGAAGAAAGAACACAACATGTCATTCTTAACGGTTCAAAATCTGCAGATGTAGAGGTAATTTCGGGAGTACCGCAGGGAAGCGTGATAGGACCTTTATTGTTTACAATATACATAAATGACTTAGTTGACAACATCGGTAGCTCCATGAGGCTATTTGCAGATGACACGGTTGTCTACAAGAAAGTAGCAACATCAGAAGACTCGTACGTACTCCAGGAGGACCTGCAGAGGATTAATGCATGGTGCGACAGCTGGCAGCTTTCCCTAAACGTAGATAAATGTAATATAATGCGCATACATAGGGGCAGAAATCCATTCCTGTACGATTATGCCATAGGTGGTAAATCATTGGAAGCGGTAACGACCGTAAAATACTTAGGAGTTACTATCCGGAGCGATCTGAAGTGGAATGATCACATAAAACAAATAGTGGGAAAAGCAGGCGCCAGGTTGAGATTCATAGGAAGAATTCTAAGAAAATGTGACTCATCGACGAAAGAAGTAGCTTACAAAACGCTTGTTCGTCCGATTCTTGAGTATTGCTCATCAGTATGGGACCCTTATCAGGTTGGATTAATAGAAGAGATAGACATGATCCAGCGAAAAGCAGCGCGATTCGTCATGGGGACATTTAGTCAGCGCGAGAGCGTTACGGAGATGCTGAACAAGCTCCAGTGGCGGACACTTCAAGAAAGGCGTTACGCAATACGGAGAGGTTTATTATCGAAATTACGAGAGAGCACATTCCGGGAAGAGATGGGCAACATATTACTACCGCCCACATATATCTCGCGTAATGATCACAACGAAAAGATCCGAGAAATTAGAGCAAATACGGAGACTTACAAGCAGTCGTTCTTTCCACGCACAATTCGTGAATGGAACAGGGAAGGGGGGATCAGATAGTGGTACAATAAGTACCCTCCGCCACACACCGTAAGGTGGCTCGCGGAGTATAGATGTAGATGTAGATGTAGAAGTGGCGGCGTCGATGCTGTTTGCGAACTCTGCGGAGGTATGGCGCGGCGTCTGGGCACATACGAGCTCCCACGAGTCACTGTAAACTTATGCTCATGTATTCTCTTTCTTTTTTCAGATGCATGGATTTATTTGATTAAGACGAAGACGACGACGACGACGACAGCGTCGTACGTAAGTTGCTGGAGGCGTAACAGCTGAAGAGGCGGCGCCGTCCATGTTTGCGAAGTATACGAAGGTATGCCATGGCGTCTGAGCACATACGAGCTCCCATGTCTCGCAGTAAACTTTTGCTCATGTATTCTATCTTCTTTTCAGAGGCTTAGATTTATTTGAGTTCGTCGACGATAACGCAAAAGCTGAAGAGGTGGAGCGTCGATGTTTGCGAACTACGATTCGCAGCAAACTATTGCCATGGTGCCTCAGCATGTAAGAACTCGCACAATTCGCAACAAACTTTTGTTCATGCACTTTGACTTGAGTACGACAAAAGTCGCTGGAAGCGCAAAGGCTGAGGCGGCGGTGGCGGCGTCGTCGTCGATGCTGTTACGAAGGTATACCATGGTGTCTCAGCATGTACGAATTCCCGCTATTCGCAGCAAATTTTTTGCTCATATACTGTCTTTTTTTTTCAGTACGACGACGAACGCCGTCTATAAGTCGCTGGAAGCGGAAAGGCTCTGGAGGTGACGGCGTCGATGCTGTTTCCGAACCATACGAAGATGTGCCATGGTGTCTGAGCACATGCGAACTCCAACGACTCGCAGTAAACTTCTGCTCATGTGCTCTTTTCTTTTTTCTTTCAGAGCCTTGAATTTGAGTAAGACGACGACGACGACAACGACGCTGTGTACAAGTCACTGGAAGCGCAAAACCTGACGAGCTGACGGCTTCGAATCTGGAAATGACACGAAAGTAGACCGTGGTGTTTGACGGCGGAGGAGCAACCTAATCGAGCTCCACCTGGCCGGCGTAGAAAATAGCACGTGCGCACTAAATAACTGGACCCAATATTAACTTACTTCTGAATAAAATAAAATAAGAAACTGAAATAAACTTATTATTTCTAATACTGCTATAGCGGCAGACTTATGGAAGATATACTGTTTTAAGTCTTCATAATTTTCACCACAGACGCAAAAGTGTTAGTTCTCGGGCTTTAAACACATACAGCCCGTATAAAATGTTGTAAGAGGAAATATGAAAAAACATTTGTTCTATCAGGAATAGCGGTTGACGAATGTGGAGCACACCAGTTTGAGACTAGAATATTCACTAAAGAAGTAAAAAATAATAATTTGCAATCCTCATAAAAATTTACAGCCCATGCGATCACTGACACTGTATTTGGAACTTAACTACTATCCTCATAAAAATTTACAGCCCATGCGATCACTGACACTGTATTTGGAACTTAACTACTGCTGAATCTTCCATGTGGATGGGAACAAGCATTCCGCCTCTTTACTTATGGGTCACGCAAAAAGTCATCAAAATCTAGGTTACTAACTGTTGGTGAAATTTATCAAGAAGGAAAGTTTCACAGTGGAAGTAAGAAGAAAAGCTCGAAATTGTGAATTTCTAATAATATCACACGAAGAAAATAGATTCTTTGTGATGTTGGTGTGAAAATGTTAAGCTTCTAAGTCAATGCATTCAAAAGATATGCCTATTTATGTCGTGTTTTGATACTCGCAACCTCACTTATTAACCTATAAAGTACTTCCATTGACAAAGAATCATGAAATTTGGTAGGAAGAAAGGTTTCACAGTACAAAAAAAAAATTCAATTTGTAATAAATTACGCCACACGAGAAACTAATTATTTTGTTGCTACCCAACTTCAAACTTGAAATTAAAACGTTCTCGAAAGCCTTGGAATCCGTGGGACTGATATCTTGTTGATAACAGGCAAAAATCGTCGAGGTGTTCGATTCCCAGAATGGATACTGTATACATAATTGAGTTGGTACGGAACCCTCGGTGCGTGAGTCCTGCTCACATCTGGCCAAGTTTTTACATAGAGTGGAGCTCGCTTTCTCAGTGGCTTCCCAGCGTTGCTGCTGACGCAGAGTCGTGTAGTCGGTGGAAGCAGCTAGTAGAACGGATTGCAGAATTATGGCTGATGGATCACTGTGGTTGCCATCGTTGTTTGGTAAGTGGCACTCCCCCACCGCTTTGTACAGATTGCGCCCTAGTTTTAACACTCTGCCACTTTCTAACGGTATGCCCATTTTTTTTAAGCGTTTGCGTTCCTGCTTCGGTTTGCCGTCTGAGTTATCGGCAGTTTTAGAAAATGACGCGCGAGCTGTCGACCACGTTTTACTTTTTATCCGCCAAAGCAATATGGCGAAGGTTGTAACCTCCCCACCGAAATTTAAAAGGGAATATTTAATAGAAAAGGAGCCAAGAAGCAATATCGTCCCCTCAGAAATATTTAAATAAAAAATATAATAATAAGTGGGACCCAAGAATAACCTCCCTGCAATCAAATGTACTGACAAAGGCAACAAAAATGTGAAAATCGCAATCTGACTCTGGTGTAAGCTCCCACAAAAATAATGAAAAACAATTCAGTGCTAATGAAATCTCAGTGATAATGATAATTCGATTTTACCGAAATATCGGTCTTTGGCCCTGTGCAAAAATCAGAATTAAATTCTTACCTCATTGTAACTGCTAGTCAAATTTCTGCTCTTATTCTTGCGGACGGCTTGGAGGAACTGCATTGCAAATAATAATATTCCTTTCTTTTTTTTTGTAATCTAATTGAAAACTGAAACTTTTCTTTAAGGGAAGTGGAAAGAAATTAAATAAATTTGTTTTTGTAAAAATTGCTTTGAAATCAAAATTATTATTGGGGGCACTTGTTGGAAATTAATTACAATAAATAAACTTTACATTATCCGATGATTATCTTAATTAACAGTATACCTTATAAAGGCACATTTGCATGCCGAGCGTGAGTTTCCTCGGAAACGCGAGATCTTAATTAAATAAATAATCAGTGACAAATAAATAAAGCCTATGGCACACAACTGCAGCGCTGTGTCGCTGATAAAACAAAAGCACAATTATGTTACTCGTATGTTTGATTAAGTAAGGAGAGCTCTGGTTGAAGTGGTGCGAGAAGCACGTATTTTAGTTTATTGTCTGGCACACCGCCATATTTCATGTTATAGAAAATTACTACGAGTTGCAACCATACTAGGCACTCGATTCTGAAAAGAATTTATATTTATAAAAGTAAGTAGGATTGTGAACTGTAGGCTTATTCATTGAATATATCTGATTTAACTAACTGTGTAATTTTGTTGTTTAGTAGACAATCACCTCTGTACGACGTTTTGGCATGGCTGGCAAATTATTGTAATATTGAGATTTAGTTTATGAGTCCGCACCTACCGCAGCAGTCTTTGGAAACGATTTAATTACGAAGTCCGATTATTTCAGTTTTATTTCACGGTCAACTACGAGTAACATTGCCTTTACGAAAAAGCCATTGTCAAGCGTCTGATACCGAATAATTAAAACCTGACGACTCATAGGAGAGACAATCATACAGATAAAATAATTAATATTTTATTTTATTTTATTTTATTTTATTTTATTAATTTTATATTGGCGACTGCGTGTCGGACTTGTTATTTTGTCATTTGTTACATTGTTCTCTTTGTTTCATGTGAAAAATCAACTTTCTGGACCTGGACTTGACTATATGAGAAATAACAAAAATCAGAAGATATTTGCCAATTATAAAATTTTGCGGGAACACGCAAAGAAGCTTCCAGCAAAATAAGGTAAGACGCAGCATCTTTGCATTAGCAGGCTTGACCAGACGTATAATTCAGTGTATTAGCTTTTCAGTAAAATTCTGTAGTGTTTCTTTTCCGCATAACAGTTTCAGTGATAAATTCCATTCTCAGTATTTTTCCTTAAACAATAACGTATGCAACAATACCAATACACGAGTGTACAATATGGCCGACTTCTGTACGATATCATGTAACATGGCCAGCAGCCATTACCAATAATCTCAAATTCAGTTTATATTTTTAAATTAACAGACAGTCATTGTTGCTACGACCGATTCATGCTCAACTGCATTTTATTTTAAAATCAGTGTCAAATATTTTCTTGAAACATATATCACGTGTGGCATGGTAATAACTAGAAAACAATACGCAAAAATGGAACAGCAAAGACGTACTATTCAGACGCAATCCGACTCGGACGAGAGACAAATGTTAGAAAATGACTTTACGACAGCAACCGGTAGTGACGATTCATCAAACATTGACGCAAGTGTTGACGAAAATTTTGACAATAGGCCTTCCACCACAAAAATTTCAAAGTCTCAATCAGAGCCCATGTTAATGCATGACGTCACGTCTAATGACGCGGCGGGGGCAGAGACCTTGCAAACGGTAAACATTGCCGACATGTTACAAATGCTAATGAAACAAAACGCCGAAAACATGGCAACCTTACAGACGCAAAATGAACAGTTAAAGACACAAAATGACGGAATCAAATCTGATCTCATAGCACTCAAGACAGGTAATGACACTTTATGTAAGCGTGTGGAACTTATAGACGCCACACTGACCAAACAGATGACTGAACTCAGTGCTAAATTTTCCCAGCTTAATACGAGACAAGAAAAGACTACAACTGACGTAGCACTTTTACAGACACAAGTAAAAACCTTAATGTCACGTGTGAAGTTCTTACTGAACAAATTCAAACATATCCTTCAGTACATGACAACCTTGAAAAACGAATTACTGACGTACAGAATAAATTTGACAATGTTGAACAACACCTGACTGACATCTTACAATCTGATGCCACAGCTCATTTTCAAAATATTAATAAAGAATTTCATGATTGGGTAGTGAACAAAGACAAACATTTTGATAGATGCTTACGTGAAAATTTACCAACAATTGTGCACGACTCCGTAGCGCAATACATTACTAATAACAAACAGCTGATCAGTGACGCAGTACAATCCGTCACTGCACCCATGAGACAATTCACCGATCGACCACAGTCTGAATGTAACGAAAATATCAGTCAAAATGCACAGTCCAGGAACCAATATACATTCGAGTATGACACACACATACCACACACTACAAACACACAAGAACAAAACACACCACGACTACAACACATACCACGATGTGCAAACACAAACACAAGCTATTATCATGGTAAACCACAGCAACATTATCGTAATTACTCGCCAGCTGGACATAGCAGTAATTACAGTGGGACAAATCCATATCATAATGCAAAGGAAGACGAAAGCTTAATGAAACACAGGCAATTTCAGATTTTTATCCCAGAAAAACGAACCATTCATCCGGTGATTTTTCTCAAATCTTTTAGTAACGCATTTCCACGCACTTGGAGTGACCGGAAAAAGATTTCATATATTGTCGGTTACATCCAAGGCGATGCAGCTGTCTGGGCATACAGTCAAGCTGACGTATGTACCACGTACAGTGAGTTTGAGCGTGCTTTTCTGAACAAATTCTGGTCGCAATCCGTTCAGGAGCGACTCAGAAGACAAATTTTAGAACCTGAAACTTTTAACAGTAAAAATGGTAACTTACGCAGATATTTTGAAAAATACTTGAACATGGGACACTTTTTAGACGAACCAGTCGCAACGCGAGATATACTCCATGCGTTGAAGGCCAAATTGCCTTTCAACATTAAAGAAAAGCTCCTACATATCCCGGATGACGATTCAGATTATTTTTTAACAGCTTTACATTCGGTTGACATGTTACTTGAAGATCAGTGCTTCGCGCGGCGAAACAGCAGCCACAATGTTTACACTAGTGGTATGCAAAACATGCAGGCTTGCCAACACAATTCTGGCGCGCCCACAGTTGGATACGCGGTACAACAAAAACAGCAAACTCACATGCCGTCTCAGTACGGAAATCAAAATCAACACGCGTATTCCAATACAAACAATAGTTACAACAGTAATAACATTTCATGCGGCAATCCATACAAAAGGCACCGCGGTAATAACTACAACGGTAACAACGGATACAAAGGTAATAACAAAAACACAAACAGAAATAGAAATAATAATAACTACGAGCCAAGACAGCATCAAGGTTGGACTCGTAACGATCAATACTTTCATTCAAACACTGCTTTACCACAGCAGCCACCAGGACAAAATTGGAGCATACCTTACGACCGACAGGTAAGTTATAATGCGCAACAGCAACAACAACCGCAAAAGTTTGGAGATCATAATAGGCAATATCCGAATGTGAATATAATAGAAATGACACCTGATGCACAACCTCAATCTGTGTCAGTACCTAGTACAAATGCTAATCCAACAAACTAGAAACAGTCACTACTTTGCCCCAGGTCGTGGCTGAAGAATCCTTGGGGGGCGGCTTCAATGTTAATCAGTTATTTGACACCACACTTGAACAACAGAATAATGATATACCGAGTAATTCTAAACAAAAACTACCTGTTTTATTTATAAGATACAACCACAATAACAATATATCAGATGAACTTTTACAAGACAGTACACAATGTCGTTTAAACACAAATGAAATTGTTTTAGCATCCACTACTGGTGTAGTAGGTGGGATTCCAACTACTATTATCCTAGATACAGGTGCAGCTGTGAGCGTTTTATCTTTTAATTTTTATAAAAAGATGTGTGAATTGGAACCTGTGCCTGAGTTTCCTGCCCAAAACTGTAAAATAACTACTGCACTAGGTAATAAGTCATGTAGGGTTACGAAGCAAGTTTTTGTAAACGTTAAAATAGGTAATGGAACCGTACAATGGCCATTCCTGGTTGTACAAAACCTTGTGACTAATTGCATATTAGGAATAGATATTATGAGCGAGAAGGACTGCATTATAGACTTCTCCAAAGGTAAATGTATTTTAAATGATAAAAGCAGGGTAATTATTATTGATTTGGACAGGAGAACTCTAAAGCATGACAAACACTGTACAGGGTACAAGGTTCAGTTAGTACTTGACAAAGACATTCAAGACATGCAAACACGCTCATCTGACGCAGAGCTAATGGACTTGAAAACATTGCTTGATCATAAGATAAGTGAAGCTACAGCTCTCAGTGTACATGAACGTATAAAACTACAGGAAGTGTTATCCAAATATTTACAAGTTTTTACCAAACGATTAGGTGTTATCAACACGTATGTGTACAAGATTGAAGTTAAGCCTCACAAGATCTTCTACCATAAGACATATAACGTACCGTTATCTCAACGACCTGCTGTGTGGCAAGAATTAAAACAAATGTTAGACTGGAAGGTCATTGAACCATCCACCTCACCTTACTGTAGTCCTCTACTTGTTGTCAAAAAATCAAATGGAAGCATTAGGTTAGTGTTAGACGCACGAGCTATTAATGAAATAATTTTACCGGTTCACACAAAACCTGAAAATTTAGAAGAGCAATTACAGAAATTTCTAGATGCAAAATATTTTTCCACAATAGATCTCGCTAATTCGTTTTGGCAGGTGGGTATCACTCCTGATTCTCGGAAATATACTGCATTTATGTTCGGGGGGCGAACCTATCAGTTTTGTGTTCTACCCTTCGGACTGAATGTCAGCTCTGGGGTATTCATTACAGCCCTGGATACCGTGCTTGGCGACGATTTAGTTGAGACAGTCACACACTATGTAGATGATATACTGATAGCTACACAATCCTGGAATGAACACGTTGACACACTTCAAAGAATTTTAGAAAAATTTGCACAAGCTGGAGTCACAGCCAATCTTAGAAAATCAAAGTTTGGTTGCAGTGAGATAAAGTATTTTGGACATATCATTAATTCACAGGGCATACGTCCGGATCCCAGTAAATTAGATGCTATCAGAAACTTTCCTAGCCCTCGAACTAAAAAGCAGTTAAAATCATTCCTTGGGCTATGTTCATTTTTCAGACGTTTTTTGCCACAACCACTTTTGAACAGTAAACATCTGCTAAATCTACTCAGAAAGAATCAAGTTTGGATCTGGTCGGAACAGTGCCAGAATGACTTTAATACAATTAAACATGCTTTAGTGAATGCTAACATATTGAGCCATCCAGATTTCAATTTAGATTTTTGTATGACTTGTGACGCTTCACGTACTGGCTTGGGCTGTTGCTTATTTCAAGTTGTAAAGAATAAAGAGGAGGAACAGATAAGAATTATTGGGTTTGCGAGTCGCACTCTAACTGAATGTGAGCGTACATACTCCACTACTGAGTTAGAAACACTTTCCATAGTATGGGCATTCAAGAAATTCAATTATTATTTATTTGGAAAACATACAGTAATTTACACCGATCACCAGGCCCTGACATTTTTGTTAACTTGTAAACTTGTACATCCTAGACTATCACGATGGGCAGTTACACTTCAGAACTACTCTTTTGAAATTAAGTACATAAGAGGTAAGGACAACACCATTGCAGACACTTTGTCTAGACTTCCACAAGGTATGAATGATACCAACAGTGACTTAGAAAATATAAATGACTACAGGATTCTCTTAATGCAAGACAAGCAGTATCACCAATATTATATGGATATGTGCAGAAACATGGCTGAATTACAAAAATCTGATCCTCACTGGTATAAAATAATAACATTACTGGTAGAAAAACACAATCATCCTTTGACTAAGTATTACAAGTTACACAATGATGTGCTATTTTACCGCCGACATCCAAATGCTACTAACTGGTGTGTATGCATTCCCAAAGAGTCTGAACGTAATTTAATTTGGCACACACACTTAGTTTGGGGTCATTATGGGACAAAAAAGTGTTTAGCGAAGCTCAGTACATACTGTTATTTTAGCAATATGAGAAGAAAAATTTACAGGGAACTGAAAACATGTGTCATATGTCAAAAATCAAAACCCCAGAATTTATCCACAAAAACAGATTTACATTCTATTTTACCTAGTAAACCCCTGGAAATTCTGTGTACTGACATCAGTGGACCGCATCCAGCAAGCTCTGGAGGCGTCAAATATATCTTAGCTTTTTACGATATATTTTCTAAACATGTTAAACTTTATGCTTTAAAATCCGCCACTGCAAGTGCTATAATACGAAGATTCTCAAGTGATTACCTGACGCACGTGGGAAAACCTAAAGCAATTCTATCAGATAATGCAGCATACTATTCTGGGTACAAATGGAGAAATTTCTTGAAGGACAATAACATTAAAAGTATATTTATTTCGAGGTTTAGTCCACAATGTAACGCGACCGAGAGACTTTTCCGAGAATTAAACCGTTTCATGAGGACCTATATTTCATCAAAACATACTAATTGGGTGTCCTACCTAAGTCTTTTCGAAGACGTACACAATAACTTAAATATTTACGATACAAATTACACACCTAACGAGATCATGTTCAATTGCAAACAGAACGATCAGTGGATAGAACCATTACCTAAGTTGTCAGACAAGGAAATCACACCTGAACAGAAAATAAAAGAAGTATTGACTACGCTGACACATCACGCACAGATACGAAACAAACATCACAGAAACACAATAAAAAGAAAACAAAAATTCGAGGTAGGAATGCTTGTACTACTTCGTACTCATCATAAATCTGTTGCACTCAAACGACGCAACGCTAAGTGGCGTCTGCTATATGAAGGACCTTATATAATTGTTAACATACCGCACCCTGGTGCGTATCTGTTACAACATCGTAGAACTAACAAAATTATTGGGCTATACGCACACCGAGATCTTAGAGCATTTCATGCTGAATAATGTCAAAGTCATACCCATCAAAATATTGCTAAGCAACTCGAAAAACTCTGTTGCTACAACACAGATAATAAGTAGTATAGAAATTTTCATTTCAGCGTTCCAGAGTCGCAGTTGAAGACAGAAGAACTTTTCTTTCAACGCCGCGGCACCACCGAGAAGACCGAATATTAAAGTAAAATTTATGATTACGTAGCAGTGAATGACATATTAATTTTTCACGGAACATTTGTTATTGTAGGTACCACTGACTTGGTATGACACCTGACGAACTGACAGACGTCATCTGTGAAGCGATCTTTTACTTTGAGAAATAGATTAGACGCACATCTCTCAACACGAAAAGCATCTATCAGTAGTCAAGACCACACAGACACTCTACACACACGCACAAAACGCGAGGAATCGAACATTTTCTCTCTCTTACTATTTTGAATATTTATTGAGTAGTGAAAACGCCTGGTCTTGCCTAAAATTTTCATTTCAGCGTTCCAGAGTCGCAGTTGAAGACAGAAGAACTTTTCTTTCAACGCCGCGGCACCACCGAGAAGACCGAATATTAAAGTAAAATTTATGATTACGTAGCAGTGAATGACATATTAATTTTTCACGGAACATTTGTTATTGTAGGTACCACTGACTTGGTATGACACCTGACGAACTGACAGACGTCATCTGTGAAGCGATCTTTTACTTTGAGAAATAGATTAGACGCACATCTCTCAACACGAAAAGCATCTATCAGTAGTCAAGACCACACAGACACTCTACACACACGCACAAAACGCGAGGAATCGAACATTTTCTCTCTCTTACTATTTTGAATATTTATTGAGTAGTGAAAACGCCTGGTCTTGCCTACTGATGTAATGAATGTTGTGTCTAACCTATCTTAATTTCAGATGACATCACAAAAAACATCGATAATATCCCAGCAAAACCGCTAAAGAGGATGTAAATATCTGCAGTTCATGTAATCAAATGTGACACAATGTAATAACCTATAGCTATGTAATGATGATGTAAACATGTTTATGTGCAACTGTATTATGTTTATGCTAAGAAAATATGTGACGTGTGTATGTATAATTACTTATTTTTTTAACTGATGTATCATGTAAAAATTTGAACAAAACGAGTGCCAAAAAGACATTGCATAGTGAACCTCTGTTCTCGGACATTAACGAACATTACTAACTCTGCAACTACGCAGAAACCTATGTGAAGGAAACGGTTAATGCCATTCATTATGCATCGTACCTATGTAAACGCGATGAACGATTTCCTTGATTAATAACTACGAACATTTAGGTGAGCTATATTCAGCAAAAAAAAAAAAAAAAAAAAAAAAGAACTGAAAATGTGAAGTGAATAATTCGTGCATCGTCTAGTGACATTACTACAGTACCCAACTTCAAGATGTTAACTGGATTAAATGGACACAAAGTGCCTGACCAGAAAACAACACGACGGGTGGAAGAATTTTGGTTGGAACTTCAGGGAATGAAATGTTCTCGAAATGTGACGGACACTCTTACCTGGACTGTCCAAGGATCGACGCCAGCTATGTGCCGTCCGAGGTTCTGCAACCAAGCTTCCACGGAATGTAAAAAAAAAAAACGAACTGCACGTGGACCAATTACTCGACGGGTTACGTCTGATCTGTAATAAGCAATGCTTTTACTCACAACGAACTGCATCACAACGACTATAATGGAAATGGGAAATGGACACGCTTATGTATTAATCACGTTGTTATACAACGATGTTACTGTGATCAAAAAACTTTACCACGACGATACTAACCTGTAAAAAATTATTGTGCAGCAGATGAATATGAACTGTGATAACGACACGATGTGTATAGGTCAACGCACCTGAAACATACGGACATTTTTCTTTGAAGTATTTCAAAACAATACTATGTAACTAAGAACATTCAACAATCTAAGTTGTATTGTGTTATAACGAATATTGTAAATTTAAAACTAAGTTACCTGTCATAGAATGTAGTCTTCATATGTAATCTTGGTTGAATATTTTCTTTGTGCAACGACTGAGAAACGCGCGCACACGAACAATATGAACTGCAATACTGTGCCGCGTGATCTAACTGTACGACATAACGGCTGTCACACAGACGCTTCTGCGTATGCGCGCACTCTATCTGCCAACATAAGAACTTTTACGGCGCACCCGCGTCATTCAAAGTTTGTATATAATGTGTATAATGTGTATAATGTAGGTCATGTAAATAGTTGTAGATAACTTAGATTTTCTTGTGCCTTTAGGTGAATTGCTCGCCTGCAGGTGTGTCCTTTCGCCTCGCAATTCACGGGGCAATATAAAGGCACATTTGCATGCCGAGCGTGAGTTTCCTCGGAAACGCGAGATATTAATTAAATAAATAATCAGTGACAAATAAATAAAGCCTATGGCACACAACTGCAGCGCTGTGTCGCTGATAAAACAAAAGCACAATTACGTTACTCGTATGTTTGATTAAGTAAGGAGAGCTCTGGTTGAAGTGGTGCGAGAAGCACGTATTTTAGTTTATTGTCTGGCACATCGCCATATTTCATGTTATAGAAAATTACTGCGAGTTGCAACCATACTAGGCACTCGATTCTGAAAAGAATTTATATTTATAAAAGTAAGTAGGATTGTGAACTGTAGGCTTATTCATTGAATATATCTGATTTAACTAACTGTGTAATTTTGTTGTTTAGTAGACAATCACCTCTGTACGACGTTTTGGCATGGCTGGCAAATTATTGTAATATTGAGATTTAGTTTATGAGTCCGAACCTACCGCAGCAGTCTTTGGAAACGATTTAATTACGAAGTCCGATTATTTCAGTTTTATTTCACGGTCAACTACGAGTAACATTGCCTTTACGAAAAAGCCATTGTCAAGCGTCTGATACCGAATAATTAAAACCTGACGACTCATAGGAGAGACAATCATACAGATAAAATAATTAATATTTTATTTTATTTTATTTTATTTTATTTTATTAATTTTATAACCTCATTCAGCATCTTGACCAGTGATGCCGACAGACTACATCACACAACCGCACTGGGCTGCTACTACTGACCGACCGCTCTGCATGACGACCACCAGCGTACCGCTCGCAACTGTACTGCACGACTACTACTAATAGACAGCTCGTAACACTCGAGCGGTCAAGCGCATACTAACCACGATAATAGGCTCTCTGGTCAAAGATTTTAACGTGCCTCACCATCGCTGCTATGTTACATACGTGTTTCATAACCCTCCACTGGGGGGGCAAAAATTTGGCAGCGATGGTGAGTCAGTTGGACTTGCCATCGCAAGAAATTTTTACAATTTACAGAATATTCAAATTTAGTACATAAATTAAATATTGTGCACATGCACCGAGTACAAAATACATCAGACAAAAACAAAAAGTGAGTACAAAACATAGTAGTAAATCAGAAAACTGTATATACAAATTATTTGACAGAAAAAAAAAGTGCACAGGCACTGAAAAAATTCTTAACAAATGACATAAGTGCATACGTACAGTATTGAACATACAGAATGAGTACAAATCATATTGAAAAATGAGAAAAGTGCACAGGCACTGAAGTTCAGTAGAAAACATATTAATGCCTAACATAAGTGCACATGCACTGTAGTTCAGAACATATCATTAAAATAAAAAATGTATATACAATATAAAAGACAAGAGTGTACATATACTGTACCTCAGAACAAATCGAAAAAAGGTCTTTATCATTTTCGCAATAAATAAACATAATGGCAAAAAAAATCATATCGACAAGTGACATAAGTGTACTCGCACTGGAGTTCAGCAAATCGAAAAAAAAAATGTATAACCCATGAACATAAATGATGTTAGCAAAAAATGATTTTCACTATGTGACAAGAATTAGGATAGGAAAGGGAAGGATTGCATCATGGTTGTAGCACTTTAGATTGCACACAGCTGTTCTGAAAGTCCATATCTTTCCACAGAAGTACAACACCAAGTGACACAACTTGAAGTTCTTTTCCCATCAGAATTTATCAGTGTAGCCAAGACACTGAACTGTCGTAGTAATGTTCCATGTTTTCATTTTGGCAGTACATTAGGTACACCAAACAGTGGGACCATAATAACGTCTTCATCGCTCACGGTGGTGGACAGCATGTCGTGTCAACACCACGCTCTTACAAGGCACACCAACGTAGAATTAGTGCAAAACCAAAGATAGTGCTCCATGATCACTAGGATAGACAGGACAAATGGACATTGCAGTAATTCAGGGTAGTTAGCTCATAAGGTGAAGGACATTATGTCACATAATATTGTCAATTACAGTAGGAGTTTGCGGCATTCACAGCCCAGTTATTGAACATTTCTGTACCATGTATGTAGTATTACAGAAAAATGTTCATTAATTGTTTTACATAGAATCAGTAGTCTTCTTTTCCTATTTACAAAGCATTATGAAATAATCGCATTCTTTTCCAGTTACAAAGCATAGCATAGTTAATTAATCATTTGTCATACCAATATAGTATTAATCATTAGCCTTCTCCTAATTACAAAGCATTATTAAACAGTCGCATTCTTTTCCAGTTACAAAGTATAATTAAGAATCATTAGCCTTCTTCTAATTACAAAGCATAGCATCATTTGTCATTCCAATATAGTAAGAATCATTAGCCTTCTCCTAATTACAAAGCATTATTAAACAATCACATTCTTTCCCAATTATAAAGCATAGCATAATTAATTAATCATTTGTCATTCCAATAGTAATAATCATTAGCTTTATCCTAATTACAAAGCATTATTAAACAATCACATTCATTTCCAATTATAAAGCATAGTTAATTAATCATTTGTCATTTCAATATAGTAAGAATCATTAGCCTTCTAATTACAAAGCATTATGAAACAATCGCATTCATTTCCAGTTACAAAGCATAATTAAGAATCATTAGCCTTCTTCTAATTACAGTTAATTAATCATTAGTCATTACAATATAGTAAGAATCATTAGCCTTCTCCTAATTACAAAGCATTATGAAACAACCACATTCTTTTCCAGTTACAAAGTATCAACATTGAAAACAAGAGCTAATTAATGGCATAATTAATAACAATTCATTGAGTGACATTAATTATTGGCACTCAGTGGCCAGCAAGTATTGAATAGAATAAAACATTGTTCCTCATTCAGTATTATTCAGATCATTAAGAAGTCATTATTAAAAATCAGTTAATTATAGTCATAGCATTAATAATCATGGGCATTTTAAGTAGTCTCATTACAATAAACAGTGGCAGTTATTAGCCAGTTACAAAGCATTATTTTATACATATATTTTTTTTGTATCATTAAGAAGTCATTACTGAAGTGACATACTATTCAGAGTTGATCAGTATTATTCAGAATTATCATAAACTAGTGACATTATGTGGGACTGGTAATACCTCTTTTAGCAATGCATTGCATTGGGATCGATAATTAATTGGTGAGGCATAACACTATTTGCTTTTGACCTATTGCTGCAAATGAGGATAGGTAACGTCATTCGTCATGAGTCAGCTGTGGCAAGGTTATGTAACAAGGCAGTATATGTGATCACATTTATAAATGATAAACACAAATGGGTAAAAAATAAAAATGCATGTACTAGAACAGGTATAATAGGTAACAGGTTTAGTAAGTATCATGACAAGCATCTCCTGGAAAAAATACAAAATGGATTATTGACCTGAAAGAAGAAACGCACACTATGCTGAAAAGTAGTGAACTTCGAATTAACAGGTAGTGAAATGTGTATAAAAATGTGTTCAATAGCTGTCCTTTCCAAAACTTTCCGTCATCCTACTATGCAATATAACACCTGCTGTCAAAACAAACTGCAACAAATACTTAAATAACTACATAGCATAAATACATAACTTCAACATTATCCTCATCTGTAAAGAAAAAACTTCATTATCTATATCATCAAAACTTCATTATTATCATCACCTGTAGAGATAAACTTCATTATTCATAATAGCATATTCTTCATCATTATTCATCAGCATTCATTATCATCTGCAAAAAATCACTTCATTACTCATTATACAACTATTCCTTATCTCTAGCATATTTCATCACTAAAACTAAGATGTGTAGTTCAGTCTGACAGCTTGCATCAATCACCTTGTATTCTGAAAGAAAAATTAGTTAAGACTGCTATTCTACGATGAGTATAGTATATTCTTGTTAATGTTTGTTAATCCTGATCCATTTACTCTTCCTCATAAAGTTATTGCATCTTCTTTCGTTTATTCCGTAGGTGAAATTCCCATTTCTGTTGAATTTATTTCTTACACGCATCATTTCTTTCTGAAATTGATGAACAGAGATTAATGTCTTGCATTTAAATCATATACCCACTAAATAATGACTGGTTTATGGTGACATAATTAACCATACAGCATAACATGACAGAAAACGTAATATGTCAAAAACATTGACAGTGTTCAGATGCAAAAATGTACACAGAATAATGCAATGCAGCAGCAAAAAAATGTAAAACAGTCACGATGTTGAGATGTCATAAGGCAAAAAAAAATGTCAAAGTCGACTGGTGTGTTATATCTTAACTATTTCACAGTGCATACAAACAAAACTGGAGTACAATGATATACACAAAAAATGGAAAAAGTGCACGGTCTGATATGTAACGACAAGAAAAGCGACCTGCTAACCTTACCTTGCCGGGCACTTGCCAAGAAAAAATACGATAATCATCAGCAATTAGTCAGGTGAAATAATTGCATAAGTAAATGGCATCATAACATGTTACATCATAAAGTGGTTTCACTCAATAAACGGTTTAATGTTTGAGATATGGTGGTTGCCTTTCGATTTTCTGGTTCTCAAAGTTTCGACGTGTACAACATTGGGGTGAGGGATGCTGCGAATCCGATATGGACCTGCGTATAGAAGTTCAAATTTACTTCACTTACCTTTTAATTTACTGGATAAATAGTGTGTACGTACTAATATTTTCTGTCCAATGTGAAAGTCGCGGCGTCTACAAACCTGTTTTTGCTGTCTTCTCCGGCGCTCTGCGGCACGTTTGATGTTGTTCAGCGCAATGTCAATTATTTCATGGTGTCTTAGTCGACGACATTTAGGGAAGTTTACTAATTCTTTAATTTTGTTTGGTGGTTCAACGTTTTTCAGTATAACAGACGGAGATAACATAGTCGATTCATTTGGAATGGAATTAATTACATCTTGGAATGAGAGTATGTGTGTATCCCAATCAATATGTCTTTTGTGGCAGTATATTCGGCACAGCTTACCAATTTCTTTCATTAACCGTTCACAAGGGTTCGAAGAAGCATGATACTTGGATATATAGATCGGAGAAATGTTTCTAGCTCGTAACATACGTGTCCATACGCTACTACGAAATTGTGATCCATTGTCAGAAATTACTTTCATCACATGCCCTACATGAAATAGAAAATGTTTTACAAATGCTTTCGAAACAGTTTTAGCAGTAGCTTTGCGTAATGGAGTGAAAGTAACAAATTTTGAAGTGAGCTCAACAGCGACAAAGTTGTAGCAAAAACCTCTGTTAGTTCTGGGAATCGGACCAAAAATGTCTACTGCGGCCATATGTCTTAATTTAACAGGTATAAAGGGATATAATGGAGGAATATGTGAAGTGGTGTCTGATTTAGCTTTCTGGCAAATTTTACAAGACGCTAAAACTCGTCGTATACGTTTCTCCATGTTAGTAAAATAACAGTTCTGTCTCAGTATAAGAAAACATTTTCGTGCTCCGTAATGTGCGTAACTTAAATGAGTGTACCAAATTAATTTGTTAACCAGTTCGTCAGGAATGCATAATAACCAATTGTTGCTGTTAGGATGAGAGCGGCGAAACAGAATGTCATTGCGTACAGTGTAGTGGTTTCTAATCGTAACATTATTCTTATCTTGCCAAAGGTGTTTAATTTCTTTCCACACGTTGTCTTTGTTTTGTTCTTGTGCTATGTCCTGTAATGACGATGAAATAAAATTTTCAAATGCAACTTGCTGAATGTACATGACACTGAAATTTGTTTTGCAGAAGTTGGTTGCTACGTCTTGCTGATTGTTGCTCAGAGAACGCGATAGTGCGTCTGCTATAACATTTTGTGTGCCGGGAATGTGGACAATCGTAAAATTAAATTCTTGTAAATATAGTTTCCATCTACTTAACCTGTCGTGAGTAAATTTAGCCGAAAGTAAAAATTGTATCGCTCTGTGGTCTGTGTAGACGGTGGTGTGTCTGCCATAAAGAAAGTGCCTAAATCTCGTGAAAGCCCATACAACACATAATGTTTCAAGTTCTGTAACAGAATAATTTCGTTCTGCAGGTGACAAAATGCGGCGTGCAAATGCGATGTTTTTGATTACTGTAGACCCATCTTCTTCAATTTCCTGGAAAATATGTACGCCTAAAGCGGTGTTGTAACTGTCGGTGGCAATGGAAAAATTTCTAGTTAGATCGGGGTGCGATAACAGTGGAGCATTCAACAGAGCATGTTTCAGGTTCATGAATTCAGAATGTGCTTGCTTATCTCAAGACCAAATACTGTTTTTACCTGTTAATTGGCATAGTCTAGGCGTGTCTAAAGCGGAGTGATGAATAAATTTGCGAAAAAAGTGAATTAAGCCCAAAAAACTGCGTAGTTGTTTCTTCGTCGTAGGAACACTAATGTCACGTAGAGCCTGAAGTTTTTCCGGATCAGGTGCAATGCCTTCTGCTGAAATTACGTGTCCAAGAAATTTTATGGAAGTTTTGCCAAAGTGCGATTTACTAAGGTTAACTGTAAGTCCTTGTGCATGGAAAGTTTGTAACAGTTGTTCAAGAATCAGATTGTGTTCAGACCAGTTAGCTTCTGCGATAAGAATGTCGTCTACATACGTCGTAATTCTGTCCTTAGTTCTGTCGGAAGTATTGTGTTCAAACCGCGAATAAAAGCTGCAGAAGAAATAGTTAAGCCGAATGGTAATTTGCAAAATTGATAACAGTCGCCGAAACAGAGAAAAGCTGTATATTTTCTGCAATTCGGATGAAGTTGAATTTGCCAAAATCCCGATTTCAAATCTAATGTAGAATAAATAGGTGTACCATGAAATTTCTGTAAAAGTTCCTCTAGTGTCTGTGGTCGATCTGTTTCATTAATAATAATGTCATTAATGTGACGTGAATCAAGTACAAGGCGAAGTGACCCATCTTTTTTCTTAACAATATGTAGCGGGTTTATGTACGGACTAACTGCTGGTTCAATAATTCCTTGGTCAAGCATATCCTGCAATTCCTTTTTAACTTGTTCTCTGTGAATATATGGAATGGGATAATGCTTTGCTTTAAATGTGTCGTGCTGTTTCACTTGAAATTCATACATAAAACCGCACATAGTACCAGGAACATTGTCAAAAACTGGAGCTTGCTGTAAAAGAATTTTGTGTAACTGCATGCGTTCGTCGTCTGTATTTGCACTGCTCTCTTTAACCTTATCAGAAATCATCTGTATTACGTCGTAGTCAGCTTCGTCTGGAGTATTATAGTTGTGTACGTACATATCCGTGAACAATGTGGGATTACAGTCTATGTTACGTGTTGCGGAAATGACCTCTGTGCGGTTAATTGTTTGCTCTTCCGCAGATAGTGAGTGCTGAAATTCTATAGCAAATTGTATATTTTCATCCTTTAACATTAAATAAGAATTCTGAAAATCAATGACTGCGTCGTGTTGTACCAGAAAATTCGTACCTAAAATTACGTCTGTAGTCAATAAAGGAACAATCCAAAAATTAGAGTGGAAAGTATGACCTCCAATACAAAATGATAAATGCGTCTGTAATTTAACGTCTACACCTTTACTCGATACTGCTCCCTTCACTTTGGTTTTGCCTAAAGGTAATGTCGGATAAGTATTCTCTTTGTTACACTCGTTAAAAGTCTCCTCATTTATTACTGATATAGGTGATCCGGAATCAATTACTGCTGAAAATTTTGATGAACCAATTTTAATTTCGATAACAGGATGTGAAATCGTTTTCTGAACAAATGGTCTTTCCTGCAAAAGAGTGTCTCTGATGTCGTCAAGAGTAATTACATTTTCGTGAACAACATTTTGCGTGTCTGAAGTAGTGCTTGTATTATTGGAAGATGCAACTTGTACAGTATCTAGTCAGATTCTATCTGATGTGTTACTATTTTCAGCTCGATGTTGTGGCATTTCTACTACTTGAACTGTCCTATTACTTCTTCCAGACGTGTTACGCTCTGGATGGTACCTACTGTCGGGTTCATTCATGAGAATATGTTCTTGCGTATGATTTTGCTGTTGGTGAGACCGACTGTTGTTATATGTACGCTGATAATTGTGCTCATCGTTTTTACGTCTGTCGTGATAGTCATTCCTATACGGTGCATTGCGATAGGAATTGAAATACTGTCTTCTCTGTACGTAGTTGTTTCCTTGCTGCCGTGCGTTACTATTTGTCGGATCTTGGACTATACGTGCACGCGGCGGAACATTAAAGCCTGGTTGACCTTGTGCATTCCATTGTTGGTTAGGTATGCTAACCGGCTGGTTTTGATGTTGTTGTTGTGAAAAACCTCTATTGTTACTAAAGTGTGGTTCCTGTTGCTGAAAATTTTGACGAAATTGATAATTAAAATTTTGGCTGTTATTAGAATTTTGGTAGTTGCCGTTCCTAAAGCGTCTGTTATCTTTCCTATTGAAATTACGTGTCTGATCATAATTGCTGTACTTTTGTTGACCTTGGTTATTATAAGAAAAGTTTTTGTTTACAAAAGAATAATCAGATTGCTGTACTTCCAAGAGCTGTAAAAGATCTCTGAACGCTGAAATATTTTCTTTTTGCTGACCTGTTAGAAGTGACACTCGTAATGACCGTGGTAATTTGGAAATGCATAATTGTATAAGTGCGGATTCACTGTACGGCTCACTCAGGTATTGGTTTTGTTGTACCATGTGCTCAAAAAATTGCGTCACACTGGGAAAATTTGAGTTCTCGTAATTCGGCAAACTAATTAACTGATCTTTAATTCCGCGCTGTGTCGTCTTCGACCAGTACGCTGACAGAAAAGCATTCTGAAACTCTTCTACTGAATAGCATTGCCTCGTGAACGGTCTCATACGAGTTGCCGGTTCGCCTTCCAAAAAACTGCAAATAAATTCAAGTTTATGTGTTACAGGCCAAGTCGGTGGAAGAGCAAAGCTAAATTGTTGAATCCAATCCAGTGGGTGAATCTGCGTTCTATCGTTTTTGAAAACCTTAAACTTTCTCACTGACAGAAAATGTTTGTAGTCGAAATTATCATCTCTGTGTGATGGAACAGGTTCAGGATCGTAAGAGAATCTATTGAACTGTGGTTGATCGGAATCTAAGTCCCATACTCTCTGTAGATTACCCAAATTATACGCGCTGCGTGAGTCTGACAGATGTTCGCAAAGTGGCGTCTGCTGTGATCCGTTATTAACTGAAATACTTTTCATCTCTGTTACTTCTTGTTGTAAACTCGACAATTTTCTATGCAACGTGTTATTAGACGAATCGATCTCATTAATTGTCTGCTGTAAATTTTGAAATTCAGGTGTTTGGATAAATGAAACCGGTGCAGTATCGTCTGATTTATTGTCATTAGTATTTTCGATAACATCAATACGACTGGCCAATTCATCACATTTTTCAGTCAGTATTTTAACCTGATCATCGGTTTTAGAATCAGACGCATTAATCTGTTTTTGCGACTTACGCGTAGTTTCGCTCAGTTTTTTAACATCCGCTTTGATGACATCGCAATCCTGTGTTAGTTCTAATTGTTCGAATCTGTCTGTCACTGTTTGAATATTTACTGTGTGTGTATCTGTTTTTGATTTAAGATCAGAAATTTCATCCCGTAATTCCACGTTCAACTGTTCTATGGTATTAATCTTGTCGGACACTGTAGTAATATTATTGTCTACGTACGTCTTCGCTTTCGCGAACATTTTACGTTTGTCTTCTTGTCTTTGTGCAGTGATTGTTTCCATGACTTGTCGTTTTACTTTCTTTTGATCTTGAATAAATTTGCGGAAACGCGTATCACTGTTTTGTATGTGAAGATTAAAGCGTTCGTCAATCTGAGTATTCTGTTGTTCGAATTTCGCGTCTATCTTTGCGTCCATTGTGCGCGGAAGTTCTACCGTCATTGCTTTAAATTCGTCCCGTAATTGTGTAGCTTTTTCAGAGCATTGTTTAGCGACTCCGCTAATTTCGTCTCTGAGTGTTTCTGTTGCAGCTGTTTGTATTTCCCTTAATTCTTGCGCAACAGACCTAATTTCTTCGCTGCTTTTTTTTGAACAAGCCTCAATTTCCACGCGCAACTGTTCCTTATTGTCATGGCACTGCGTGGCAACGGCTCTAATTTGTTCACCAAGCTGTCTGGAATTGTCGTCTAATTTTTCATTTAAGTATTGTTTGAGTTTTTCGTTATCTTGTTTGTTATCTTCCCTAAGTTGTTTGAAATCTTTACTACTGTTGTCTTGTTTTTCCATCATTTGGTTAATTCGTTGCAGCAATAGTGTCATAATTTGATCCGAACCAAAATTAGCATTTCTATTCTCAGTACTGTTTAATGGTGTACCTGCAGTTGTCGCGCTTTGTGTGACCATTTGGTCATTTTGCAACTTACAAAAAGGATTATCAGTCGGATGTACACTGTCACTCACTATTTCGGAATTAAATAAATCCGTCGTACTTTGTGTATCCTGTTCATTTTCATTAGACAAATTTGTCTGTTCGTCACTTAAATTTTCCAAATCGGGTGTGTTAAGCTCGGCAGCGCTCATTACAATAGAGCGTTCTGCGTCATCAATTGTCGTCAAATTAACAGACGAGACAATTGAGTTCGTTTGTTCATTATCAGGGTAAAAGTCATCATTATTGGTTGGAATGCACTGATTGTCAGTGAACGCAGGATTGTCACAATTACTATCGGTCACGTTGTTTAAGTCGGTAATTTCGTTCATAATACCTCGCGATACACTATTCACAGTCTTTCGCGGCATTTTTACTATAGTCAAAATTTTTCACAAAATAGATAAGCACAATGCAAAAACAACACACAAATACAACAGAGCAAACGAATTGTCGTTGATCTGTGGAAAGAAAGTCACAAATTTAGTAAAAGCGTAGCGCCAAATCCTAATTATATCTAAGCAAATAAGAGCAGATATCTGACTGTCGCTCAAAAGATTCTCAACGAAATTCGATCCTGGCAGGGTCGCCAAGTGTAACCTCCCCACCGAAATTTAAAAGGGAATATTTAATAGAAAAGGAGCCAAGAAGCAATATCGTCCCCTCAGAAATATTTAAATAAAAAATATAATAATAAGTGGGACCCAAGAATAACCTCCCTGCAATCAAATGTACTGACAAAGGCAACAAAAATGTGAAAATCGCAATCTGATTCTGGTGTAAGCTCCCACAAAAATAATGAAAAACAATTCAGTGCTAATGAAATCTCAGTGATAATGATAATTCGATTTTACCGAAATATCGGTCTTTGGCCCTGTGCAAAAATCAGAATTAAATTCTTACCTCATTGTAACTGCTAGTCAAATTTCTGCTCTTATTCTTGCGGACGGCTTGGAGGAACTGCATTGCAAATAATAATATTCCTTTCTTTTTTTTTGTAATCTAATTGAAAACTGAAACTTTTCTTTAAGGGAAGTGGAAAGAAATTAAATAAATTTGTTTTTGTAAAAATTGCTTTGAAATCAAAATTATTATTGGGGGCACTTGTTGGAAATTAATTACAATAAATAAACTTTACATTATCCGATGATTATCTTAATTAACAGTATACCTCATTCAGCATCTTGACCAGTGTTGCCGACAGACTACATCACACAACCGCACTGGGCTGCTACTACTGACCGACCGCTCTGCATGACGACTACCAGCGTACCGCTCGCAACTGTACTGCATGACTACTACTAACAGACAGCTCGTAACACTCGCGCGGTCAAGCGCATACTAACCACGATAATAGGCTCTCTGGTCAAAGATTTTAACGTGCCTCACCATCGCTGCTATGTTACATACGTGTTTCAAGGTCATTTAATTTTTAGTCTCTGACGTCCGTTTCTGTATGGCGTCTTTTTTAGTCCTTTCTCCACGTTCTTCTGTCAATTGGGACTGACGTATAGTCGTTTTTTGACTCCTCTCTGTCTTCCTGTTCTATAGATTTGACTGGGCGCGTATGATCCCAGTTGTTTTTGCGCCATAAAGCAAAAAATAAACACACACACACACACACAATAATGTATGACCATGTTCCATAAACAGAAATTCTTGACGATGAAATGACCATGATCAATAAACATAACTTATGTATGACTGTGCGGGTGTGAGTATGTATGACTATGTATGTATATGTGTGCCTGCGCGAGCGCGCGTGTGCGTGTGTGTGCGTGTGCATGTGTGTGCGTGTGCGTGTGTGTGCGTGTGTGTATACGCGCGCGCGCGCGCGCGTGCTGCGTGCGTGGGTGTGTGTGTGTGTGTGTGTGTGTGGGGGGGGGGGTGTCTGCTTGTGTGTGGGTGTGTCTGCTTGTGTGTGCGAGTGTGTGTGCATGTGCGTGCGTGTGTGTGCGTGTGTGTGCTTGTGTGTGCTTGTGTGTGCGTGCGTGTGTGTGCATGTGTGTGCGCGTGCGCGTGCGTGTGCGTGTGCTTGTGCATGTGTAGCTTGAGACTTAACGCAGATCACTCTCCTTA
Organism: Schistocerca serialis cubense; assembly: GCF_023864345.2. Taxonomy (NCBI): domain Eukaryota; kingdom Metazoa; phylum Arthropoda; class Insecta; order Orthoptera; family Acrididae; genus Schistocerca; species Schistocerca serialis. Next base: position 247,999,060 of record NC_064646.1, read on the forward strand.
AGATTTAAACCGAGCTCAGAAGATTGATATCAAGTTGATTCGAACCCGCGACCGTAGCAGTCGCGCGGTTCCAGACTGAAGCGCCTAGAACCACTCGGCCATACGGGCCGGCGATGTCATGTGATGTCAGGTTTCATGTGATCTCCAATGCACTCTGGCGAGCACACTGCCAGGCCTGTCAGTGTTATCGATGCCTAAAAAACAGCTACACATACAACAGAGTGCAATACCAGCATCCCTCAGAACAAAACCATGATAAATGAGGGCTATCCTGACTGTGGGTTGGTTCTCTAAAGGACCAGACGTCACCTCTTATGGAACTTCCAACACGCCGTTGCGAGCACTGGACTGTAACATCAACGCAACTCCTATAACAAAGCAACTATTATGAAAGGAAAACACAATCATAACGATAATAAATGTCCTCTTTCCACGAAAATAGGCATAGTCCATTTTCTTTCAGTTTTATGAGCAAAATCGGTATCGTTTTTACGTTCGATTGCAGTATGCAATTCACATCTCATTATTTTGTGTGCACAGACACAAACATGCAGAAAACAGAGAAAACGTGCTGCAACTGTTGAATATGTGGTTGGAGGTGACTGGATGCATTCGAATACGGTGCTACACTATGCCGCCCGACCAGAAAAATAGCGCTGCGTGTTGGCAGCTGTACTACATATACAAACCATTTTAGAACGTCGAACGAGAAGTGTTGCTATAATCGCATGGATAGAAATGACATAGAATCGATAAAATTACGAAAAAATGATGGAAAATATGTATAAATGAGGTTAAATACATCAAAATGCGGGGAAATAGAGGGAGTACTTGCATGTCTTCCTGAAAAAAAAGAGAACCACCTGTCTCTAAACTTACTTGCTTATGCGTTAAAGGATGACAGAGAGTGTATGGAGTGATCGGTTGAGATCTCTACAGGATCAACGCAAGTATGTGATAGAATGGATAGACTTGATTCCAATTCACAGACAGCATTTCTACCCGAAAGCATAATGCTATGAATGACTCCTGTGTGTGCCTGTAGACTCAAGACCATTTTCTGTGCAGGGTGACGGTAACGTAGCCGCTACAAAATGTATGCTGCAGAAACCTTCGGCCGTCAGCTTCAGACGCCGGATCTCAATAGTGTTCCCCCAAAAAGAACATCGCCTTCCATCCATGGATTTCCATTTGACCTATGTGGTTAGTGTAATCCGATATGCAAATTGACTCTCATGATAAATTTAATTATTCAGCCTATCAAATTGATATCAATGAAATGCCACCTGGTGGGTGGAGGAGATGGCCAGGGCACCACGGAATGATTCTCGATGGGCGTTTCTCTTTCTTGTTCTGTTTTTCTTAGGACAGGGCTGTGGGGGAAGACGCTAACTTTCGAAACCTGTAATGACCAACGAAGCGCACCTTGAGGGTGGAATTGTATACCGATTCCAGCTGCTGTCTGCCGCTCCCCTGATGGAGGCAGACAAGTGGCCATCAGTAGACCGCCAGACACGTGGCCGAGCAGCGCACGTGTCGCAGTTGTGTCGTTAGGCGACTTGAGAGTTACGAGCTCACGTGGCGTGGTGCCTTTCACGACAAAAGCCCGCAGCTGGACATGGAGCGGATGGCAGTGGGCCGCCTCCCGGGCCTGAAAGGGACTTCTACCTGATGGTAGAGCGGTGATGATTAATTGATCAATTTAACTAATTTGCGTATCAATTTGATATCAAAAGAGCAGTGACGCCGCCACTATCCTACTGCTTGTTTGACGCATTAACTGGAGGATAGCAGTGCACTCTCCTCCTAAAATGACCAAAAATTGCTTTCTGACACAGAGCGTTTGTAAGTTATAAGAACTCATGCCATATGAAATCTGACCTTTGTATTAAACCAAATAACTAGATACCATGATAATCAGTGGCTAGTATCTGCACATGACAATGTATTTTCCAAATAGAGCTACTTTTGATCTACTTCAGTATCTACTAGCATTACTGAAAATTCTCCCCTTGAGATCACGCAAATCTGTGCACTGCACAGGTGAATGAGTTGCTTAAACACAGGCGCTTATGTCCTTTCCGATTCGTCATGCAAAGAACATCGGCCACAGACACATCTCTCCCTCCCTCCTTCCCACCCTCCCTCCCTCCCTCCCCCCTGTCATGATGCAAATGCGTGGTGACCTACGTCGTCACCTTCAGGCCCGACGACGGTTCATACCGCGTGCAAGGTCGATACCAAATTTCACCACAACTCTGCCAACGCCATCATGGACGCAGCACACGACGGAAAGGTCGCCACACACTCTCTTACCCACATTTCACTGCTTTTGATGCCTGTGTCACGGAGGTCAGAATGGCCACACCCAGCTTTGAAATCATACGGCTTTCTTTTGGATGGGCTGAGAAAAGATTTTAGACTCACCACCGCTCAAAACTGATACAAAAAAGCCTAGCGGGTGGCATAAAGGGCGTCAGTGAAATCACTGCTTTCATTGGGGGTGTTGATTACCGGACATTTCACGGCCAAAACTGCAGTTCTTGACAACCTTTGATGCTGCTGGCATTGTGGGACATGAAAGTGATCTCACTCCTCTGGATTGCAGTGCGACCGCAATTTTTGCCTTTCTGTAGATGGTAGGAAACACTAAGAATATTCGAAATTATTCGACGAAATTTGAACGTGATCCAAAGCAGAAAAGGATGCTTAGTGCATGATGGGAGTGGCGACCTCCCCAGTCGCTGCTTCCATCATGCACACTGGGCTTCTGCACGCAATGTGGCTTCAGTTGCCAGAGACTGCACTCATTTGTGTGTGAGTTGCGTTTGCGTGAGTGAGTGTGTGTCTGTCGTCTATTTTTGACGTAGACCCTGCTAGCCGGAAGCTTATATTGAGACAGTCTTTTTCTTGGCCGGCCGATGTGACCGAGCGGCTCTACGCCCTTCAGTCCGGAACCGCGCTGCTGCTACAATCGCATTTTCGAATCCTGCCTCAGGCATGGATGTGTGTGATGTGTTTAGGTTAGTTAGGTTTAAGTAGTTTTAAGTCTAGGGGTCTGATGACCTCAGATGTTAAGTACCATAGTGTTTAGAGCAATTTGAACCATCTTTTTGTTGTGCCTATCTTTGAGTCAGCATCTCCGCTATATGGTGGGTAGCAACTTTCGCAATTTTATATCTCTGATATTTAGTGAAATTCTTCAATCTTTGCACCACTTTGAAATCTTATCGAGATCTGACTGAATATCTAAGCATGGTTTTTCAGGTAGTAATTCATTATAGATACCTGCATCATCTTCGAAAGGTTTGAGGAGTATTAATGTTGCCTGCCATGTAAATATACGAGTCCAACGTGATCAACAAGGGTCCCAACACTTTCATGTTTTTTAATGATGTACTGGCGGTGGACAAAACTATGGATATACTGTGGTGGTCCTCTCGGAACGAGAAACATTTATTTATGGTTGACATGAAACGTTAACGTAATAAAACGAACTGTTATTTTCTGTACAAAAGAGTATGTAAAAATTTTAATTGTCTCATTGTGATGCATGTGAAAAGCGGTATCGATATTTACTGATAATTTATTTTGTGTAGTAAAGATAATGAGAACAATAAAACAATAGAAATAGATTTTCATAATTTATTTATTCTGGTTCGAATCTTCCTACGAGAAAGACGTGGTTGGAGACATGTATTTGTAACGTATTTCTGGTAAATATATGCTGTTATTTATAAACAAACCACATATTTCAGTAGCGTTAGCGTCGCTACATGTATGAAAAATTAATTGTACATTTTTCAGATATCAATAACTTGCCGTACAGTGTGATTTTTAATAAGTATTGTTGGCCGCAATTTGCAAGAGAGCAGATTATTTATCAAATTACCCCTTTATTACGTGGCGTAAAACCAAAAGAAGATGGGTTACAATTAATTTCTTGAATAAACAGATCTAAAGTCAAGTAAATTTCATACATTTTGCAAAGAGTAATGTCGATATCAAAACAGACTCCTGTGGTTGCCACTTCATGGCTATCTTTTTACCAGAACGTGCATGGAAGTCAAGGAAATTATGGATGTAATAATACAAACATTTCCACTGGGAACCCCTTTAAGAACGGGAGCAACAGTTTTAATAGAAAGAGGAGAAATGAAGGGGACTATAATACCTCATTTCGACCCAAGAATATGAGGGAGATGAATGAACAAGAACAAAAGGCAGGGCCAGAAACCTGGCATTCAAACCAAACACCACAGGGTAGGAACCATCCTGTGAATAACATTATGTAATACCAATGCCAGCTCCTAATCAACAACAGCAGTGGCTACAGCCACAGAATGAGGTGCCTCAACAGATGCGGCAATCTCACTGTGCCAGAATAGCACAAATTGTGGACGATCTACAACCAAGTACATCGCAAGCGGCGAACTCCACACGACTAATGTAAGCCTTCCACAGGTGATTATGGGAGCACGAATGGAGGGCAATCGATAGGTAAATGCATCCGCGTTCATATACAGCGAAGTGTTGGATCTGAAAGAACTGTGTGCAGGTCCCAGAACGAGAGATCAGCGAAATACTGAGTTGGTAGAAACCGCAATCAAAGAAAACACACACGGCATGCCAGTGAATTATTAATAGCGGCACCAGTGTATCCGTTATGGACTACGACCTTTTCGAGTGCATCAGTCAGATAAATTAAGTTGCGAACATTGCCAGGTCAATATTGAAGAATTTAGGAGTCATACGTGGATGTACGCAGCAGATTCAGTCAGCATCAAGATGTCTTTCAAATAGGAAACGACGCGTTAAGATGCTCATTCCTCTTTGAGAAAAATTTAATAGTTCTCTGCGTCCTAGGCTGGGAATCATTTAAGAGAAAGGGACACGACGATCGACCTTACTCGAGCTGTATGCTCACTTACGAATGAAGGAAGATTAGTCGAACTGGAAATGATAAAAACAACTGCTTTACATTGACAGCACTGCAGAAGGTTGAAGGTAATTTATATGAAACCCAAACTATTGCACATAGCCAGTGACTATACTCGGCAAATCTACCTGGGTATAATTGAAAACGGCGAAAGTGAGGTCGACTCCATAAGAAAAAACATAGACGTAAAGGGCACTGAATCGAGTTATCACGATGATAAACAGCGGCAACAACTTGCACAGTTATTGAAACATTATGCAATGGTATTCTCCAAAAAACAGGGACGGTTAAGGGATACATTTACGATATACAGGTAAAACCTCATGAGACCCATTGTTATGCTACATATTCGGTACCATGGAGTAAAAAGCAGGCACTGTCTATGGAATACAGCGTAAGATTAAATAGGGGATAACAGAGACTTCCTTATCTCCGTTAGTCGCTGCCCTAAATCTGATGGTAACATACGCCTCGTGATTGATTTTTGCGATTTCAACAAGATAGTCATACCAGTGCGAACCCGACCTGAAAAAGTGGAAGAGCAGATACGAAAATTTCAAGGAATATGGTTTTTAACTAGCTTCGACTTAAAAGACTCTAGCATAAAGAAAATTAATAAAAAGTAGTGACTGTTGTATACAGGGCGACACCTAATTGCCAAAATACCTCATAAAGATTGTTACCTTCTAGCTAATCCAAAGACTCTAGGTCTATATGCACATCGGGATTTAAAACCTTTTATTGCCCCTGATTAAGCTGATATTAAAGGTTTGACAGCAAGAAAAGTAAGGTTTATTTTTTGTGAATGCCATAATAACCATTAGGTGTCGTTGTTAAAAGTCACAGATGATTTGTCTACTTTATATATTCCAAGATGCTACTCCAGGCGGGTGTAAAATTAATGCGCACAACGGAAAATAATGAACGCTAAAATGAAGATTTGGCCCTGTCTGACTACCCTCTGAAGCAGATATTAGTATCTCTTAATTCTGTAAATTACAATCTAAACGTAAATGAATGAGGAAGGCAACTAATCCAACTAAATGATAGACGTTGTTCCTGCTTATAGATATATTGTAGATTAAAAAAAACTTTATAATATAAAGTTTACATTTCCTAAGTAAAATTGCTAATCAGTTGCCCAAATATGCCCTTATGATCATTGCGCAATCTAATATCAACAACGCGAAATGACTTGACATCATCCACGTACCAAACACTAGAAGACACAACTTTCAAAGATGATCTACAGCGGTGTGAAACCTCAGTGGAAATATACTAACGTGATCACAGCTGTTTAGCTTTATAGCCCTACTAAGCCGAAGCAATTTGTGATATCCCCGTATGTACTACGTCCGGTTCGTCGAAGTGATGGTTCTCGAACTCGATTGTGACGATAGAAGAACTCCAGCCACAAATAAACTCTTTCAGACACTAGGACGCCAGAAGGTTCTCTGACTAATATACTCTAATACTGTCTTCTCCTCTCTGTGTTCTACAGACGAGAAACGCAAACTCCCAGCCACAAGGACGGAGTTCAGATAACGTCTCTACGTTAAGTATAGGCAGAGGAGGTGCTCTCAATTACTGAACGCTGCGTACTCAACAACGACTTCCAGCCCGGAGGTGAAGTCCAGGATCGTATAGGTTCGCAACAGTACAGTGCCTAACTGTTCTAACTATAAGCTATCCTGAGGGCAAAGACAGCAAGTCCATCTGTACCAACAAAGGTGATACAGAGCGACCGTCACACACGGGCGCTCACAACGGAAGACCTCGCCTCTCCACCGCTGGCCTCCCAGCAAGGCTCAGCTCCCCACCATCGTAATTCCGAAAACGAATCATATTCCCGAAACCACGGAATGTTCTCCCTCTCTACAGATTCTTCTGAACGCCGACCAACCATATTTTAGTCTCTTGTCATCCATAGCGGAAAGTTTGCGAAGAAAAACCTGTACAATGGTATTCTTCTGAGCAAAAATCCGCAAAAATAACCGAGCCTGCGTGTTCCGAGGTGCCGCTTCTTCGTTCCTCTCGCCTGAGTCCAAGATCTGCAGAGGGTTCGGAAGTATTATCCGTTATCCTTCCGGCCCTACTACAATAGCGGCCGATAGCGGCCGGTCGCCCCTGTATTGTGTCTTCACTCTCAGGAGTCCAGACTGTCCATCATGGCACTTCCTGTGTGGAGCTAAACCACCACACCTGTGTGGGCCTTCCACCAAGGACTTGAGTTCTACCTCCCGTTTCATTTCGCCTGTCGTTTTAACCTCTACTAGTACAGGCAATCATCATTACACCGTTCTGATAAAAAAGAAACTCCGCCAACTTTCATGCAGTAAGCGTTAACAATTATTTACAAGGCGTGCGAGACAATGTCAGTCTCCTTTATATATTCGTATATACAATGTACAACCTATCACACGCCAGCCGAAGTGGCCGTGCGGTTAAAGGCGCTGCAGTCTGGAACTGCAAGACCGCTACGGTCGCAGGTTCGAATCCTGCCTCGGGTATGGATGTTTGTGATGTCCTTAGGTTAGTTAGGTTTAACTAGTTCTAAGTTCTAGGGGACTAATGACCTCAGAAGTTGAGTCCCATAGTGCTCAGAGCCATTTGAACCTATCACATGATACCTAATTGTATCTAGTTGTGTTTGTAGATCACGGCAAAGTATGTGGATGGGTGCTTGTAAGGTGCGAAATTATAGCCACCTTAAAATATATAATAATGGCGTAGGAGCTGCTAGCAATTTTGAATCCCCTTCAGTTAGTCCTCAGTAAGCATATATTGCATGTAATGGGCGGGGGGGGGGGGGGGGGCAGTTATGACTTATTTCCCGTTTTGAACTTCTGATGAGATCACTCTGATTTCTTGTTTTGCTATTAACTATACCCCATCCGTGATAATATCTGTCCTAATCTTGGATATCTCAACACAATCGTGTTTCATAACTGTTACATTCATTCTAGATTAAGCTTTCTTCGTGTTATAGTGTCCTGTATTTAAACATTATGCTATGACATTAGTTTAAGGAATGAATCTGTAAGAATTATTGTAAAACCACAAGAATTATTTAGCCCAGATGACCTAATGTTCAGACTTTGGAAATGGAGGAATGCTTAGTTACTTTCTGAAGTAGTCAAAAGTGACGGTAAGCAACATATTGTAAATGAAAAATGTGACGCTCAGGTGTAAGTTACATTCGTGCATGCAAACGATCTTCAAACAACAAAATAATTACAGCGTTTCTTTTCATCACGTATGATGTACGAACTTGGCAAATAGTGTTGGTAAAAATTACTTAACAGTTGTTCACCAAAATATATGTTCCCTAGCAAATAAGACCCAACAGCTAGAAGTGGAGCTGGAGTCTACAGAGTGCTCAGTTGTTTGTGTCACTGAGCATTGGTGCAATGAGGCTGAAATTAATCAATTAGTCTTGTATTCTTATAATTTAGAGGGTGCATACTGTAGGACTTCTATGAAGTGTGGAGGGTGTTGTATTTATGTAAAACAAAATTATCAGTATAATACCAGAATTGATTAAGGTGAGGAGCAACATTTTGAACTGGCAGCAGTTGAAATCAGGGACCAATGCAGGTGTAGGAATTTGATTATCTTATGTATATACAGATCTCCTAGTGGAGACTTCAACATCTTTTTCTCCAAACTTAACCATGTTCTTGACAAGATATCCACTCCAAAGAACCACATTCTCATATGTGGAGATCTAAATGTAGATAAATTGAATCCTGATGCTACATGGGGCTCATTACTAAGTCTTGCTCAAAGTTTCAACCTAGTTCCAATGGTTAACAGTGCAACAAGAATAACAAAATACTCAAAGACAGCTGTTGATCAGGTATTAAAAGATTTAGGCAAAGAAAACTGTGAGGTGGTGGTTGCAGAGCTAGGATTATCTGATCACTCAGGTCAAATCATTAATATAAAAGTGGCTCCAGAAGAAACAAAGAAAATGCATATTTACAGACGAATTTTTTCTAAACAAAGTAGATACGAGTTTGTCAAAGAGATAGCAGGACAGACATGGGGCTCATTATACTCAGAGGTAGATGCAAATGAAAAATTAAAAAAATTCATGACATTGTTTAAATTAAATTTTGAAGAAACATTTCCTAAAGTGTTATGTCCATTGTCAACAGCAGGAAAAAACAAGTGGGCCACAAAAGGCATCAAAAAATCGTCTGAAACACTAAAGTACCTGAGCTCCATTAAACACAGCCAAACTAATCCTGCTTTCTCACTCTTTTATAAAAGATATAAGAAAACATATAGGAAAATATTACTTGCAGCAAAGAGAGCTCATAACTCCAAACTGGTGCTCTCTGCTGAAAACAAAAATAAGGCAGTATGGAAGATTGTAAAGCAGGAAACTGGTACCAGAAAAATGAATCTGTCAAACTTGAAAATCAGAGATGAAGGGACTCTAATAAAAGACCCAATATATTTGGCAAATTATATAAATGATTATTTTAGTAGCATAGGTATAAAATTACAGGAAAATTTTCTAACAGCCCCTCAGGTCATAAAGCCAAATAATGGTGTATCACACTCAATGGTGTTATTCCCTACAACACAAGAAGAAGTTTACAAAGCAGTCAGCAAACTAAAAAACAAAAACACAGCTAGTCTGGATGAAGTCCCCATTTTCGTAATTAAGGACTGTATGAAGAGCCTACTTCCACCTTTAGTTGATATTACAAATCAATCTTTCAAGCAGGGCTCCTTTCCAGACTATTTAAAATATGCTAAATTACTACCTCTCTTCAAAAAAGGTGATGCAGGAAAAATTGAAAATTATAGGCCAATTTCTCTACTCTCGTGCTTTGCAAAAATATTAGAAACTATTATGAAAGATAGGCTAATGAATTATTTAAATAAATACAACTTACTGTCTGTTGACCAGTTTGGGTTTAGATCAGGGAAAAGCACAGAATCAGCAACAGCACACCTCACAAAACACATTCTAGAAGCATTAGATAAAGGGAACTACACAACAGGTATATTTCTTGATCTAACTAAGGCGTTTGATACAGTAGACCACAACATATTGTTAAATAAGTTAGATGAACTGGGAATAAGGGGACTTGTGAAAAAGTGATTCCAGTCATATCTAAAAAATAGAAGACAGATAACTGAAATCTTACATATTTCAAGTTGCTCAAACTATATTGTGAAGTATATTTCAGACTCAAATTGTATAAATATAGGTGTCTCATAGGGTAGTGTCCTTGGCCCAATACTATTCCTCATTTACATAAATGACTTCCCACAGAGCATCAAGCATGGACAAACAATATTGTTTGCAGATGGCTCAAATGTTCTCATCAGTGACAAATCACCAGATGCACTGAAAGAAAAAGCCGAACAAACACTAAACAGTGTACGTGAATGGGCATCCAATAATAAACGAACACTAAATTTAAAAAAACAAATGCTGTTAACTTCTATGTCTGCAAAAAACCACACTATGACAACTTTAAGTTAGACGATGAAACTATAGAATGTGTAGACTACACAAAATTTCTTGGTATGCATGCTGACAGTCAGTTAAAGTGGGAATAACATATTAAAATACTTAGTAACAGAATCGCTACTGCATGCTATGCTCTTAGAATTCTGAATGCAGTGTGTGATACTACGTGTGTCAGATCTGTATATTTTTCTTATATCCACTCTGTTATTACCTATGGAGTAATATTTTGGGGAGACAACTGTAAAAATATTCAAATAGTTTTCAAATTACAGAAAAGAACAATTCGTATAATAACCAAGAACGGCAGTAGGGCTCACTGCCTTGAACGTTTCCAAAAGCTGGTAATCATAACTGTCTCCTGTGAATACATTTTTCAAAGTATTATGTATGTAAAAAAAAATATTGACTGCTACGCAAAAAATTCTTTAGTACACAGCTATGAAACTAGAAACCAATACAATCTGCACCTAGAGAGGAAAAATAAAGTTAAAACTCAGCAGAGCTTGTTGTACAATGCTCTTAAATTATATAATAAATTACCCCAAAATATAAAAGATATTGACTCAATTTTCAAAACAAAACTAAAAAAATTTTATTAAATAAAATTTATTACACAGTAATGGACTATCTGAACTAAACATGTAGTGTAATTAAGCCTGCATTGTAATACACAAGGAAAATTATAATATGAAATCCAGAATTGTTCAGTACTATAAGAAAATTAGATAAGGATATAAAACTAATGTAAGATACCTTAAAAACGCGTGTAAATATTAATTTTATGTGTATAAATTGTAGGTATATTGTATTGTATATGATTTTGCTGACGAAATCCACACAATGTAAATTGTTACATGGATTAATAAAGAAATCAATCAATCACTTGATGGTGTAAGAAAAAAACTGTGAGCATGAAACTGTGCTACGACTATAAGAAAGCTCTGTGAGCGTTATTAGACTGTGAGTGAGGCTCAGGAACATAAACGCCATTATTAACAGCAAGCGAGTGACTGATGCTTCAATCAGCAATATTCAGTTTGAAATTCATGAGTTTCTTTAGTTTAAACGTGCCGTTCAACTTCTATAGATATGTACTGTGTAAACACTCGCCCCTGTGAACGGGAACGCGCTATGCAGGTCTTGGAGTCACTCGCGTCCATCTAGAAAAGTTTTTACTGAGTTTAACAAAGGCGATGTTGGCTTGATGTATTCGACGATGCCCTTTGGCTATACTGTCTAAAGGATCGGTCTAAGAAATACCAAATTAAGATCAACTTGAAGATACCTAAATAAGGCGAAACGCGTAGTTGAAAAATAAAAAACTAAAATTGCAACCAAGACTGTTTTTAACCAATACTATTCTGTTATTAGTAAAACTTGTATTTGTAAAGCTTGTCACTTGTATGTACCTCCTTATATACGTGCACTTATTGAGTGCACTCACCCAACAGTAATTGTTTTCTGTATTTTATCGATTTATTAATGTATATTGACTGGTGTTAGGTTGGTGTTTACCGTGTCTTCTGCGGTCTGCTTGTGTTCCAGTTTCTGCGAGTTGGGGTGCGTGGGTGCGGCGCCACGTCCCCCTTCGGTGCACAGAAGCTGTGACGTGCCGTCTAATGGGAAGTGACTCCAGATTGGTCCCCGGCGTTTAGGTGTTGTTTGGACGGCCTGGTCTGCTGCTTCTGGCATTTAAGTCACCTTTGCCCAGGGCAGCTTGGGGTCACTGCCCGTTTGATCAACGTAACCTATTTCATGTACTGTTTTTTTTTTAAAAAAAGTTTTAAATTCATTGAGTATGAATTGTAATTATAGTAATGTGTTGCGCTGGTTGGGTTTTTGGGGGTTCTAAACGAACTGATGCTTTTCGTAAATCAGCTTCATATTGTATATTATTTTTTTAAAAAAATTAGTGCCATTTCTTTAAATCAGCTCCAGACTGTTATTTATTTGAAATCTCTGTGAGTCACCTCTTCAAGTCTGTTGGTAATTGTTATTTGCTGTCTTGGTTGAAAGAAAGATATCTGTAATATTTTATAAAATGTGCCCACGTTGTCTCTTTCCTGTTTTGAATAAACAATGAAACTGGTAGTTGTTGTTTAAGGAGTGGCATTAAAGAGGCCTGGACCTTCCATCGTAAGTGTACCCCTCATCCCCACTTCCAAAGTCACACTATATTTACTCACCAAGCAGCCAGTGTCAGCTGGAATCGTGACATCTGAACGCTGCGATGCCAGATGTGCCAGTTGTGAATTCGGAAATCACTACAAACCCGTTACGCCTGTAATGAACGCTAACAATACTGAATGCAGACAGTGCGGGCTAGTGAAGTACAGTGACAGATAAGAAAGCAATGCTCTCTGTATGTCAGTTAACACAATTAAAGCCAACAACCCAAAAATGCATGAAATGCTCGATTAACTGCTTCATACTACATACTACATTACATACACACAACCGCCTAATGAGTGGAATCTAACTATGACTCTTTACAGCTAAATCAACAACTGTGATAAGTGTATTTTCGCTGTTTTGGTAACATTTCACTATCTCGCGGCAAAAATACCGGCGACAAGATGGGCGAGAGCCGTACAAACAGCTGATTGACACCGGGGAGCGGAGCCAGCTGCACCAGCTGACCACCTATGGGGCGTGGCCCTGTACCCGCTTCATCGCAGCTCACCGGCCAATCCACGTCGATATACGAGACTCTTTTCAGGTGCCCTGAATCAACACTGCCGACATAGACACTCGAAAAAGAAACTCTTTGTTGTTCGCTGCAAGGTTGGAAAAACCAATTCTCCAATATACTTCTTTAACACATGAACAGGTAGCCCATACTTTCTCAAAGACTATTGCTCACATTTACATTCTTGAATTCCACAGATCAACACAATGAAAACTCATGCAACGACTTCTTTTAACAAATATTTTTACTGATATTTTTAAAAAATGGTTCAAATGGCTCTGAGCACTATGGGACTTAACATCTGAGGTCATCAGTCCCCTAGAACTTAGAACTACTTAAACCTAACTAACCTAAGGACGTCACACACATCCATGCCCGATGCACGATTCGAACCTGCGACCGTAGCGGTCACGTGGTTCCAGACTGAAGCGCCTAGAACCGCACGGCCACACCGGCCGGCAATATTTTTTTAAAAACTGCATAGTCTATACAGGTTGTTTCAGAACTCATGGTCAGTTTTCAAGGATATGACAGGAATGATTATTCGAAGCAAAAAAGTAAAGTAAACCTGGGCTCTAGACCTCATACCTTAAGAGCTACGACCAATTTTTGATCTTTGATACTGTGAGACAAATCTCCTCGACTGCAAACTCTTTGCTTTCCGTATTTTGGGAAGTGGTAGTATGGAGCAAAACAAGAAAAAGTCAAGGAAACATGTGCTCTACAATGCGTACCTTAAGAGCTACGAACACTTGTTCGTCTTCGCTACTTTTAAGCACAACTGTTTTAATGAACAAGTGCTCGTAACTTTTAATATATGCATTTTAGAGCACATCTTTACTGGACATTTTTTTTCTTCTTTTGGTCCGTACTTACACTTCCCAAAATGTGGAAAGCAAATAGCTTGCAGAGACATGTTTCACATATCGAAGATCAAGAATTGCTCATAGCTCTTAAAGTACGCGTTTTAGAACTCAGGTGTGACTTTTTTATTTCTAATGATCATTCGTGTCATACGCCTGAATATTGACAACTAAAAATGTAATATTCACGAGTAAAAATTACGTCCTTTTTGTGTGAGATCTATAACATAAGTACTCTCAAGAGAAATTGTAACAAAAGTTGTTAAAATCTACTAATTTCTTATTACTAATGACGAAAAGAAAACATTCATTTAAATTTATAATGAAAGAAAAGAAAAAAAGAAAAGAAAAAGGTATGATATTGGGAGCTAGTTGTTTAGGTATTACACATGCTCGACTTGCATGTAGTCGTTTCAGATCCTGCTGGTTCAGATCGCGGAAGTGAAAGAACTTTCCACCAGCAGTATTTTACAGTCAAGGCGACAAGGAGTTCCCCATCAGAACGCTTTGCACCAAGGCCCTGGATTAAATTACAAACCTCTCCACAGCGTCTCATTCGAACGTGGACTTTGAGCTAAGCTTCTCACTTTCCGTTGTTAACAACACAAGCACGATACTAGACCTCCACACTCATTCATCACAGACATTTACAGTGAACAGATATTTTAAGACACCACCGTGCGCGAAAAAGAGATATCTTTATTACTGGTATCTTTCAGCCAACGATGTTACTTTTTATGATGAAAAAATTGAATCTCTGAGTTTGTTTCAAAGGTCTTCTCGTAAATGGATATAATAGACTCGCTCACTACGTCTACGGCGGAAATCCTTTGCTCACACGCAATTCCTGGTAAAAACGACTCAGTACACAATCAATCTTGAACAGACAATAAGATCATTCAAATTCAATGCCTGACAAGGAAAGTGAAGCACCTGGAAGACAAAATCGGATGTGAATGTAGTTTCGTACACGTACACATCACCAGCGGTTATGTGAACGATCCTCTGTGGCAGGTAAAACGGCCACCTGAGAGCATAAGCGTTTTTCGTTTTTACTGTTGTTACCAGACCTAAGAGGAAATTCCATTTTCCGTACGGTCATAATTTCTCTCTCTCTATCTCTATCAAATGTGTGACACACTGCAAACAGTTAACGAAAGTCTGCAGAGCATACGGAATAGGTTCTCAGATTTGTGAGTGGCTGGAAGACTTCCTAAGTGATACAATGAAGTTCGCGTCCTGGGAGGCGAGTGTTCATCAGAGAAAGGACATCGTCAGGACCCTCCCATGGAAATGTGATACTTCACTGGCGACACTGTAATGTATAGGAAATTGCCGTCGTTTAGTGTTTGTAGATAGAGACATAATTTCTATTTGGTATAAAAATGTAGATTAATAGAGATGAGTAGGAAAAACAATCCTGTAATACTCGAATGAGGTACTAGCTGTGTGCTGCTTGACATAGTCACGTCCATTACCTATGTAGGCGTAACGTCGCAAAGCCGTATGAAATGAAACGAGCAAGTAAAGCCGGTAACAGGAAAGACGAATGGTTAACTCCGGTTGACTGGGAAAGTTTAGGAAAGTGTAGTCTACGTACAAAGGAGACCCGAATAGAATATTTGTGGTACCCATTCTTGAGTAACGCTCAAGTGTATGGGCTCCCTACCATGGCAGGTTAATGGAAGACATCGAAGCAATTCAGAGGCTAGCTGCCAGATTTGTTACGTAATTGAGTAAATTTAGAGAAAGGCTTTTGAAGCTGACTGTAGAACAATTCTGCTGGCGCCAAAGTACATTTCTCATAAGGACTGAGAAGGGGAGATAAAAGAAATTAGGACTCCCTCGGAGGCCTATAGCCAGTCTTATTTCCCTCGCTCTATTAGCGACTGGAAGAGGAGAGGGAATGACTAGTAGTGGTACAAGGTACCTTCCGCCAGGCACCATATGGCGGTTTCCGGAATATACATGTAGATTCAGATGTAGAGTAACTCAACTGTGCCTCTCTAAAATATTGGAAGGATGGGACTTCTACCTTAGTCGCCACCATACTTGTCAGAAATCGTCGTCAGGGGCAGTGCAGAACATTTGATTCGCTGAACACAGTGCGACGCCATATATCAGCTTTTAATTCTTCCCGGACGCAGTACCACTCCAGACACATGTTTTTGTATCATGGTGTTAACGATAGGCGACGCGTGGGACGGTAATTTTCTAGCCTGCATGCTACTTAGCAGCAGGTCAATGGTCTGGGATAACACATAATGTTTTGCTTGGTGCAAAATACGGCAATTTCCCTTGTGGTAATCATACACGGTCGACAGGAATCAGGACGGAGAGTATGGCAGCTCTCCCTTACCCATGCAGTCCAACATTGGGCCAATGCCACAGCCGAATACCCCACAAATCAAGATATTTAGCAGTTCAACCAGCCAGCCAACTGGAGACCAACAACACTGTTTCAAACGACTACACCGCATCTCCATGTCCTTCACAGTAATCACTCAACATCTCCCGCTGTTCACATCACTTATATACCTTACCAGGGCTGGTAAAGTCACTAAACAGTAAAGTCACTAAACACGAGAGTATTAAGCACTATGGTGCCTGTTCTACTTGTAACAGAGGATTGCAGCTCTAATCATTTACATATTTGCCAAAGGTGAGCACGTGTATCAAGTTCCCTTGACAACCGACCATGTCTTCCAGGTGCTTTACTGTGTTTTTAGGCAGGGTATTTTGTATAGCTTCTTGTTGAAGGTGTTAGGAAGGCAATACACTAAATTCCTTCTCTCTCACGTGAGCGTAAGGACATAGGCCTGCAAACCGACGCAGGAACTGACATCTTCATGAAGTGAAGTCTGTAGCTGTATCGCCCGATATAGCACTGGCGCAGCGAACGAAGGCACCCTCATTCTCTGCTTAAGCAACCTCTGGATATCAGTAGCGCAGAGAGGACACGGAGCTCCGCAGCTGTCTTCCAAACTACGTTAAGACTACTCCAGTAACTAGGATCGATCCTTCAGCAGCTTCATACGTTGCCTACTATATAAATTCGCAAATTACCTTATTTAGCGGAAGGGATCGGCAGTTTTCTGACTGGTTTTACGTGAAACTTCCTGGCAGATTAAAACTATGTGCCGGACCGAGACTAGAACCCGGGACGTTTGCCTTTCGCGGTCAAGTGCTCTACCATCTGAGCTACCCAAGCACGACTCACGACCAGTCCTCACAGCTTTTATTCCGTCAGTACCTTGTCTCCTTCCTTCCAAACTTCACAGAAGCTCTTCTCCAAAACTTGCAGAACTAGCACTTCTAGAAGAAAGCATATTGCGGAGACATGGCTTAGCCAAAACCTGGGGTATGTTTCCAGAATGTTTCATTCTGGTTTTATGTGACCCGCCACTTGTGACAGGGCACTTTTCTAGTCGATACACGTTATGCATCTTTAATGCCGTGGTCTCCATTGCCTTCTGCATCGTCATATGGTAAATTATTGCTAATTATCCTTTCTTTTAGGGAGAGTTTCCCACATGTTGGACAATAGAGTTCCCTGAAATTCTTTCACATTCTCCTCCCTCTTTGACAGGGATGTTGGCAGAATGTTGACCATGTCTGTACCGGAAGTCTACCTTCGTAACAACTAGTCAAAATAAAGAAGAACAAACTAGGAGCTCTATATTTGTTTGCCAACAAACTCACAAGAGGCGAATGCTATGCTAGGAACATACATACGACAATCGGGAGAGTTGAACGCAATATCATTCGCATACCACTCTGGTGCCTTAAGAACTGTTCCACCCCTGTCACTAATGTTAAAAGTAGGTAATACTGACTATTGCGCTTATAGGAACCCCTGTTAAAAGCTCGGAACACACTGATACAATTCCAGATAGCTTAAGGAGATAAAAAAACACAATGTATGGATAGCAGGATAGTATTGGTACTGGGCACTAAAAACACAAAGTTTTCAGTCTAGACGTCCAACATAGACTCAATGGATGAGCCGGTGTGCGTTTCCCCGCTTCATCTTTCACGAATAGTTGTGTAACAGCGGAAGATCCATGTTCAATTGTAACGAACAATGGGCGAATAAATGACGTCAGAACGCATTTCCACGGAAACCACGCTTAGCATTGTCATGATTCTATATAAGTAGAGTCGCTGGGAGGTTGAGACAGTGCTTCAGAGACAACTCGATGCGAGCAGACAGCATGCTGCAGAAGCGAACGTATATGGGACTTCGCCGCCGCCATGTACAATTTGCTGGAAGCACTAAAGCAGAGGAAGTGGCGGCGTCGATGCTGTCTGCGAACTCTGCGAAGGTATGGCGTGATGTCTGAGCACATACGAGCTCCCACGAGTCACAGTAAGCTTACGCTCATCTACTCTCTTTTTTTTCAGAAGAATGGATTTATTTGATTACGACGACAACGACGACGATGACGTCGTGCTTAAGTTGCTGGAAGCGTAACAGCTGAAGAGGAGGCGGCGTCCATGTTTACGAACTATACGAAGGTGCGCCATGGCGTCTGAGCACACACGACCTCCCACGTCTCGCAGTAAACTTTTGCTCATGTACTCTATCTTTTTTTTTTTTTTTCAGAAGCTTGGATTTACTTGAGTGCGTCGACGATAACGCAAAAGCTAAGGAGGTGGAGCGTCGATGCTGTTTGCGAACTACGATTCACAGCAAACGTTTGCCATGGTGCCTCAGCATGTAAGAACTCACACAATTTGCTCATGTACTACCTTTTTTTTTCAGACGCTTGGATTTGAGTACGACGAAGACGACGACGACTACGCTGTCGCCATTAAAAGTCGCTGGAAGTGCAAAGGCTGAGGAGGGGGCGGCGTAGGGGGCGGCGTCGATGCTGTTACGAAGGCATGCCGTGGTGTCTTCAGTACGTATAAACTGCCACGATGCGCAGTTAACCTCTGGTCATGTACTCTCTCTCTCTCTCTCTCTCTCTCGCTCGCTCGCTCGCTCGCTCGCTCGCTTGCTTCACTCACACAATTTGCAGGAAACGTTTGCTCATGTACTCCAGATTTTCTTCAGATCCTTGGATTTGAGGAAGATGACGCTGCGCTGTGTATACGTCGCTGGAAGCGCAAAAGATGAGGCGGTTGCGGCGCGGTTGCTGTTAGCGAACCATACGAAGATGTGCCATGGTGTCTGTGCACATGCGAACTCCAACGACTAGCAGTAAACTTTTTTTCTTTGTTTCAGAGCCTTGGATTTGGAGTAAGACGACGACGACGACGACGACGAGAACGCCGCTGTGTACAAGTCACTGGAAGCGCAAAACCTGATGAGCTGACGTCGTTGAATCTACAAATGACACGAAAGTAGACCGTGGTGTTAGACGGCGGACAAGCAACCTAATCGAGCTGCACCTGGCGGTCATAGACAATAGCACATGCGCACTAAATAACTGGACCCAGTATTAACACGATTTTGAATAAAATAAAATAAAACTGAAAAAAACTTATTATTTCTAACTGCTACAGTGGCCGACATATGGAAGATGGTTTTTCATCAGATGCAAAAGTGTTTCCTCATGGGCTTTTAACACATACAGGCCGTATAAATGTTTTAAGAGTAAATATGAAAATATATTTGTTCTATCAAGAATAGCGGTAGATGAATGCGGGGTACACCAGTTTGAGACTCAATTTTTACTAAAGAAGCAAAAAACAAGTCAATCATAAGAATTTACAGCCCATGTGATCACTGACACATCGTAATTGGAACTTAACTACTGCTGAACCTTCCACGTGGATGGGAACAGGCTTCTTATGACTCACTCAGTGTCATCAAAATCTATAGGTTACTACCCGCTGGTGAAATTTTCAATAAGAAAAGTTACCAGTGGAAATAAGGAGAAGAGCTCTAAATTGTGAATTTGTAATTATACCACACGAATATTGGTGTGAAAATGTTATGCTTCTAAGTCAACGCAGTCAAAAGATACTCCCATTTATGTCATGCATTTTGATACTCGTAACCTCACTCATTAACCTGCAGGGTACTTCCATTGACATAGAATCATGAAATTTGGTAGGAAGAAAGGTTCCACAGTAAAAAAAAAAAAAAAAAAAAAAAAAAAAAAAAAAAAAAAAAAAAAAAGAATTTTCAATTTATAATAAATTACGCCACATGAAAAACTATTCAACTTCGAAGTTAAAATTAAAACGCTCTCGAAAGCCTTGGAATCCGTGGGACTGATATCTTGTTGATAACAGGAAAAAATCGTCGAGGTGTTCGATTCCCAGAATGGATGAACTGTCTGTACTGTATACGTAATTGAGTTTGTACGGAACCCTCGGTGCGCGAGGCCTTCTCACACCTGGATGAGTTTTTACGTAGAATGGAGCTCGCTGTCTCACTCGCTTCCAGCGTTGCCGCTGACGCAGAGTCGTGTAGTCAGTGGAAGCAGCTGGTGGAACGGACTGCAGAATTATGGGTGATGGGGCACTGTGGTTGCCATCGTCATTTGATAAGTGGCGCTCCCCCACCGCTTTGTACACACTGCGCCCAAGTTTTAACTGTCCGCTACTTCCTGACGGAATGCCCATTTTTTAACCGTTTACGTTGCCGCTTGGGTTTGCCGTCTGAGTTATCGGCCGTTTTAGCAAATGACGCGCAGGCTGTCGATTACGTTTTACTTTTTATCCGCCAAACAATATGGCGAAGGCCATTAGGTTTTAGTCTTGGACCTCCGCTTCTGTATGACGTCCTTTTTAGCCCTTTCTCCACGTCCCTCCTCTGTGAATTGGGACTGGCGTATAGTCGTTGTTTTGACTCCTCTCTGTCTTCATGACTCCTCTCTGTCTTCATGTCCTATAGTATTGACTTGGTTGCGTATGACCCCAGTTGTTTTTGAGCCCTAAAGAAAAAAAATCAAAACAAAAATACGCAATAACGTATGACCATGTCCAATAAACAGAAATTCTTGACGGTGACATCTGACTATGTTCAATAAACAGAACTTACGTATGACGGTGTGTGTGTGTGTGTGTGTGTGTGTGTGTGTGTGTGCGCGCGCGCGCGCGCGTGCGTGCGTGTGCGTGTGCGTGTGCGTGTGCGTGTGTGCGTATGCGCGTGCGTGTGCACGTGTAGCTTGAGACTAACGCAGAACACTTTCCTTAAGAATTAAACCGACGTCATGTGTTTTTCTCAGGTTGCATGTGAGCCCCATTGCGCTCTGGCGAGCTCATTGCCAGGCCTGTTAGTGTTATCGATGCCTAAAAAAGTTGCACGTACAACAGAGTGCAATGCTGGCATCCCTCTGAACAAAACCGTGGTAAGTGAGGGCTATCCTGACTGCGAGTTGTTTGTCTAAAGGGCCAGACACAAACACACGGAAAACAGAGCAAACGTGCTGCAACTGTTGAATATATGGTTGGAGGTGACTGGATGCATTCGAATTCAGTGGATAGAAATGACATAAAATCGATAAAATTCCAAAAAAATAATGGGAAATACTTATAAACGAGGGAAAATACACCAGAATGCGGGGAATTGGAGGGAGTACTTACATGTCTCCTGACTGGTGCAGAACAATACTTGTACATGGGAACGAGTTAATACTGATACACTCAAGTTGACTGGTGTCTTTGATGCTTTCCTGGAAAAACTGTCTCTAAACTTAATTGCATCCTCGTTAAAGGATGACAGAGAGTGGATGAAGTGATCGGTTGAGATGGAGAGAGGGATATGATGCTGCAGGTTATTTGACCATTTTTTCCCGTTGGTCTACATCTATATCTACATCCATACTCCGCAAGCCACCTGACGGTGTGTTGCGGAGGGTACCTTGAGTACCTCTATCGGTTCTCCCTTCTATTCCAGTCTCGTATCGTACGTGGAAAGAAAGATTGTCAGTATGACTCTGTGTGGGCTCTAATCTCTGTGTTGGGATCCATCAGTTGTGTGACATAACCTGCGTTCGACTCGCATACAACTGTGTGTTCTGCGTTTGACTTAAAGCACTGTCTACTTGCGATCGTTAACAGCAAACCTCTCGGTCATCAGAGAACTTCCGTCCTGTTTAGACACATTCCTCTAGACGAACGAAGATTTATGTGACGTACTCCATTCCCCTGCCACATCTTGGGCATAAAATCGAGTCTTCAGTTTCACAACTACGGTGATTCTAAAATAGCGACAGGTGTCTCTGAGGTACTACAATCCCCGTGTATATATTTGCTTGACAGATGTCCTGTTTACGGAGTTAGTGGCAGCATGATGTGTAATTTCATGTGTCAAACACCGCTGCTATGCGCTTGTCTCTTTTATTGTAAGAGGCATTCTCCGTTACTAAAGATCATTTCACATAGGACTGATGCGAGCATAGTATAATTTTTGAACAATGATCGCATGTGAACAGTGTCGTCTATACACCTATGGAAAGCCAAATTGTACATGTATCACAAGGAATCGATGTTTTAAGGAAGTGTGTGTGTGTGTGTGTGTGTGTGTGTGTGTGTGTGTGTGTGTGTGTTGCAGGAGCAGCAACAACAACATGAATTACACTGTGCAATGTCAGCGGAAAAAAACTAAATGTATGGCAGTGTACAAAGCATGTTACAGCAGAAAAAGCGCTGTATCAAACAACAAAATACGGACCCTCCGTTGCGACTGATAATCCGTGCGATTGATAATCTGTGGGAGATGGTCCTCGTGCAGTATAGGCGGGTGCGCATGTTAGCCGCGTGGTCTGGGGCGTCTTATGTCGGTCCGCGCGGCTCGGCTCCCCCCTACCTCTACCCTGCTGTTGGGGAAGATTGTCAGCTCTCTGTGAGAGCCGGAGAATTGAAATGTGTTAATGTTGGTTTAGCAGCAGCTGACACTGGATTCTGAGCCATGGTAGAAAAAACAAAGTGTATGGTGGTGTGTTACAACCGACAAAACAATGGTAATGCATCAAATTAAAGGTGCTAGAAGGTGCGAGAGCGTCTAGAGACTAGCATCACGGAGGGATCGAGTATGACCGTGACTACTAGTTTTTGGTTTGAAGAGACAAAGAAGAAGACCCTGTTTTTATGTAGTTGGAAAGAGGTGCACTTTCATTTTTTCTCGTATGACGCCGTTTCATAACCTCGTATATAAGCTACGTATGTTTTAGTTCCTTGAGAATAGAATATGCAAGGGACGACAATATTTATCTTGTGTAATAACCAAAATCCTCTCTTCGTTCATTCTACACTCCTGGAAATGGGAAAAAGAACACATTGACACCGGTGTGTCAGATCCACCATACTTGCTCCGGACACTGCGAGAGGGCTGTACAAGCAATGATCACACGCACGGCACAGCGGACACACCAGGAACCGCGGTGTTGGCCGTCGAATGGCGCTAGCTGCGCAGCATTTGTGCACCGCCGCCGTCAGTGTCAGCCAGTTTGCCGTGGCATACGGAGCTCCATCGCAGTCTTTAACACTGGTAGCATGCCGCGACAGCGTGGACGTGAACCGTATGTGCAGTTGACGGACTTTGAGCGAGGGCGTATAGTGGGCATGCGGGAGGCCGGGTGGACGTACCGCCGAATTGCTCAACACGTGGGGCGTGAGGTCTCCACAGTACATCGATGTTGTCGCCAGTGGTCGGCGGAAGGTGCACGTGCCCGTCGACCTGGGACCGGACCGCAGCGACGCACGGATGCACGCCAAGACCGTAGGATCCTACGCAGTGCCGTAGGGGACCGCACCGCCACTTCCCAGCAAATTAGGGACACTGTTGCTCCTGGGGTATCGGCGAGGACCATTCGCAACCGTCTCCATGAAGCTGGGCTACGGTCCCGCACACCGTTAGGCCGTCTTCTGCTCACGCCCCAACATCGTGCAGCCCGCCACCAGTGGTGTCGCGACAGGCGTGAATGGAGGGACGAATGGAGACGTGTCGTCTTCAGCGATGAGAGTCGCTTCTGCCTTGGTGCCAATGATGGTCGTATGCGTGTTTGGCGCCATGCAGGTGAGCGCCACAATCAGGACTGCATACGACCGAGGCACACAGGGCCAACACCCGGCATCATGGTGTCGGGAGCGATCTCCTACACTGGCCGTACACCACTGGTGATCGTCGAGGGGACACTGAATAGTGCACGGTACATCCAAACCGTCATCGAACCCATCGTTCTACCATTCCTAGACCGGCAAGGGAACTTGCTGTTCCAACAGGACAATGCACGTCCGCATGTATCCCGTGCCACCCAACGTGCTCTAGAAGGTGTAAGTCAACTACCCTGGCCAGCAAGATCTCCGGATCTGTCCCCCATTGAGCATGTTTGGGACTGGATGAAGCGTCGTCTCACGCGGTCTGCACGTCCAGCACAAAC
The DNA here is from genome assembly GCF_023864345.2 of Schistocerca serialis cubense. NCBI lineage: Eukaryota > Metazoa > Arthropoda > Insecta > Orthoptera > Acrididae > Schistocerca > Schistocerca serialis. The sequence continues at coordinate 248,023,385 of NC_064646.1, forward strand.
GCTGGTCCAACTGAGGCGCCAGGTGGAAATGGCATGGCAAGCCGTTCCACAGGACTACATCCAGCATCTTTACGATCGTCTCCATGGGAGAATAGCAGCCTGCATTGCTGCGAAAGGTGGATATACACTGTACTAGTGCCGACATTGTGCATGCTCTGTTGCCTGTGTCTATGTGCCTGTGGTTCTGTCAGTGTGATCATGTGATGTATCTGACCCCAGGAATGTGTCAATAAAGTTTCCCCTTCCTGGGACAATGAATTCACGGTGTTCTTATTTCAATTTCCAGGAGTGTATATCCAAGAATTATTTCTGAAAGTATGAATATGATGGCATATGGAACCAAATGTGCCGGCGCGGGAAACAGACTTTCTTATGCTCTCTGACAGTGTAGTGGCAACCTTCGAAAGAGGTCTGGCAAAGTAGCTTCTTTGTGACTCAGAACTCCCTATTTTTCTCTCCAAGCTATTGGCTATGATATCTTCACCTAAACCCTTACAAAAAGGCCCTTTGAGGTAAGTGCCGCTCGGTGCCTGTTTTGACTGCACTCTGGGTTCCGTCGCCGAGCTGGTAAGCATGAATGTTTCTTGAAACAAATTTTCGCGCGATCTATTTCTCTTAATGAGGGTAGACACTTATGTTGGAAACAGTATCATTATCATTAAATGCTCAGGAGTTTTTCCTACTTTGAATCGTGTTGTGTGAACTTGAGTTCTTCCTTTGTTCATACCGACAGCAACCATATACCATGAGCACTGGTGTTTCTTTAATTGAGAATTTTTCCGCATTTATTTAAAACTAATATTTTCTTCAATTTGTTAGCATAATGACGCACATGTAAATTAATTTCTTGCAACTTCGACAGATTGATAATTTAGCATGAAGTAAAATTTACAGCTGTTTAACTAAGCGATCACCTCATAGCCTTGATATGTAATTGAGTGAATTTGATCGCGTAATTTGAACTTATTCCTCTATTTCTGGCCTAAGAAATTTTGTGTGTCCCAACCAACACATCTCAAAAAAGTGAAGATATCGTGATAAAAGGCTTTCCTGCTTTGTAGAATGAGCAATTCCATGCAAAATGAGTGCCAATTTGCACAATTTTTTTTTTTTCAAATTAATGGTAGATACGGAATTTATCAGTTTTAGTGGGAAGGCTCTGATTTCAACTTGGTCACTCTGTGGCTGTCTCTATCACTTGAGTGGTTCAATGGTGGTGGAGGAGGAACTGTGTGTGGTTATTCTGATGGCAGTGCAGCATCGTTCTCTTTTTTTATGTGGTTTCGTTGTTATCATTCCATGCCTCTGAAGTCATTCATGCCGGTTTTCGCCTGTAATTTTATTGAAGCATAATTATCTTGCACGTAAGCAACTGTATAATTTTAACATTGGTTTGATATTGCACTACTGGACATTAAAATTGCTACACCAAGAATAAATGCAGATGATAAACGGGTATTCATTGGACAAATATATTATACTAGACCTGACATGTATTTACATTTGCACGCAATTTGGGTGCATAGATCCTGAGAAAGCAGTACCCAGAACAAACAAACTCTGGCCATAATAACAGCCTTGATACACCTGGGCATTGAGTCAAACAGAGCTTGGATGGCGTGTACAGATACAGCTAACCATGCAGCTTCAACACGATACCACAGTTCATCAAGAGTAGTGACTGGCGTATTGTGACGATCCAGTTGCTCGGCAACCATTGACCAGACGTATTCAGTTGGTGAGAGATCTGGAGAATGTGCTGGCCTGGGCAGCAGTCGAACACTTTCTGTATCCAGAAAGGCCCGTACAGGACCTGCAACATGTGGTCGTGCATTATCCTGCTGAAATGTAGGGTTTCGCAGGGATCGAATGAAGGGTAGAACCCCGGCTCGTAACACATCTGAAATGTAAAGTCCACTGTTCAAAGTGACGTCAATGCGAACAAGAGGTAACCGAGACGTGTAACCAATGGCACCCCATATCATCACACCGGGTGACACGCCAGTATGGCGGTGACGAATACACGCTTCCAATGTGCGCTCATCACAATGTCGCCAAACACGGATGCGACCATCATGATGCCGTAAACAGAACGTGGATTCATCCGAAAAAAAATGACGTTTTGCCATTCGAGCACCCAGGTTCGTCGTTGAGTCCACCATCGCAGGCGCTCCTGTCTGTGATGCAACGTCATGGGTAACCGCAGCCATGGTCTCCGAGCTGATAGTCCATGCTGCTACAAACGTCGTCGAACTGTTCTTGCAGATGGTTGTTGTCTTGCAAAGTCCCCATCTGTTGACTCAGGGATTGAGACATGGTTGCACGATCCGTTACAGCCATGCGGATAAGATGCCTGTCATCTCGACTGCTAGTGATACGAGGCCGTTGGGATCCAGCACGGCGTTCCGTATTACCCTCCTGAACCCACCGATTCCATATTCTGCTAACAGTCATTGGATCTCGACAAACGCGAGCAGCAATGTCGTGATACGATAAACCGCAATCGCGATAGACTACAATCCGACCTTTATCAAAGTCGGAACCGTGATGGTACGCATTTCTCCTCCTTACACGAGGCATCACAACAACGTTTCACCAGGCAACGCCGGTCAACTGCTTTTTGTGTATGAGAAATCGGTTGGAAACTTTCCTCATGTCAGCACGTTGTAGGTGTCGCCACTGGCGCCAACCTTGTGTGAATGCTCTGAAAAGCTAATCATTTGCATATCATAGCATCTTCTTTCTTTCTTTAAATTTCGCGTCTGTAGCACATCATCCCCGTGGTGTAGCAACTTTAGTGGCCAGTAGTGTAGTTCAAAGTTTCACAAGGGTCGTTCATCCGTTCATCATTATAATAAATCACCATCTTAATCAGAGTTACTTTCCAAATATTCATCCTCGTGGTGCACTCTTATATGCTGCAGTTGCTTCTCTGAAAGATAAAAAATGTATTAACAAAGAAAGATAAATAAGATAAAGTTCTTTTAGTTTCAACATTCCATCCAATTTCATATGTGATGGGAGTTTATGTGTCGCGCACTACGTCTTCGTCTAGTCAACGTATTACAGGGACTTAATCGTTGAGCACAAAATATCTGGGGTTGTAAATCGTCCTGAAAGGTCAACATCGCACGCACGGAGGACAATAGTGGAAGAAAATTTACACAAATTGCTGACTTCCTCCCTTCATTGCTCTAGGGCAAGTATAAAAGTCCAGGCTATGTGGCAGCTTGTGAAACTACTGACGGACAATAAAATGCTGTCTCCAGGGATTCGTTACTATTCAGTTGCCAGACAGAATCTACGGATCTTGATGTCTGTTTTTAACTAAATAACATCTCTCCGAATACTCATTTCGACGTGATACATAAATTGTGACTCTCCGTCCATACTCGAACTATCTGATACGTAGTCCGATTTAGAATCATTTTGATACCTCAAGAATTTTAGCCACATACTGTAGGAATAAATCTAATTCCCTCCAAAGAGAGAGAGGAATCGGTCGCAGGTTCGAATCCTGCCTCGGGCATGGATGTGTGTGATGTCCTTAGGTTACTTAGGTTTAACTAGTTCTAAGTTCTAGGGGACTAATAACCTGAGAAATTGAGTCACATAGTGCTCAGAGCCATTTGAACCATTTGAGAGAGGAATGCAAGTAAACAGCTAACAATTGCACTAAGAAGACAAGTGACGAAAGAGATCCTTACATGCTGATGTATCTAAAAATCGTTACCTGGAGAAAAGCAGTTAAGTGCTAAGTAATATAATGGAATTTACCGCACACGTTATTGAGGACGCTGGACGTAGAGAGTAAACACAACTGAACGGACGGCGCGGGTTCAGATGGCTCTGTGGGACTTAACATCTGAGGTCATCAGTCCCCTAGAACTTAGAACTACTTAAACCTAACTAACCTAAGGACATCACACACATCCATGACCGAGGCAGGATTGGAACCTGCGACCGTAGCAGCCGCATGGTTCCGGACTGAAGCGCCTAGAACCGATCGACCACAGCGGCCGGCGACGGCGCAGCCTAAAAAGAAATGCCGTTCAGCAACAGAGAAGTCGTAAATAGACACGTAAGGAAAGTGAAATAAATTCCGAAAACGAAAACTGAAACTAGATATCTCCTCATAGAACAGTAGTTCAAAAAAACAAAAATTCAGTCAGTCTTTTTGCCCAACATATGTGCCTCTAGAGGCTCTTCCGATTCTTATCGACTGACAAGCTGTTCTCATAAATTTATGAATTATAATGTTCGTCTCAGTATATCAAGGCTGTCAAGTTTCTGAACACATTTCTTAATTTTCCAGCGTCTGCGCAACGTCCATACGCTGTGCTCCCAAAATAAAAAAAAAGTCCAACCTATTTCGCGCGACGAATTCCTGTGTCGCTCTATATGGGTGCGCAGAAAGCGTGCTGAGACCCGGCATGTGTAATTAGGCCCTGCGTGGTTTACCAAAGCTCGGAAGCACGCCTCGGTGGTTTTGCGAAGCACAGCTGTCGACTCGTTGCTCGCCTTATATTAGAGTGTTCTTGCGTGCGGGCGTTGTCGCTAGCTTTTCACACTCGGGGATCAGGGAAAGTAGTTCGTGCCTTCAGGAGGTAGACATAGAAGTCACTTTCTTCACTTAGACACCGTTTGACAAGGTCCGTAGGCCGCAGAATTGGATCTTGTAATGTAGTGTTTATATTAAAGATGAATATGTCTTGTAAATATGGAACCATACACTCGAGTGCAGATTAGCGATGGGATCATACACAACGTGGCTAGTCCACATTGGCAAGCTCCTTTATCTCTGAATAACTACTGCAATTTACATCCATTTTCAAAATGACTGTTCCTCGATGCCTCAAGATGAGATCTAGCAATCGATCCCCTTCTTTAGTCAAGTCGTGCCATATATTTGTTTTTCCATTCGATACAGTATCTTCTCATTACTTATTGAATCCTCCCAGCTTAACTTCATCAGTCCACTGTAGTACCTCATTTCAGAAGCTTCTATTTTTACCTGCCTTAAAAGTTTATCTTCTATGTTTCACTTCCGTACAAGGTTAGACTTCAGCTAAATCCCCACAGGAAAGATTTCCTCAAACTTAAATTTAACTTATGCCGCGTGGTCTCAGGCGCCTTGCCACGATTCGAGCAGCTCCCTCCGTCTGAGGTTCGAGTCCTCCCTCGGGCATGGGTGTGTGTTTTGTCCTCAGCGTAAGTTAGTGTAAGTTAGATTAAGTAGTGTGTAAGCCTAGGGAGGTGATGACCTCAGCAGTTTGGTCCCATAGGAACTTAACACAAATTTCCAAATATCTTCTGTACTTCCGGCAACATCAGTTTACTGCTCAAGAAGAAAGACTCAACAACTGTCTTTCATTTCCTAATCTAATTCGCTCAGAATCATCTGATTTTATTCAGTGTTTGATTTATTTCAGAAGAAACAGTATTGATTGTGAAGTTCTTAACATCAATAACGCATTTTGCCCTCCTTGAACATCATGAGATTTTGTAAAAATACCTGGATATGTAACCCATCCGTCAAAAAGCTATATAAAATAGAAAACGGAAGCAAAGGTTTCTATTTTACATGGCTTTATAGCGCATGAATTTCATCTCCAGCTACTTTTACACAATCTCATTATGCCCCAAAATGGTCAAACACGTTATTGGTATTAAGTAACTTCACAGCCAAGTTTTTATTCTGAAACATTTCGGAACTGGATGCTGCAGCATTCTGCCACAATGAAATGGAAAAATCTTTAATTCGTGATTTACTTTTGTTGATGTTCACCTTATATTCTCCTTCCAATAGTCTGTCCAATCTGTTCAACTTCTCTTCCAAGTCCTTTGCTATCACTGGCAGAATTACAATGTCGTCGGCAAACCTCAAAGTTTTTATTTATTTTCCCGCCGTCCCTCCAGCCAAACAAGATCCGAGTCTTCTTCTTCTAACCGGAAAGACTCGAAGAAATCCACTTAAGGCGAACGATCTTCTCCTTCGCCAACTCGAAGGTGTTGCCACGTGATACCTCAGCCCGGTCGGCCACAGTGTCGCCGGGGCGCACCATCAACCGTTTCTCGGCGTTGGACCCCACAGACCGACAGCACAAACAAGCCGATGTTTCTGTGGACCCCAAGCAACAGGATCCTCTTGTTTCTGTGTCCTGTAGTTGCGACTCTTCATAGGCTGGAACTCGGCAGCCGCCGAGGTGACACCCCTTCATTTCTTCCGCATCATGACTCTCCGCCAAAAGAACGTTCGCGGCTTTCGGTCTCTCAAAGAGGATTTACGGCTGCTTTTAGCATCGCAGCGTCCCCTTGTACTCTGCCTTGTTGTTGTTGTTGTTGTGGTCTTCAGTCCTGAGACTGGTTTGATGCAACTCTCCATTGTACTCTATGCCGTGCAAGCTTCTTCATCTCCCAGTACCTACTGCAGCCTACATCCTTCTGAATCTGCTTAGTGAATTCATCTCTTGGTCTCCCTCTACGATTTTTACCCTCCACGCTGCCCTCCAGTACTAAATTGGTGATCCCTTGATGCCTCAAAACATGTCCTACCAACCGATCCCTTCTTCTAGTCAAGTTGTGCCACAAACTCCTCCCCAATTCTATTCAATACCACTTCATTAGTTATGTGATCTACCCATCTAATCTTCAGCATTCTTCTGTAGCACCACATTTCGAAAGCTTCTATTCTCTTCTTGTCTAAACTATTTATCGTCCACGTTTCACTTCCATACATGGCTGCACTCCATACAAATACTTTCAGAAACGACTCCCTAACATTTAAATCAATACTCGATGTTAACAAACTTCCCTTCTTCAGAAACGATTTCCTTGCCATTGCCACTCTACATTTTATATCTTCTCTACATCGACCATCATCAGTTATTTTGCTCCGCAAATAGCAAAACTCCTTTACTACTTTAAGTGTCTCATTTCCTAATCTAATACCCTCAGCATCGCCCGACTTAATTCGACTACATTCCATTATCCTCGTTTTGCTTTTGTTGATGTTCATCTTATATCCTCCTTTCAAGACACTGTCCATTCCGTTCAACTGCTCTTCCAGGTCCTATGCTGTCTCTGACAGAATTACAATATCATCGGCGAGCGTCAAAGTTTTGATTTCTTCTCCATGGATTTTAATACCTACTCCGAACTTTTCTTTTGTTTCCTTTACTGCTTGCTCAATATACAGATTGAATAACGTCGGGGAGAGGCTACAACCCTTTCTCACTCCCTTCCCAACCACTGCATCCCTTTCATGTCCCTCGACTCTTATAACTGCCATTTGCTTTCTGTACAAATTGTAAATAGCCTTTCGCTCCCTGTATTTTACCCCTGCCACCTTCAGAATTTGAAAGCGAGTATTCCTGTCAACATTGTCAAAAGCTTTCTCTAAGTCTAAAAATGCTAGAAACGTAGGTTTTCCTGTCCTTAATCTTTCTTCTAAGATACGTCGTAGGGTCAGTATTGCCTCGCGTGTTCCAACATTTCTACGGAATCCAAACTGATCTTCCCCGAGGTCGGCTTCTACCAGTTTCTCCATTCGTCTGTAAATAATTCGCGTTAGTATTTTGCAGCTGTGTCTTATTAAACTGATCGTTCGGTAATTTTCACATCTGTCAACACCTGCTTTCTTTGGGATTGGAATTATTATATTGTTCTTGAAGTCTGAGGGTCTTTCGCCTGTCTCATACATCTTGCTCACCAGATGGTAGAGTTTTGTCAGGACTGGCTCTCCCAAGGCTGTCAGTAGTTCTAATGGAATGTTGTCTACAACCGGGGCCTTCTTTCGACTTAGGTCTTTCAGTGCTCTGTCAGACTCTGCCTTCAGGAAACTAAATTGTGCCCTCACGACCGCTTTGAGCTCTCACATTTCTTCCCAGTTCGTTTTGACCTTCCCCCTGAGTTCGGCATTCCATCTCATGGATGCGTCATGCTGCTCATATGGGATGACATTCATAGTCAACGCATCTCCCTGACTACCCATCTTCAAGCTATTGCATCTCGCCTTTTCCTTCCCTACCTGACTTTTTCCCTCTGTACTATTTATGCCCTCCATCATTCGATGATATCATGGCAGACTTCGTTCAGCTTATTGGGCAACTACCTCTCCTATTTCTGCTACTTGGTGGCTTTAATGCGCATCATCCCCTTTGAAGTTCTTCCAGAAACTGTCAGAGAGCCGCCCACAGTGGCCATGCGGTTCTAAGCGCTACAATCTGGAGCCGCGCGACCGCTACGGTCGCAGGTTCGAATCCTGCCTCGGGCATGGATGTGTGTGGTATCCTTAGGTTAGTTAAGTTTAAGTAGTTCTAAGTTCTAGAGGACTGATGACCACAGATGTTAAGTCCCATAGTGCTCAGAGCCATTTGAACCCATAGTGCTCAGAGCCATTTGAACCATTTGAACTGTCAGAGAGGTGCCCTCTTGGCTGATTTTCTTAATCAACTCAACGTCTTTTGCCTTAACACTGGAGCACCCACTTTCCTTTCTGACTCCTCGCAAACCTATCCACATATGGACCAATCCTTCTTCACTGCCATGCTTCCCACTCGTCTTGAGCGGTTCGTTCTTTCTAAAGGCGACTCGAGCGACCATTTCCCATGCGTCATCCGTCTGCTGTCTCCTACCCCACCTGCGTGTACACCCAAATAGCAGCTTACTAAGGCTGACTGGCGGCTTTACTCATCCCTGGAGACCTTCGAAGAACGAGATAGCCCCAGCTGAGATGACCAGGTGGAATATCTCACAAACGTTTCTGTTGCAGAACGTTTCATTCCTCGCACTTCCTCTTTACCACGCCGTGTCTCAGTCCCTTGGTAGACTGAGGGGTGGTTCCACGACGCAATTCGCGCATGGAACGTGCTCTCCGCGTTTTTAACCGACATCCTACGTTGGCAAACTGCGTTCATTATAAACAGATGCGTGCAAAGTGTCGTTGCGTTCTTCGGGATAGCGAAAAGCTAACTGGATTTCACTCACTAATTCTTTCAACAGTTCCACATCTTCCTCTGTCGTGTGGGACAACTTATGACGCCTCTCTGGGACCAAGATCCATTCGCCAATTTCCGGGCTAACAGTAGCAGACGATGTTATCGTGGACACTATTGCAGTCTCCAACACCTCGGGCCACCATTTTGTTTCGAACTCTTCCCACTATCACCCTGCCTTCCTCCATTGGAAACGAACGGAGGAGGATCGGGCAATAGCCTTCTCTTCTCAGAATCGTGAGTGCTACAATGCCGCTTTTACTATGAGGGAGCTAGATCATGCTCTCAGTTCATCCCGATCCTCCAGCCCAGGTGCAGACGCTATCCACATTCAGATGTTACAGCATCTTTCTCTTGCAGACAATCACTTTCTTCGTAAGACGTACAACCGTATCTGGGCAGAGGGCACATTTCCCAGACTTTGGCGTAAAGCCACCGTCATAACCACACCTAAGCACGGTAAGGACAGAAACCTTCCTTCTAGCTACCGCCTCATCTCTCTTACCAGCTGCGTTTGCAAGGTGATCGAACGCATGATTCATTCCCGGCTGGTATGGTAGATCGAGTCTCGCAATTTACTAACGAATTCACAGTGTGGATTTAGAGCGCGGCGTTCTGCAGTTGAACATCTCGTTACTTTGTCCACCCATGACACGAATGGTTTTCTGCGAAAATCCCAGACTGTGGCCATGTTTTTCGATTTGGAGAAGGCCTACGACGCCTGCAGGAGAACTGGTATCTGCCGTACTCTTTACACGTGGGGCTTTCGTGGTCTCCTGACCCGCTTCAGAGGTTTTTAAGAGATTGAGTTTTGAAGGTGCGTGTGGGTTCTACCTTGTCGGACACCTTTATCTAGGAAAACTGTGTGCCTCAGTGATCCGCCCTGAGCGTCGTCCTTCTTGCTATCGCCATTAACCCTATAATGGCCTGTCTCCCTCCGGTCATCTCTCGCTCCCTTTTTGTTGACGATTTTGCCATCTACTGCAGTTCTCCACGGACCTGTCTCACTGAGCGTCGTCTTCAGCGATGTCTTGATCGTCTTTACTCCTGGAGCATCGACAATGGCTTTCGTTTTTCCACTGACAAAACCGTCTGTATGAATTTCTGTCGGCGCAAATGGTTTCTCCCACCATCTTTACATCTTGGACCTGTTGCCCTTCCGTTGGTTGAAACTACGAAATATCTGGGACTCTTGTTAGATAGCAAACTCTCTTGTTCCTCCCATGTGTCTTACCTTGCAGCCCACTGTACACGGTTCCTCAGTGTCCTACGTGTCCTCAGTGGTACTTCCTGGAGTGTCGATCGAACCACCCTCCTCCCTTTGTACTGGTCCCTTGTCCGTTCCAAACTCTACTATGTGTGCTTTGTTTATGCATCTGCATCTCCATCCCTCTTACGCCGTCTCAACACTATCCAGCATCGTGGCATCCGTTTGGCCACTGGCGCCTTTTGCATTAGCTTGGTTTAGAGTCTGTATGATGAAGCTGCTGAACTACCACTGTCCTACCGCCATGACTTTCTCCTCAACAGGTATGCATGCCGTTTGTCTGCCAAGCGTGGCACCCATCCTATGCCTCCTTCTTCAATGATTCCTTTGATCACTAGTATGGGGCGCGTCCCTTTTCTCTATTTCCTCCTGGAGTCCGCTTTCGGCACTTGCTACGGCGGCTTAACTTCACACTACCTGTCACTTTCCCGGTGGGTGTGAATCATTCACCTTCTTGGCTTCGTGAAGCGGCCGGTGTTAACCTTGGTCTTCATTCGCTTCCGAAGGACACTACTCCAGCCTCGCTCTACCGCCTTCAGTTTCACGACTTTCACATGGAACTTCCCGATAGTACCTTTGTGTACACTGATGGGTCTCGGACTGACCGTGGGGTCGGGTGTGCTTTCGTCATTGGCACCCGTGTCTTTCGCTATCGGCTTCCGGCACACTGTTCAGTATTTACAGCCGTGCTCTTCGTCCTATATCAGGCCACGGAGTACATCCGGCGACACAGACTTTTCAGTTGTGGCCTCTGCTTAGACTCACTCAGCGCTCTTAAAAGTCTATGTGCGCTATACACCGCCCATCCGTTAGTGCAAAGGGTCGAGGAAAACTGTCACTTGCTCAATCTTGGTGGAGCCAGTGCAATGTTTCTGTGGGTTCCTGGTCATGACGGTCTGCCAGGAAACGAGGATGCTGACGCTGTTGCCAAGGCTGCAGTCCTCGTATCTCAGCCCACTAGTTCCTAGATTCCCTCCGATGATCTCTGTGTTGCAGTCTGTCAGGAGGTGGTGTCCCTTTGGCATCGCCAATGGCGCTCCCTTCACGGGAATAAGAACCGACTTATTAAGGCTCTCCCAGAGGCTTGAACAACCTCCCATCGTCTCTCCCGCAGGAATAAGGTCATTTTAACTAGGCTGCGTATTGGGCACTGCCTTTTTAGTCATCGTCATTTGATAAGTGGCGCTACCCCTGCACTCTGTACATATTGCGTCGAAGTTTTAACTGTCCGCTACTTCCTGGCGGAATTCCCATTTTTTAACTTTTTACGTTCCCGCTTGGGCTTGCCGTCTGGGTTATCAGCCGTTTTAGCAAAAGACGCTATGGCTGTCGACCGCGTTTTCTTTTTAGCCGCCAAAGCAATATGGCGAAGGCCATTTAATTTTTAGTTTGGACCTCCGTTTCTGTATCGTGACAGGCTACATCAATGTCTCACTCCCTTCTCAAATCACTGCTTCACTTTAATCTTCCTTGGCTCCTACAACTGCCATCTGGTTGTTCTTCAACATGTAAATAGTCTTTCGCCCCTGTATTTTATCCCTGCCACTTCCAGAATGTCAGAGAGAGTGTTCCAGTCAGCATTGTTAAAAGCTATACTATCAACGTCGGTTTGCTTTTGTTCAACATATCTTCTTAGATAAGTCGTAGGGCCAGTATCCACTCGCGTGTCCCTACATTTCCCCGGAATCCAAACTGAGCTTCCCCAAGATCGGCTTCTACCAGCTGTTCTGTTCTATAAATAATACCTGTCAGTATTTAGCAACTATGGCCATAGTATTCACCTGCTTTCTTTGGAAATGGAATTATTACATTCCGTTTCGCCTTGTACAACAGGTAGAACATTCAAAACTTCTGGTATCATTTTTGGAAAAACAGTGATCTTATAATCTATATAAAATCAATGAAAAAACAGTCTTGATGGCGACGGTTATTTTATTAAAGCATACGATGCGTAGAACAGTCAGTCGACGTCAGCTGCTAATGGTGCTATCATATAATGCCATAAGCCTAGGCCGAAACGATCATTTAAAAAAAATAACCATCACGATTAAGACTGTTTTTTCACTGATTTTATCCATGTAGAACAGCTTTGTCATGGATGGCTTTTCTAAGTATGTCAAGAATTCTGACGGAACTTGGCCTACTCGAGGAGCCTTATTTCCGTTTAGGTATCTCAGTGCTGCGTACAGTTCTTCTCGCAGAACCATATCTCCTATCTCATCTTAATTTACTTCCTCATCCATTTTTGACTTGCCTTCATTCCCCTGGTTTCACAATGGCAAACTTATCTAAATCGATGTTGGCTTTATATCTGTCATTTGTGATGCTGTAGGTATTCTTAATCAGAGATTATTGCGTGTATTGTTGTATGTTTCTGTTTTTATACACCTGCTTTCCGCGGAAGTATGCGACAGAGATGTTCAGTGTGTTCTTGTTGGGAAACAATGTATGTAGTTAGGTCAGCACGACAATTGCTTGAATTTCCGCACAGGGTAAGGAGAAGTGGCAACGAACGATAAACAATTATAAGGAGCGCTGATTCTGAGGAAATGATCGGCAAAGAGAGTCAGCTAGGAGCAGAGGCAACGGAGTCTCAGTGGAGTGTGCGTGACGCTCGATCCTTGAGCATATTCTAAGCTAATACACAGACGAAAAAATTTCAACACCAAGAAACTGTTGTGCGATGTAAATGAAATTTGGTAGACGTGTTTCTACACCTGAAAGACGATGTCTGTTCAAAAATTCTCGGCAGTCGAATAAGAGTTGCGCCAGTAACGCTACTATGAGGATGCAAATCAGGTATACTTTAAATACACTTTGTAACGGTCGTGAGAGTTAGTTACCTTTGAGATTAGACTCGGTGAGCTGATGTTAGTCAAGAATGTCTTTAAAGACGACAAATACGCCACTACCAAACCTCAATGAGTTTGAAGGAGGTCGTATAATAAAGCTACAAGAAACTGAATATTCCTTCTGCAGCATTGCAGAAGGACTCAACAGTAATGTGGCCACTGTACATGATTACAGGCAGCTGTGCTCACGGGAATGTATGGCCGCAAGACGACCGGACTCCGAACGGTCACGTGGCACTACCGAGAGGAAGACAGTCTTGGTCGGTGTATGCCTCTAGCACATCGTACTGCATCTGCAGCAGTAATTTTAGCACAAGTTCGCGCCAGAGTGACACAACGAACTGTTACAAGTCGTTTACTTTAAGGACAGTTCTATGCCAGACGCCCTGTAAAGTGCATAGCACTGACGTCAACCTACTGCCGTTTCTGCTTCAATGGTGTCAAGCTAGAGATGGGCAAGGTGGAGATTGACTTTTCTGATGAAAGCTGGTTCTGCCTCGGTGCCAGTGATGGCCGTTTGTTGGTTAGAAAGCGGCAAGCTGAGGGACTGCAACCAACCTGCCTGCGTGCTAGACACATTGGACCATGCAACCAATTTGTCTGCGAGCTAGACACACTGGACCAACACCTGGACGACACCTGGGGTGGGATCAAAAAAAAAATGGTTCAAATGGCTCTGAGCACTATGGGACTTAACTGCCGAGGTCATCAGTCCCCTAGAACTTAGAACTACTTAAACCTAACTAACCTAAGGACATTACACACATCCGTGCCCACGGCAGGATTCGAACCTGCGACCGTAGTGGTCACGCGGTTCCAGACTGTAGCGCCTAGAACCGCTCGGCCACTTCGGCCGGCTGGAGTGGGATCGTATGACATCAGGTGCACTCTCGTGGTTATCCCACGCACCGCGACTGCAAATGTCTACGTCGGTCTAGTGATTCACAGTGTCGTGCTGCCGTTGATGAACAGCATTCCAGGGGTGTTTTCCAACAGAATAATGTCACCCACATGCGACTGTTGTAACCCAACATGCTTTACGGGATGGCGACGTGTTGCCTTGGCCTTCTCGATCACTAAATCTGTCTTCTCCTATCGATCACATGTGGAACATCATCGGATGGCAACCGCAGTGTTATCCACAGCCAGCATTAACTGTCCCTTTATTGGCCGACTAAGTACAACAGGCATGGAACTCCATCCCACAAACTGTCACCCGGTATATATACAACATAATGCATGCACGTTTGCGTGCTGGCATTCCGCATTCTGGTGGTTACGCCGGTTATTAATGTACCAGCATTTCAAATTTGCCATGGCTCATCGCACACTTACATTAGCCTGCATGAGCCGTGTTGCAGCTCGCGTTGGTGCCGTTGGTAGGCTGGCATCGTGTAATAGGGATAGTGGCGTCTCGTTTTCTTCTCGTGTTTACTGGCGCCACTACGTTTGGTAGCGTTGCCTGTCAGCAAGTGAGAGCAGCAGCGGTTATCGATATCTAGTACCCTAGTACTATTTTTGGAAGGCGTCAAATGTTATCCGGATCGGAGTGTGTCGGGGAGATGGGTTGGGACGGAGCAGCAGTGAGGTCCGGCAGCGCGAGCACATGCCGACACCACTGGCGGCACGCAGGATCTGTTGGATCGAGGGGCTGTAACTGCGAGGCCCACAAACTTGTCCACCAGAACCAGGGCGTTTGAACTGAGTGAACATTAACCGAGTAGTGAAACCACACTATTTTGAGATCATGCTGTTTGTTCGCGCTTTGCTGCTCGCGGGGTCACTGAGACGAGGAGCAACGAGTGGAGTGTTTGGAGCTGGCGAAACTAATTAGCCGTCCCCCACTTCTTATTATTAATCATTGAATTCCTTGTGTTTATTGATGAAGTTCAACCAGCGGTAGTCTTCTGCCTAGTGGCCGCTAACGCCCCAGTTACCTGCCCTGGAGGTTAGCGTATTTTCGCGGCAGTGTACCTTTTCTCGCCTTGCCGCTGCTGCCCAGTAAGGCGTGTAGTTAGACAGCCTCCTTGATTGTGGTTCAGACATTTTGTTATTTTGGATTACCTTGGTCGTAGTGATTTCTTCTGCTTCTGGATGTTCTAAACACCGGATTCTGCAGACGCAGTGCTCTCCGCCAGTTCCGCCTTGCATGGGTTATTCCATCGTTGTGTTGGTTACCAGACGTTATGTAGATTTTGCAAGAGTGTTGGTCTGCGTTTAAATTGTCACTAGTTTGAGTTGCCATCCGGTCAAGTGAATACAACTCTTGGCTGCCTGTCTCATCGGTGGCGAAGTTGAGTGACTTTCACAGGCCGATCATTGGATCACTGTCTGAGGCCCACTTCTCTCTTGGTTTGATCAGATTGTGATGATTGTTTTTTTAATTAATTTGAGTTATTTCTGTTGGGGCCTTCAGCCGACAAGTAATTTAAATTTCTTGTCAATAAGGCCTCCAGCCGTGAATGCAATTTGTTCTAAGAACTGTTAATTAGATATTTTCTCTTAATGGTGAAATTTTGATGATTGTCTTTCTTTTAAAAAAATCAACTTTGAGTCATTACTTTTGGAGCCTTCAGCCGACAAATAATTGGAATTTCTGGTCAATACGGCCCTCAGCCGTGAGTAGAACTTGCTTAAGAATTTTTTGTTTAGAGATTGTCTCTTAACAGTCAAATTTGATGATCGTTCCTCATTGTCAACCTCATTTGCAATTGGTTCCAAATAAAGTGTACGTGATTTTTTTTTTTTAAATAAGCAACCAACGGTAACTGAGTAAGGCCCGACTCACACCGAATCATGCCTTTCCCTACGTCCCATGTTTCTTTGTAATTCTGCAATGTTAATCACTTAAACATATTACCCTAGACGAATGTATAGGCGTAATTTAATTACTCTTGAAACACGTATGTTGTGTGGCGGCGATGGCGAGGCATTGCAGAGTCTCTGACCAGAGAGCTATTTGTCGTTCCTAGTCTGCGCTTGACCGCGCGAGAGTTGCGAGCAGTAGTCTGTCGGTAGCAGTAGGCCAGTGCAGTCTGTGGGTAGTCCGTCGGCAGTGCAGTTGTCTGTTGCACTCTGTCGGTAGCAGTAGTCGAGTTCAGTTGCGAATGGCAGTCTGTTAGCACTAGTAGTCGAGTACGGTCGCGAGCGGGACGCAGTCGCAGGCGTCGACATGGGTCTCTGGTCAAGATCCTGAATGAGGTATATTGTTAATTAAGGTAACAAAGCTGCATTGCGCACACCAGATAATGAAATGTATTTTTATTGTAATCAATTTTCAACAAGTGCCCCAATAATAATTTTGTTCTCAATGCATTCTGACAAAAGAACCATTTAATTGAACGAACGAATTCCTTCCATTTCCTCTAAAGAAAAGTTTCAGTTAAATTTCAAAAAAAAAATAATAATAATACTTGCAATGCATTTCCTCCAAGTCGTGGCCAACAATAAGAGCAGAAATTTGACATGCAGTTTCAATGAGGTAAGAAATTAATTCTGATTTTTTTTTTTTTTTTTTTTTTTTTTTTTTGCACAGGGCCAAAGACTGACATTTCGGTTTAACTGAGTTTTCATTGTCACAGAAGTTTCATTCGCATTGAATTATCTTTCATTATTTTTGTGAGAGCTTACACCTGGGTCAGATTGCGAATTTCACATTTAATTGTCTTTGTCAGTACATTTCATTGCTGGGAGGTTACGCTAGGCTCCCAGTCATTTAATATTTCAGACGTACAATTTTCGGTGGGGAGGTTACACTTGGCGACACCCAGTCCAGGATCGTATTTCGTTGAGAATCTTTTGAAAAACAGTCAGATATCTGCTCTTATTTGCTTAGATATAATTAGGATTTGGCGCAACGCTTTTACTAATCTTGTGACTTTCTTTCTACAGGTCAACGGCAATTCGTTGCTCTGTTGTATTTGTGTGTTGTTTTTGCATTGTGCTTATTTGTTTTGTGAATAATTGTGACTATTGTAAAAATGCCGCGAAAGACTGTGAATAGTGTATCGCGAGGTATTATGAATGAAATTACCGACTCAAACAACTTCACCAATGGTACAAGTGACACGCAGTGTAATGATGACAATCATGCGTTCACTGACAATCAGTGCGTTCCAACTACTAATAATGATTTTTGTCTTAATGATGAACATACGAACTCAATTGTCTCCTCTGTTAATTTGACGACAATTCATGACGCGGGATGCTCTATTGTAATGAGCGCTGCCCAGCTTAACACACCCGGTTCGGAAAATTCAAGTGATGTACAGACAAATTTTTCTAATGAAAGTGATCAGGATACTCAAAGTAGGACGGATCTATTTAATTCCGAAACAATGACTGATAGTGTACATTCGACTGACAAATCTTTTTGTAAATTACAGAATGACCAAGTGGTTACAGAAAGTGAGATAATTCCAGATCCACCACTAAACAGCACTGAGAATAGAAATGCTAATTTTGTGTCGAATCCAATTATGGCATTGTTGCTACAAATGACTAAACAACTTAATGAAAATAGTAAAAAACTAGACAACAATGATGAAAATTTCAAACAACTTAGTGAACAGAACAAACACCTAAATGAAAAATTAGACGACAATTCCAGACAGCTTAGTGAACAAATTAGAGCCGTTGCCGCACAGTGTCATGACACTAAAGAACAGTTGCGCGTGGAAATTGAGGCTTGTTCAAAAAAAAAAAGTAGCGAAGAAATTAGGTCTGTTGCTCAGGAATTAAGGGAAATGCAAACAGCCGCAACAGAAACACTTAGAGACGAAATTAACGGAGTCGCTAAACAATGCTCTGAAAAAGCTACACAATTACGCGACGAGTTTAAAGCAATGACAGCAGAACTTTCGCCCACAATGGATGCAAAGATAGACGCTAAATTCGAACAACAGAACACTCAAATTGATGAGCGCTTTAATCACCACATACAAAATAGTGATACGCGTTTCCGTAAATTTATTCAGGATCAAAATAAAGTAAAACGGCAAGTAATGGAAACAATTACAGCACAGAGACAGGAAGACAAACGTAAAATGTTTGCGAAGGCAAAAACATATGCAGACAACAATATTGCTACGGTATCGGACAAAATTAATACCATCGAACAGTTGAACGCGGAATTAGGTGATGAGATTTCTGACCTTAAAACAAAAACAGATACATACACAACAGATTTTCAAACAGTGACCGACAGACTCGAACAATTAGAACTAACACAGGATTCCGATGTCGTCAAAGCTGATGTTAAAAAACTGAACGAAACTACACGTAAGTTGCAAAAACAGATTAATGCGTCTGACAATAAAGCTGATGAGCAGGTTAAAATACTGACTGAAAAATATGATGAATTGGCCAGTCGTATTGACGTTATTGAAAGTAATACTGACAACAAATCAGACGATACTTCACCGGTTTCATTTAACCAAACACCTGAATTTCAAAATTTACAGCAGACAATTAATGAGATCGGTTCAGCTAATAACTCACTACGGAGAAATTTGTCAGATTTACAGCATGAGGTAACAGAGATAAAAAATATTTCAGTTAATAACACATCACAGCAGACGCCACTTAGTGAACATTTGTCAGACTCGCGCAGCGCGTATAACTTGGGTAATCTTAAGAGAGTACGGGACTTAGATTGCGAGCAACCACAGTTCAATAGATTCTCTTACAATCATGAACCTGTTCCGTCATACAGAGATAATTTCGATTACAAACATTTTCTATCAGTAAGGAAATTTAAAGTGTTTAGGAATGACAGAACACAGATTCACGCACTGGATTGGATACAGCAATTTAGCTTTGCTTTTCCACCGACTTGGCCCGTTACACACAAACTAGAATTTATTTGTAGTTTCTTGGAAGGCGAACCGGCAACTCGTATGAGACCGATCGCGAGACAATGTTCCTCGGTAGAAGAATTCCAGAATGCATTTCTGTCAGCGTATTGGTCGAAGACGACACAGCGCGGAATTAAAGATCAGTTAATTAGTTTGCCGAATTACGAGAACTCAAATTTTCTCAGTGTCACGCAATTTTTTGAACACATGGTGCAACAAAAGCAATACCTAAGTGAACCATATAGTGAATCTGCACTCATTCAATTATGTATCTCCAAATTACCACGGTCATTAAGAGTGTCACTTCTAACGGGCCAGCAAAAAGAAAACATTTCAGCATTTAGAGATCTTTTACAGCTCTTGGAAGTACAACAATCTGATTATTCTCTCGTAAACAAAAATTTTTCATATAACATCCAAGGCCAACAGACGTACAGTAATTATGATCAGACACGTAATTTTAATAGGAAAGGTAACAGACGCTTTAGGAATGACAATCACCAGAACTTTAATAGCAGACAAAATTTTGATTATCAATATCGTCAAAATTTTCAGCAACAGGAACCACATTTTAGCAACAACAGAGGTTTTCCACAACAACAGCAACAAAACCAGCCGGTTAGCATACCTAAACAACAATGTAATGCACAAGGTCAACCTAACTTTAATGTTTGGCCGCGTGAAAGTATAGTCCCTGGTACAACCAATAGTAACGCACGGCAGCAAAGGAACAACTACGTACAGAAAACACAGTATTTCAATTCCTATCGCAATGCACCGTATAGGAATGACTATTACGACAGACGTAAAAATAATGAGGACAATTTTCAGCGTACATCTAACAACAGTCGGTCATACCAACAGCAAAATTATCCACAAGAACATATTCTCATGAATGAACCGGACAGTAGGTATCATCCAGAGCGTAACACGTCTGGAAGAAGTAATAGAAATGTTCAAATAGTAGAAATGCCACAGCATCCTCCTGAAAATAGTAACATGTCAGATAGAATTTGACTAGATACAGTAAAGATCGCACTTCTAGTAAAGCAAGCACTACTTTTGACACGCAAAATGTTATTCACGAAAATGTTATTACCTTTGACGACATCCGAGACACTCTTTTGCAGGAAAGACCATTTGTTCAAAAAACCATTTCACATCCTGTCATCGAAGTTAAAATTGGTTCATCGAAATTTTCAGCAGTAATCGATTCCGGATCACCTATGTCAGTAATAAATAAAGAAACTTTCAACGAGTGCAACAAAGAGAATACTTATCCCACATTACCTTCAGGCAAGACGAAAGTAAAAGGAGCAGTATCGAGTAAAGGAGTAGACGTTAAATTACAGACGCATTTATCATTTTGTATTGGAGGTCATACTTTTCACTCAAATTTTTGGATTGTTCCTTTATTGACAACAGACGTTATTTTAGGTACTAATTTTCTCGTACAACACGACGCAGTGGTTGATTTTCAAAATTCTTATTTAATGTTGAAGGACGAAAATGTGCAATTGGCTTTAGAATTTCAGCATTCCTTATCTGCGGAAGAGCAAACAATTAATCACACAGAGGTCATTTCCGTGTCACGTAACATAGACTGTAATCCCACATTGTTCACGGATACGTATGTACACAACTATAACACTCCAGACGAAGCTGACTACGACGTAATACAGATGATTTCTGATAAAGTTAAACAAAGCAGTGCAAATACAGACGACGAACGAACGCAATTACACAAAATTCTTTTACAGCAAGCTCCAGTTTTCGACAATGTTCCTGGTACTATGTCCGGATTTATGTATGAATTTCAAGTCAAACAGCACGATACATTTAAAGCAAAGCATTATCCCATTCCATATATCCACCGAGAACAAGTTAAAAAAGAATTGCAGGATATGCTCGACCAAGGAATTATAGAGCCAGCAGTTAGTCCGTACATAAACCCGCTACATATTGTTAAGAAAAAAGATGGGTCACTTCACCTTGTACTTGATTCACGTCACATTATTGACATTATTATTAATGAAACAGATCGACCACAAACATTAGAGGAACTTCTACAGAAATTTTATGGTACGACTATTTATTCTAGACTAGATTTGAAATCGGGATTTTGGCAAATTCAGCTTCATCCGAATTGCAGAAAATATACAGCTTTTCTTTGTTTTGGCGACTGTTATCAATTTTGTAAATTACCGTTCGGCTTAACTATTTCTTCTGCAGCTTTTATTCGCGGTTTGAACACTATACTTCCGACAGAACTTAAGGACAGAATTACGACGTACGTAGACGACATTATTATCGCAGAAGCTAACTGGTGTGAACACAATATGATTCTTGAACGTCTGTTACAAACTTTCCATACACAAGGACTCACAGTTAATCTCAGTAAATCGCATTTTGGCAAAACTTCTATAAAATTTCTTGGACACGTAATTTCAGCAGAAGGCATTGCGCCTGATCCAGAAAAACTTCAAGCTCTACGTGACATTACTGTTCCTACGACGAAGAAACAATTACGCTGTTTTTTGAGCTTAATTAACTTTTTTCGCAAATTTATTCATCACTCTGCATTAGACACGCCTAGATTATGTCAATTAACAGGTAAAAACACTATTTGGTCTTGGGATAAGCAAGCACATTCTGAATTCGTGAACCTGAAACATGCTTTGTTGAATGCTCCACTTTTATCGCACCCAGATCTTACCAGAAATTTTTCCATTGCCACCGACAGTTCTAACACCGCTTTAGGCGTACACATTTTCCAGGAAATTGAAGAAGATGGTTCTACAGTAATTAAAAACATCGCATTTGCAAGTCGCATTCTGTCACCTGCTGAGCGAAATTATTCTGTTACAGAACTTGAAACATTATGCGTTGTATGGGCTTTTACGAGATTTAGGCATTTTCTTTATGGAAGACACACGACCGTTTACACAGACCACAGGGCGATACAATTCTTACTTTCAGCTAAATTTACGCACGACAGGTTAAGCAAATGGAAACTTTATTTACAAGAATTTAATTTTACAATAGTTCACATTCCCGGCACACAAAATGTTATAGCAGACGCACTATTCCGTTCTCTCAGCAACAATCAGCTAGACGTAGCAACCAACTTCTGCAAAGCAAATTTCAGTGTCATGTACATTCAGCAAGTTGCATTTGAAAATTTTATTTCATCGTCATTACAGGGCATAGCAGAAGAGCAACGTAAAGACAATGTGTGGAAAGAAATTAAACACCTTTGGCAAGATAAGAATAATGTTACGGTTAGGAACCACTACACTGTACGCAATGACATTCTGTTTCGCCGCTCTCATCCAGACAGCAACAATTGGTTATTATGCATTCCTGACGAACTGGTTAATAAATTAATTTGGTACACTCATTTAAGTTATGCACATTACAGAGCAAGAAAATGTTTTCTTATACTGAGACAGAATTGTTATTTTACCAACATGGAGAAACGTATACGACGAGTTTTAGCGTCATGTAAAATTTGCCAGAAAGCTAAGTCAGACACCACTTCACATATTCCTCCTTTATATCCCATTGTACCTGTTAAATTAAGACACATGGCAGCTGTAGACATTTTTGGTCCGATTCCGAGAACTAACAGAGGTTTTTGCTACATATTTTTCGCTGTTGAGCTCACTTCAAAATTTGTTACTTTCACTCTGTTACGCAAAGCTACAGCTAAAACTGTTTCGAAAGCATTTGTAAAACATTTTCTATTTCATGTAGGGCATGTGTTGAAAGTAATTTCCGATAATGGATCACAATTTCGTTCTGCTACATGGACACGTATGTTACGAGCTAGAAAAATTTCTCCGATTTATATATCCAAGTACCATGCTTCTTCGAACCCCTGTGAAAGATTAAAGAAAGAAATTGGTAAACTGTGTAGAATATACTGCCACAAAAGACATATTGATTGGGACACACACATATTCTCATTCCAAGGTGTAATTAATTCGATTCCAAATGAGTCCACTATGCTATCTCCGTCTGATATACTGAAAAACGTTGAACCACCAAACAAAATTAAAGAGTTAGTAAACTTCCCTACTTGTCGTCGACTACGACACCATGAAATAATTAACATTGCACTGAACAACATCAAACGTGCCGCAGAGTGCCGGAGAAGACAACAAAAAACAGGTTTGTACGCGCCTAGACTTTCACGTTGGACAGAAGATATTAGTACGTACACACTATTTATCCAGCAGAATAAAAGGTAAGTGTAGTAAATTTGAACTTCTATACGCAGGTCCATATCGGATTCGCAGCATCCCTCACCCCAATGTTGTACACGTCGAAACTTTGAGAACCAGAAAATCGAAAGGCAATCACCATATCTCAAACATTAAACCGTTTATTGAATGAAACCACTTTATGATGTAACATGCTATGATGCCATTTACTAATCTTTATGACCACTTATGCAATTATATTCACATGACTAATTACTGATGATTATCGTATTTTTTTCTTGGCAAGTGCCCGGCAAGGTAAGGTTAGCAGGCCGCTTTTCTTGTAGTTACATATCAGACCGTGCATATTTTCCAGATGAATTTACACATCTTATGAGCACTTATGCAATTATAATTATGTAGTTAACTACTGATGATTATCGTATTTTTCTTGGCAAGTGCCCGGCAAGGTAAGGTTAGCAGGTCGCTTTTCTTGTCGTTATATATCAGACTGTGCACATTTTTTTCCAGAGACACTTACGTATTTTATGACTAATTATGCAATGTTATCTAATGACATGTTAATTTCATTACATTTTTTCTCCATTAAAGGCTTTAATTATCGCCTCTATTAACTACACTACATACAAGCTGAACACAACGAACATCACATTTTTTCTTTCTTATATATATATACGATTATTTCATGTTTTGTTCGTATGCATTATGAAATGGTGAAGACATAGCAAACACCAGTCGACTTTGACATTTTTGCCTTATGACATCTCAAGATCGTGACTGTTTTACATTTTTTGCTGCTGCATTATGATATTCTGTGTACATTTTTGCCTTTGAACACTGTCTATGCTTTTGACATATTACGTTTTCTGTCGTGTTATGCTGTATGTTTAATTGTGTCACCATTAACCAGTCATTATTTAGTGGGTATATGATTTAAATGCAAGACATTAATCTTTGTTCATCATTTTCAGAAAGAAATAACGTGTAAAGGAAATAAATTAAACAGAAATGGGAATTTCACCTACGAAATAAACGAAAGAAGATGCAATAACTTTATGAGGAAGAGTAAATGGATCAGGATTAACAAGCATTAACAAGAACATACTATACTCATCGTAGAATAGCAGTCTTAACTAATTTTTTCTTTCAGAATACAAGGCGATTGATGCAAGCTGTCAGACAGAACTACACATCTTAGTTTTAGTGATGAAATATGCTAGAGATGAAGAATAGTTGTATAATGAGTAAGGAAGTGTTTTTTTTTTTTTTTTGCAGATGATAATGAATGCTGATGAATAATGATGAAGAGTATGATACTATGAATAATGAAGTTTTTCTTTACAGGTGATGATAATAATGAAGTTAAGATAATATGGATAATGAAGTTTTTCTTTACAGATGAGGATGATGTTGAAGTTTATGTATTTATGCTATGTAGTTATTTAAGTATTTGTTGCAGTTTGTTTTGACAGTATGTTTTATATCGTATGGTATGATGACTGAAGGTTTTGGAAAGGACAGCTATGGAACACATTTTTTATACACATTTCACTACCTGTTAATTCGATGTTCACTGCGTTTCTTCTTTCAGCTCAATAATCCATTTTGTATTTTTTTCAGGAGAAGCTTTTCATGATACTTACTAAACTTGTTACTTATTATACCTGTTCTAGTACTTGCAATTTTATATTTTACCCATTTGTGTCTATAATTTATAAATGTGATCACATATACTGCCTTGTTACATAGCATTGCTACAGCTGACTCATGACGAATGACGTTACCTATCCTCATTTGCAGCAATAGGTCAAAAGCAAATATTGTTATGCCCCAGCAATTAATTATTGATCCCAACGCAATGCATTACTAGCACAGAAACAAAAAAAAATGTATTACCAGTCCCGAATAATGCTACTAGTTTAAGAGAATTCTGAATAATACTGATCAGCTCTGAATAGTATGTCACTTCAGTAATGACTTCTTAATGATACAAAAAAAAATATAAAATAATGCTTTGTAACTGGCAAATAACTGCCACTGTTTATTGTAATGAGACTACTTATAATGCCCATGATTATTAATGCTATGACTGTAATTAACTGATTTTTAATCATGACTTCTTAATGGTGTGTATCACCAGTTTCAAATAATGCTACTCATTTAGGAGAGTTCTGAATAATACTGAATGATAAACAATGTTTTATACTATTCAATACTTACTGGCCACTGAGTGCCAATAATTAATCAAATTAAATGAATTATGACCTTTCATGTTTTGGTAACTGGCCAATGAGTGCCAATAATTAATGTCACTAAATGAATTATATTAATAATTATGCCATTAATTAGCTCCTGTTTTCAATTATGACTTTTCATGTTTTGGTAACTGGCCACTGAGTGCCAATAATTAATGTCACTAAATGAATTACGTTAATAATTATGCCATTAATTAGCTCCTGTTTTCAATTATGACTTTTCATGTTCTATAACTGGCCACTGAGTGCCGGTAATTAATGTAACTAAATGAATCAGCTCTTGTTTTCAATGATGACTTTTCATGTTTTGGTAAATGGCCAATGAGTGCCAATAATTTGTATCACTCAATGTATTATGTTAATGCTAGGCCAATAATTGACTCTCCTTTTCAATGAAGACTTCTGATGAACATTATTCTGTCATACTAAATATGCTTTGTAACTGGCCGAGGACTGCCACTGTTTATTGTAATACGATTACCCATGATGCCAATAATTTAATTTTATGAACATTATTCTGTAATACTACATACTTGATACAGAAATGTTCAATAACTGGGCTATGAATGCCGCAAACTACTACTGTAATTCTCAATTAAGCCTATTATGTGACTTAATGTCCTTCACCTTATGAGCTAACTACCTTGAATTACTGCAATATCCATTTGTCATGTCCATCCTCATGATCATGGAGCACTATATTTGGTTTTTGCACTAATTCTACGTTGGTGTGCCTTGTAAGAGCGTGGTGTTGACACGACATGCTGTCCACCACCGTGAGCGATGAAGACGTTATTATGGTCCCACTGTTTGGTGTACCTGATGTACTGCCAAAATGATAACAGGAAATATTACTACGACATTTCAGTGTCTTGGATACGCTGATAAATACTTCTGGGAAAAGAACTGCAAATTGTCTCACTTGGTGTTGTACTTCTGTGGAAAGATATGGACTTTTAGTGCAGCTTCGTGCAACCTAAGTGCTACAACCATGATGCAATCCTTCCTATTCCTTCCCTAATTCTTGTAAAATGAAAAAGTCATATACAGTGCGTGTGTATTTTTTTTGCCGTTTATTAATACATTTTGTGATTTGCTGATATATTCTCAACTTCACTTCATGTACACTCATGTCAGTTGTCAAAATGATTTTTTACCTTTGCATTTATTTGTTATGAAAATGTTCAAAAGTTTTTCAGTGCATGTGCACTTATGTTATGTGTTAATATGCTTTCTACTGAACTTCAGTGCCTGTGCACTTTTCTCATTTTTCAATATGATTTGTACTCATTCTGTATACATTTTGTGATTTCCTGATATGTTCAATACTTCCGTGCGTATGCACTTATGTCATTTGTTACTTATTGTATATACATTTCCTCATTTGCTGATATGTTCTGAATTGCAGTGCATGTGCACTCATGTCACTTGTCAACATGATTTTTTGCCATTCTGTTTATTTGTTCTGAAAATGCTAAAGAGTTACTCAGTGCGTGTGCACTTTTGTTATCTATCAAATAATTTGTATATACATTTTTCTGATTTGCTAATATGTTTTCGACTCACATTTTGTCATTGTCTAATATGTTTTGTACTCGGTGCATGTGCACCACATTTAATTCATGTACTATATCTGTATATATGCTGTAACTGTAAAGTTAATTAGTTAAAAAATAATAATTCTTGCGATGGAAAGTCCAAATGACTCACCATCGCTGCCAAATTTTTGCCCCCCCCCCCCCCCCCCCAGTGGAGGGTTATGAAACACGTATGTTGTGTGGCGGCGATGGTGAGGCATTGCAGAGTCTCTGACCAGAGAGCTATTTGTCGTTCCTAGTCTGCGCTTGACCGCGCGAGAGTTGCGAGCAGTAGTCTGTCGGTAGCAGTAGGCCAGTGCAGTCTGTGGGTAGTCTGTCGGCAGTGCAGTTGTGTGTTGCACTCTGTCGGTAGCAGTAGTCGAGTTCAGTTGCGAATGGCAGTCTGTTAGCACTAGTAGTCGAGTACGGTCGCGAGCGGGACGCAGTCGCAGGCGTCGACATGGGTCTCTGGTCAAGATCCTGAATGAGGTATATTGTTAATTAAGGTAACAAAGCTGCATTGCGCACACCAGATAATGTAATGTATTTTTATTGTAATCAATTTTCAACAAGTGCCCCAATAATAATTTTGTTTTCAATGCATTCTGACAAAAGAACCATTTAATGGAACGAACGAATTCCTTCCATTTCCTCTAAAGAAAAGTTTCAGTTAAATTTCAAAAAAAAAAAAAAAATAATAATACTTGCAATGCATTTCCTCCAAGCCGTGGCCAACAATAAGAGCAGAAATTTGACATTCAGTTTCAATGAGGTAAGAAATTAATTCTGATTTTTTTTTTTTTTTTTTTTTTTTTTTTTTTGCACAGGGCCAAAGACTGACATTTCGGTTTAACTGAGTTTTCATTGTCACAGAAGTTTCATTAGCATTGAATTATCTTTCATTATTTTTGTGAGAGCTTACACCTGGGTCAGATTGCGAATTTCACATTTAATTGTCTTTGTCAGTACATTTCATTGCTGGGAGGTTACGCTAGGCTCCCAGTCATTTAATATTTCAGACGTATAATTTTCGGTGGGGAGGTTACACTCTACATTACTTTTTTTGGTGTTTCGATTTTTTTTTCGTCATAGTCTAATGAGTATCCTAGAATGAAGATAGTTGCTATCCACAAATCAGTGTGGATTTAGAAGCCTCACTTGTACACGAGACATGCAGTAAACTATAGATCCAGGTCGACAGGCAGTTTCTTCGAGGGTATTCTTAGATTTCCAGGACGTATTCGACGCTGTACCACACTAAAGATGGTAAATAAAGGCGCGAGTATATAAAATGTGTTCTCAGAATTGTGGCATGGTCTAACGCTTTTCAGTGACAGTACCCAGTGCGTTGTCATGAACCTCGTGTGTTTATCAGTCGTTAAATTACTCCAGGAGTGTCCTCTTGTTAATGGTGTGCTCTTGTCCTCCAAGTGCATAAATGATCTGTCGGATAGGACAGGCAACAATATGGGTCTCTTTGATGGTGCCTATACGTAGCAATTGCGGTCGACGCGGTGAGAGAGGAAGGGGGCAGGGGAGAGAAATCAGGGTGACTTGGGGAAATTTCTGTTTGATGCGTTGAATAGTAGTTTGCTTTATGTGTGGGCATATGTGAATTCGTACGAATGCAAAGAGGAAATAATCGTGTAATTACTCTGATCATCTTGTGCTCCTCAGCTGAGTAACCTAAGTGCCAAGAAAAATCAGACATCCATTACAGGTGCGTTAATTATGCCTCAACCGGTTTACTTCTAAATGAACATCTTCAGGTGACCTGCAGTTTACCAGTAGTCTTCGTAACTAGTTCTCATGTTCCGGGTCATAATTCAGAAATGTCTGGTCACCACGCATAAATTAGTTACGAAAGCCGTTGGTAAACTTACCATCACCTTGAGATGCTGGTTAAGAGGAGGAGGAGGAGGATATTAGTGTTTAACGTCCCGTCGACAACGAGGTCATTAGAGACGGAGCGCAAGCTCGGGTGAGGGAAGGATGGGGAAGGAAATCGGCCGTGCCCTTTCAAAGGAACCATCCCGGCATTTGCCTGAAGCGATTTAGGGAAATCACGGAAAACCTAAATCACGATGGCCGGAGACGGGATTGAACCGTCGTCCTCCCGAATGCGAGTCCAGTGTGCTAACCACTGCGCCACCTCGCTCGGTGCTGGTTAAGAATGAAACCGATTGCAGCGCAATAAACGTGATCGAAATACTGCTGTGTTGACCTATTAACATTTAAATCCTGTAAAATTCGAATACAGGATTAATGACGCGGTGCTTGACTCGGTAATTTATGAAATGTCAATGAACGACCCAGGATAAAGGAACAACTAAACGGGCATGGGAAAGGTGCAGGCCATTTATCACAAGTCATTTGTTACTTCACAAGAATCCAACAATCGTTTATTGCACAGATACCAAAAACACTACTAAAATAAAACTGGTAATGGCTGCTTGCAATAAAATTAATTAAGACGGCTTAACTAATAAATGACAATAATTAGCGCCACTAACAGACTTAAAATTTAACAGCAGCTCAAATTTGAGCGGAAAATTAGATAAAACAATTAAGAAAATACGTTCAGGAAGTTACTCAAAAATGTCTTAAGTTAAATCAATTAATGATTAGTTAGTTAATTTAAACGAATAAGATACGCCAATTTAGGAAGAACTAACAAATATAACTCAAACACGCGCTTAGCTCTGAGCAAACAGTGACAGCAATAATGCTAAAAATTCCAATTCCAACATTTGGCTGGTCAAAGAGTGTGCTTGACATTATCGAATATAACTTGCAAGAAGTGTAGTAACGTGAAATTTCAAAAGTGTGGTATCTGACGAGTTGAGACCTATTAAGTGCTAATATTTTATGCAAGAGCACAGGAACAATTCTCAACGCAAATACCCAATATTTGATCAATCAGTTACTGATGTGGAAAAATAACAGCATATCATTTAACAAATTGAGCATTACATCAATATTAAAACTGTTACGTTAATACCAAACTTCAAACAGGGACAACTTGGAAGGGACAGGAGCGGCCGGACAGGTCTAAGTAAGAAGGCTTATTATAAACGGGCTCTTCAGGTTTAATTAACGCCCTATTGCTGCGAGATAGAAACTCAATTTACGAGAGATCCCGTAGTAAGCCAGGAGGCCTCAACTTCTCAGAGGCTACGGTTCGACGGGAAGCCGCGCGCCGCCCGCAGTACGTACACAGCCGACGCGTACCGACCACGCCCGATGAACCGATGAGTAACAGGTAACACACCGGGCCAGAGCCTCCAAATGCTACGAACAGCTCAGACTGCCGAGAGCAAACAAGCAAATATATAATTAGTGCATAATAATCATACAACATATGAAAATGCTCACTGAATGTGAGCGATACCTCAAGCCCTAACCAAACCTTACGTATTACAACAAGAATATTGCACTAAGAATTACTGAGAGCATTAATCAGTTAATCTAACAATAAAACATAACAGCAAGTTAATGTAATAATCAAGAAATCACAGGGCTATTCGAACACATTAACTTAAGAGACTTAAAAGGTGAAAGGCAAGTCTTGGAGGCTACAATAGTAATTACATTTAGCACAATAAATATTAAGTTTTTTTGAAAGGGGCAAAATTTTACCAGAGTTATGGAGCTAAATTACTCAAATAAGCCAAGATTCACTGGGCCACTAGCGTCTGCTTACCACGGCAGTAGGCAATTTTTTGTTCGTTACATCAGTCACGCAAGCAATAACTTCCAATGCAAATAAGACTCAGTTTCGATCTCAGGGCTCACTAATGCACATGGCGGCCTAGAACATATGACACTATTAATTTCAGTCCCGAATGATAAGGTAAGCAGGCATTAAACAAGTTGCGGTTAAATTGAAATCCATGGCAAGTTTTACATATGAGACGTGGCCATTATTTACGAAATGACAGATGTAATGTTGTGGCTTAAACTGTTTTAACCCTAATCCGTGAAGATGTTATGTGACAAACCGCTCGATATTTGGATTTTAAATTTTTTTAAATCAGCTAATGGCGAAACATGGACTTTATACATTACTTGACAGCTGTTAACAGTCACCTTCCAAAAATGTGCAGTTAAAAGAACTTTTAAAACACACCAAATATGGCACTCAGATAACTTCAAACAGAGGCACAAGAAAGAAAATTTAACACTTGAGACAGAGTAACGGAGAATCACAGGAAATCCAGTGTAGCGGGAGCAAATTCAACACGGGAGCACTAACGTCAATTAAGTAACGAGTACCTTACCCCAAAGGGCAGAACAGACGGCACCCGAAAGTGAACAGCACTCCAACACACACATCAACAACTATGCCTTCTTAATACAGGGTAAACCGGCTGCGTCGACGTTAGGCCCAAATACTGCCGACCAACACAACTACCGGCCACCGGCCGCTTAGACAAACGTGCCCTGTAAACTCCGTGGACAGCTCACTGTACATCACATGTGCCTCTCGTCTCTCTCTCTCGCTCACAGGTGACTAGACTGAGACGGATAGCGCCAGCAGGCAAAAATGTAAGAACGTAAAACGAGCAGACACGGCTGAATGTCTTTTAAATATCTAGGTGTAACGTAACGAAACGACATAAATTGGTACGAGCAAATTTTGTAGAGAAGGCGAATGGTCGACATCGGTTTTCACGAGAATTCTAGAGGAGCTCGTCTCTCAAGGAGACCGCTTATAGCAAGTGCAACTGTTTCTTGCGTACCGCTCGAGTATTCGAGACTTCCTCTAGGTAGAAAGATTTCGAAGTAATTAAGAGGCATGCTACTAGATTTTTCATCAGTCAGTTCGAGAAGTACGAGAGTGCTATAGAGATACTCAGTGAACCCGAATGGGAATCCCTGGAAGAAAGATCTTTTCGCGAAACGCTATTAACACTCTGCCGTCCTGCGACACCACAGTGGTGTGCGCGAAATGGCAGTCAAAGGCCGGCGACACCAAAGTGGTGTCGTGTGCATGGTATCGCTCAGTGGCGGGCAACAGCACTTTAGTATCTTTTACATTCTGTTCGCGGTTTCTTTAGGTAACAATAAGTTGCACAAATCAACAAGTTTTTTTTCTTTTTATAAGTACTTGTGCCATTTCATCATGACAGACGAAAGAGACGATACGATTATTTACGATGAACGCTCGGACGTCTTGTCTGACGTTCCGGACGACTTGGCCGATTGGGAAGAAGACACTGAATATCAAAAAAATGAAAGTGGAGCATAATCGTCGGAAGATAGTGAAATACGTCCGAGAAGAATTCGGCGAACGCTACGGTTGCCAACTGATTCGCATGGCTATGGCTCAAATGGCTCTGAGCGCTATGGGACTTAACATCTGAGGTCATCAGTCCCCTAGAACTTAGAACTACTTAAACCTAACTAACCTAAGGACATCACACACATCCATGCCCGAGGCAGGATTCGAACCTGCGACCGTAGCGGTCTCGCGGTTCCAGACTGACGCGCCTAGAACCGCTCGGCCACACTGGCCGGCTGATTCGGATGAATCAGATGAGGAAGACAGTGCACAGTGGTCAGACTTTGATTTACCGAGGACCAATAATAAATTTGAAGGCTCTCCGGGTCCAAACATATTTCCCAAAGATACACAGAGCGTCGAGGATGTCGTAGAATTATATGTATATGAAAATGTAGTCCATCAACAAAGGAGGTGGCTTGCAAAACACTCGTCCGACCTATACTTCAGTATTGCTCATCAGTATGGGATCCATACCAGGTCGAGCTGACAGAGGATATATAGAAGATCCAAAGAAGAGTGACGAGTTTCGTCACAGGGTTATTTGGTAAGCGTGATAGCGTTACGGATATGTTTAGCAACCTCAAGTGGCAGGCTCTGCAAGAGAGGAGCTCTGCATCGCGGTGTAGCTTGCTGTCCAGGTTTCGAGAGGATGCGTTTCTGGATGAGGTATCGAATATATTGTTTCCCCCTACTTATACCTCCAGAGGAGATCACGAGTGTAAAATTAGAGAGAGTCGAGCGCGCAAAGAAGGCTTTCCGGCAGTCGTTCTTTGCGAACCATACGCGACTCTAACAGGAAAGGGAGGTAATGACAGTGGCACGTAAAGTGCCCTCCGCCACACACCGTTGGGTGGCTTGCGGCGTATAAATGTAGATGTATATATATATATATATATATATATATATATATATATATATATATATATATATATATTGGGAACGATCTATTTAAATATATTAGCAACGATATCAACAAGTACTACAGTCAAAATTGCAATGGAAGGAAACTGGATTAAAAAAATGCCACATTTGTCGACGTCATAGGACTCGAACTTAGAAAATTGTCTGAGCTAGCTATCCTTATGTCAACTGTAAAAAAAAAAGGCAAGGATCGTTGATTATTGGTCAGCGAATCTGTTGATAGACACACCGATACTTCGCAAAACGATGTCCCACAACCGATTCAGACAAATATTATCATTTTTACATTTTTCCAACAACAACAATTAACCGGATAATGCCGACCGGCTTTTCAAAGTGCAATTCGTAGTTAAGTATTTTTTCCAAAAAGTTTAAAGAAACGTTTAATCTAAGTCAAAACATCTCAATTGAGGTAGGAATGATACCGTGGCGTGAATGGTTAAATTTTAAAGTTTAAAATCCATCAAAAATTACGAAATATGGCATACTCATTCGGATGCTGCGTCATTCGAGTACGGGGTACATTTCCTCATTCCAGATAAATTCCGGCGCTGGACAGCCTTTAGCTAAAACAGTGAGGGAACTATTGACACCTTCTTATGGAAAGTGGCATTACCTCTACATGGATAATTATTATAACAGTGTAGAACTTGCACATAAGTTACTTGAAAAGAAAATTAGAGTTTGTGGAACGATACGGCAAAATGTGGGATTTCCGGAAAAATTAAAACGTGCAAAAGTCAACGTGTTTGAAGCTTGTCATCAGCAGAAAGGATACAAGCGGCCGGCGACAAGCCAAGTAATTCGAATTAGCGCTGCCGGCGCCACGCGTATAAATTTGTACGAGACGTGCGGACGGAAAAAGTGTTAAGAAAGTTAAGAAAATTAGCATTTGCGACAGATTGCCTCCAATGCTATGTTTGCTTAAGAATAAAATAAGGAAGATTAGCTCTTCAGTAAAGACATAGGGACGATTACGAGTAAACTTCAAAAACTAAGTTACACATGTCGTTCCGCGCTAAGACGATTGCGCAACAAGCGTTGCGCTTTGTGAGAAGAGAGTACATGTACTGGTTTTTCTGCAGTTCGGCTGGGGTATGAATAACAGGTGCATCACTGTCTGCGAGTTAGGTGACTCAGCAACTGGAATCGTACTCCGAAGATGAGGTGCAGGGGACACTACCATTTTTGTAAGCAAAACGTCTAAATTGCACACAGAATCTGGCGGTGTATGGACAACATACAATTCAGCATTCAGCCGTAGCGAAATGGTGCCAACAATTCGACCAAGGCCGTACAGACATGGTTGATGCTGATCGGCAAGTGCAGATCTTGTACCATGTGATTTCCATTTTCCATCCTTTCGGCAGTTGAAAGAATATCTTGTGAGTTGGAGGAGGGGGGGGGGGGGGGGGGGTTACCCAACTACGAAGACGTCCACACAGGTTCTCGAATGGCTCCCTAATCAATGAGCGGATTTCTATCGTCTAGGAATTAAACGATTGGTAGGACGTTCTTACCGTTTTTTAGCGAGAGCAGACATGGTCTGAAGGGAAAACAGCGACTGCTAAAATTAAATTTTTCAGGCCACCATAATGAAATTTGTCCAATGTAGAAATGGCATGTCTGTATACACTCACATAAAAGCAGCGACTGAAATATAAATTTATATTTCCTGTAGTAACACGAATTTAGTAACAAATGGCAGCAGTTTATCATATTTTGAAGTTAGAGTAGTAATTGAAAGAATTGGTTTTTCATTATTCGAACCGATGGAAACATACATTCTAAACAAAAAAATAACGGCGCACCAGAAAGGAATCATCCGAATGGAACGAAAAGCAGTAGATGGCGTTTACATTTACAAACGAACAAATGGTTCCACTTTCAGAAAAACCGGACGATTTATTCAAGAGAAACGTCTTCACAGATTGAACAAGCCTACAACGCATTGGTTCTGGATGTCCTCTTTAGGGATATCGCGCCAAATTTTGTTCAGTTGGCGCACTAGATTATATCCCGAGCTGGTTGGAGAATCCAGCCCATAATGCTCCAAACGTTCTCAATTTGTGAAATATCCGGCGATCTTGCTGTCCAAGGTACGTTTTGGCAAGCAGTAAGACAAACAGTAAAACCCTCCCCGTGTGCGGGCGGGCTTTATCTTGCTGAAACGTAAGCCCAGGATGGCTTACTATGAAAGACAACAAAACAGGGCGTAGAAAATCATCGACTTACCATTGTGCTGTAAGGGCACAGCGGATGACAACTAAAGGGGTCCTGATGCGAAAACAAATGGCTCACTAGACCGTCCCTCCGGGTTATCTAGCCGTTTGGTGGGTGGCAGTCAGTTTTGTATCCCACGACTGTCTGAGACACGTCTTCAGCCTGGAATTTTATTCAGTGGCGTAGAACTGACCAACTAAGACGTCTGTGGAGACGCCTCGGACTGACCTATACGGCTCGAAAACCGGACATGATGGTCTGTAACGTTATTTCTTTTTATACCAGGACACCTTTGGTTGTCATTCGCGGCACACGTACAGCACAATGGAAGGTCGATGATCTTCTACACCCTGTTTTGATGATCTTCTTGGCAAGCCATCCTGGGCTTATATTTCAGCTAGATAATGCCCGCCTGCACACGCAGAGAGTTTCTTCTGCTTGTCTTCGTGTCTTCCAAAGCCTACCTTTGCCAGAAAGGTCGCTTGATCTCTCCCCAGTTGAGCATGTTTGGGGCAATATGGGCAGGGCCCGCCAACCAGCTCCGAATTTTGCCGATGTAACACGCCACTTGGACGGAATTTGGCACGATATCATCAGGAGGACATACAACAACACTGTCAATCAATGCCAAGCCGAGTGATGCCTTGCGTAAGGGTCAGAGGTGGATCAACGCGTTTCTGATTTGCTCATTTGTGAAGCTCTTTCTCTTGAATAAATCATCCAATTTATCTGTAATTCTGATCATTTGTTTTTCTGCACATGTGCATCACATCCACCGACTTCCATCCTATTCGAATGATTCATTCGTGGTGCGTCTTTCCTTTTCTTAGAGTTTCATATATATATATATATATATATATATATATATATCGCTCAATGACAATACTTCATTATCATTTGACGCAAAGTACGGTGGTCATTTCAAACCCTGTTGTACAGTCAAGTTAATCTCTGGCATGGGAAAATGTAATCAGCGAATTACTGCACTTTAAACAAGTTACCACATTGTAAATAGAATGTGTTCGTTAATGTCAATGTAATATTTTATATTGTCACACTTTGTTTTAATTTCTCTACGCAAATTACAGAGAGTCTGAGGACGATTTTGTAAAATTACAGAGCGAAACCGGTCAATAAAACACAGGCGTGCGACTTGTTTCTATCCTGGAAAGCTATAATTGCGACCGTTGTTTTCAGAAGCTTGACAACTATTCTGAAAAATAGTGTGATGTATTCGACTCGTTTGGAAGTGTGATGCAATATTCGATAAAAATTATTTGGCTCGCCATGATAATGTGTGACATACTTTTTGAAGTTACCTCGTATTTTCCCTCACTCAGTTTGGGAATAGGACAGGTAAAGACGACTAGCCGTGGTACAATGTACTCTCCTCCGTGAGCTGTACAAAGATTTTCTGAGTGTGTACATGGACTTAGATATTGATATAGACATCTGGGCGCCTAAGTTCCTTATGATGTCTTATTTTAGAGACCCCATTAGCCAAGATCATTTGACTGGCAACAGGCTCGGCTCCACAACTTACGTCCTATTTGGCATAACACTGAACTGAGCATACATTTGTTGTTTGAAACAAAAATCGCCAACGAACTGACTTTTTTAATGGGCTCGCTACCTGTCGATACCTTCTCAGCTCTGATTTTCACAGAAACGTACATAGTCCCAGATTAACTGGCAGATGCTTACCAGTAATGTGCGACACGCGTTACACGGTATTAAGTGAACTAGCGACAGGCAGAACTGCGCTCAGAGCACGTGCAGAGTGAATTTGTGTTTGTATTACTGTGGATCACTACGTACCTACATGGAAGAAAAGAAACGCTTAAAACCAAGCCAGCACCTAGCTTACGCATTTTCACAGCGTCTAAGGGACTTGAGTCTGGATCGGAGTTTCAGACTGAGGACGAACAACAACCACTCAAATACTTTATTATTCACTTCTTTGAAAGATCCTTCTATTTCTGTCACGGTGCTTCCAGACTTCCACATACACATTCTTAAAAAGCAACGTGTTTCAAGTTACGTATAACTCTGATGTGACAAACACAGTGTAACGAATTTTGTCGGGTTCTGAGAAACACTTCTAAGACTACTGCAACCCATCCGTCTCTATAACGTAACGAACATTCAAAGAAAATAATTTCCATAATTTCAGGAAATTTTTACGGGGTGGTAGAAATTGGCCTGGTTTGATGCTGCTCTCCACGCATTCCTCTCCTATGCCAAATTCTTCAGCTCAGAGTAGAACTTGCACCCAATGTTCCCAATTATTTTCTGGTTGTATTCCAATCTCTGTCTTCCTCTACGGCTTTTACCCTCTACAGCTCCCCTAGCAATATGGGAGTTAGTCGCTGATGTCCTATCATGCTCTCCAAATATGTTCAAATGTATGTGAAATCTTATGGGACTTAACTGCTAAGGTCATCAGTCCTTAAGCTGACACACTACTTAACCTAAATTATCCTAAAGACAGACACACCCATGCCCGAAAGGAGGGCTTGAACCTCCGCCGGGACCACATGCTCTACCTTATAGTCAATTTCGAGATATTTTTATCCTCGCCGATTCTGTGGGAACTTCATTTTTCTATCGTTCAGTCCAATAAGTTTCAGCTTTCTCTCTCAAACGCTTCAAATCTTTCTGATTATATAGCTGTTTATGATTCACTTTCAAGCAATGCTATGCTCGGATCACACATTTACGGAAGTTTCAAATTAAGACCATTGTTTGATACTAATACTCTTCTTTTGAGCAGGGATATCTTCATAGCCTGTGATAGTTTGTTTTTCATTTCCTCCTTGCTCTCTCCATCTTGTATTGCTTTGCTTCCTTCACATTGTCTAATTCGTGACCGTCAATTTCGAGATGTTTATTGCGAATCTCGTTCCTGCAACTACACATTGTGTTACCTTTCCTTACTGTCAGTCCATACTGTGTTCTCATTAGACTTTTCGTTCCACTCAATAGGTTCTATTACTTACAAGAATATAAACCTAAATCCAGCACCACTTGCTCCAAGCTTTCATTAGATGAACACCAAATCGTGGACAGTGTTCGCTACTGTTTACTGCGACGTCTCGATAATCCGACACTACTTCAAAGTTACCTTCCATCTTTCGTTAGATGAGTTCTGTCTTAGGGTAAACGTCATAAAGTTCTTTCTTACATTGAATAAACTACTTAGCTACATCTTTGCCTAGAAACCTATTAATCAAAATTCCAACATAATTTTTGTCATCGTAGCATCCTTATGTGCCAACATCTACAAATACCTGTCTACTAAATACCTAGTGCTAATCTCAAGTTTAGGAGCGGTCAGATAAATACCCCTTAACTCTTGTTCATTCCTCTTCCCAGCAGTTCAGTGACAGAAAAAAAAGGAGCTTGCAATCAAAATCCGTAGTCACTGAAAAATTGTCGTCTCCAGTATTTACCCAGTGTGGCTTAAAATATCACGCACGCTGATTTTCGGTGAACTCTACAAGTTTACGACGTTCGTAAGTCATTACCCCTCTAGATGACAAAAATCACTGCTCTGAACAGTTCATGCTTCTCAGTATTATATTTGTGCCTTGTGTTCAAACATTAGAAGCAATCTGTAGTGTTTCGCTTTTGTACGCTTTCAGTGAAAATAGCAGACATTTGTTTTTTGCAAAAATTCTTGTTCTTTTATATGATTTGATTATGACAATATTAGAAATTAAAGAGAGAAGAGCTCTCTGTCTTTTGGAGTCAAGAAACCGCATTTTAGTTAAATGACAAGTTACGCCATCTCATGCGGCATTACTGCAATATTGGTTCGCACCCTTAA
This sequence comes from Schistocerca serialis cubense, assembly GCF_023864345.2. Taxonomy (NCBI): domain Eukaryota; kingdom Metazoa; phylum Arthropoda; class Insecta; order Orthoptera; family Acrididae; genus Schistocerca; species Schistocerca serialis. Next base: position 248,062,673 of record NC_064646.1, read on the forward strand.
TGTGCGTATACACGTTTTATGTTCAACTGTGCGGTGGAAAAGAACTCTTCTCTTTGGTGCCTGCATGTTTAGTACGAGGTGGCTTCAAAAGTAAATTACACATTATCGTCGCAGGCAAGTAACTTCTATTGAATGCTGCACTACATATCAGATTACACAGATACATAACATTCTTTTAGTCACCAAGCCCCCTCCCCCTCCAAGAACAATGGATCTGGCCTTGGTGGGGTGGATTGCACGACTCAGCGAAACATATAGCTGCACCACAGGTGCAACCACAAAGGAAGTGTATCTTTCGAGACGTCAAACAAGCTGTACTTCGTGATCAGGGACAGTAGCCTTTTCAGTAGTTGCAGGGGCACAGTCTGGATGATTGTTGATTTGGCCATGTAACATCAACCAAAACGGCGTTGCTGTGCTGGTACTGCCAACGGCTGAAAGCAAGGGGAAACTACAGCCGTAATTTTTCCCGAGGTCAAGTAGCTGTACTGTACGGTTAAATGATGATGGCGTACGCTTGGATAAAATATTCCTGAGGCGAAATAATACCACCATTCGGATCTCCGGTCCAGGACTACCCAGAAAGATGTCGTCATGAGCCGGCCGGAGTGGCCGTGCGGTTCTGGGCGCTACAGTCTGGAGCCGAGCGACCGCTACGGTTCGCAGGTTCGAATCCTGCCTCGGGCATGGATGTGTGTGATGTCCTTAGGTTAGTTAGGTTTAATTAGTTCTAAGTTCTAGGCGACTGATGACCTCAGAAGTTAAGTCGCATAGTGCTCAGAGCCATTTGAACCATTTTGTCGTCATCAGGAGAAACAAAAGTGTCGTTCCTTTAATCGGGCAACTAGGTTAGAAAATTTAGAAAGGGAAACAAATAAAGTTAGATATAGTGAGAATTAGTGAAGTTCAGGGGCGAGATGAAGTTCACTTTTGAGCATCTGGGTACAGGTTTACATATACAAAACCAAATAAGATTAGCGCAGGAGTAGGCCTAATAATGAAAAATAAAATAAGAATGCAGGTAAGCTACTATGATCAGTACAGTGAACGCATTATCGTAGCCAAGACAGACACGAAGCCAACACCGACCACAGAAATATAAGTTTATATGCGAACCAGCACCACGGATGATGAACATGTCTAAGAATTGTGTGATGAAATGAAATAAACTATTTACATATTTAAGGGAGACGAAGGTTTAACTGTGATGGGGGGTATTGGAATTGGATAGCAGGAAAAGAAGAGACTGGGGGAAAGGAATGACAGAGGAAACCACATCGTAGAATTTTGGACAGAACATAATTTGGTCGTCGCTAGCCCTTGGTGTAAGAATCATGAAAGGAAGCTGTATACAAAGAAGTTTCTTGGAGGCACAGGAACGTTTCATACTGATTACATAATCGTAAGACTAAGATTTCGGAACCAGATTTTAAACTGTAAAACATTTCCAGGGGCATATGTGCATTCTGACCTCAATTTATTTGTTATTAATTGTTGATTTAAACTGAATAGATTGCAAAATGTAGTAAATTAAGGAGATGGGGACGAGAGAGAAGTAGTTGTATGACATCAAGAGCTCAGATGGGAAACCAGTTCTGTGCAAAGAAGAGAAAATTGATAGGTATAATGTAATAATTCCTATTCCAAAGAAATCTGGTCCTGACAGGTGTGTATATTACCTATCAGTTTAATATGTCATGGTTGCAAATACTAAGACGAATTCTTTACAGAGGAATAGAAAAACGTCGGGGAAAATCAGTTTTCGTTCCGGAGAAATATGGGATACTCGAGACAATACTGTCCCTACGACTTCTCTTAGCAAACAGTTTAAGGAAAGGCCGAACTACGTTCATAGCATTTGTGGACCTGGAGAATGCGGTTGACAATGTTAACTGGAATAAAACCTTTGAAATTCTGGAGGTAACTGGGGTAAGAGACATGAAGGGAAAGACGGTTTACAATTTGTACAGAAACCAGACGGGAGATGTAAGAGACGAGGGGCATCTAAGGGAAGCACTGGTTGAGAAGTGACTGAGACAGGGTTGTAGCCTATCCCCGATGTTATTCAGTCTGTACATTGGGCAAGAGGGACAGGAAACCTGTGACGCACTTGTTGTCGGTAGCACAGCAGAATGCCTCCGCAAAATTCGTAACATGTTCTCCCATCTGACAACAGCGCGCCTTCTTAGCTCAGTGGTAACGTGTTTCCTTATCATGCGCTGGGCCCAGGTTCGATTCCAGGTCGAGTTGGAGGTTTTCTCCGCTCGTGGCCTGGGTATTGTATTGTTCTCCACATTATTTCATTATCACTGACACAGAAGTCGCCCAATGTGGCGTCACCTGCAATAAGACTTTCAAATCAGCGGCCGAACTTCCCCGAATGGGACCTTCCGGCGATCATTTTATTTCTTTTTTTCTGACAATGCGCCCCTTCTGTTGCGCAATTGTCTTATCGTGGCACGCCATTTCTAACTTACTTTGTGAAGTCCCTACGTAGCATATGAAGAGTGCGTTTCATAGGGCATAGCTTCTTGAGAATTTTATGCGCTATTTGACCGCAAGAGCAGTGCGTAAGCAGTCTGCCTAAGAGCAACGCGTGCGTCTCATAGTGTGTTTTCTCTTGTATTGGTGAGCGTGAGGTTTCTAATAGAGAGCATGCTCCAAGTAAGGTATCTACGAGTACTCTGGACCACGATTTGCCGTTTTTATGGAGCCTGTCGTCAGAATTCTTACATATTCAATAGAATTACCTGTGACAAGTAATCTACTATCTAATATCTAATATTTAGTATGTATCTCAAAACATTTTCATATTTTTATTTGTAAATATTTACAACAAAATACATTACCACATTATATAACAACTATAACAGCATGCGATTAATATTCCCATAGCCACTCTTTCACAGTTTCAGGAATATCACAAAATACTTTGTTTGAAATACTGAATTGCTCGATCTTGCTAGTGAATCTGTAATTGGGAAGTTACGAAGCTTTATTGCCACCGTTAAATGTGCAGATTTTGCATTACACATAACCGTATCTTATTAGAGATATATGTTCTTGGGTTTCAAAATATAAAATTTTTTCGACGATATTCTTGCGACATGTTAAAGCAAAATGTGACCATCACTTGATATACTTTTGTTGTCCAGATATCACTTGAGGCATAGTCACATTTGTTTTTTCTTATTGATACAATGAATATGACACAAACAGAGGTCCCAGACAAAGCAGGGAAACAACAGGACACCTGCCTAAAAACCATACACTTAGCAAAATCTGATATTGCGCCTTTCTTTCTTTGAACCTGAGTGTGTTCAAAATGGTTCAAATGGCTCTGAACACTACGGGACTTAACATCTGAGGTCATCAGTCCCCTAGAACTTAGAACTACTTAAACTTAACTAACCTAAGGACACCACACACATCCATGCCCGAGGCAGGATTCGAACCTGCGACCGTAGCAGGCGCGCGGTTCCGAACTGTAGCGCCTAGAACCGCTCGGCCACCGCGGCCGGCCCTGCGTGTATCCTCGAGAGAACAAGTTGATGGCTATCGAACGTCCGGTCGTTAACACTGTTTGCACTGGAGAGCGCCTCAAAGGTACGAAGACTTAGACGTTGACAGGTTGTGCCTTCTTACTGAGAGGTTGAACTAGTTTCTTGATCGTTGGGACATTGTTCAGTCTCTTGCGTTTTCTTTTCACGATAGTTCAAAATTTCCTAATAACTTTCACAGGAAAACAATGGATTTCAGATGACTCTGTGCAGGATACAGTTCTTTCTTTGCGGGTGCAGTTGGTGGGTGGGTGGGGATTGGTGGCGGAGGGGGGGGGGGGGGCTTTGGGAGATACGACAAGGAGGCCAATTGGGGAGTAGGAGATCGACAGTCTTCTGGTCTTCTGACAGGTTTGATGCTTCCCACCACGACTTCCTCTCCTGCGCCAACCTGTTCGTCTCAGAGTAGCGCATGTTCCGAAAATCCTCAACTACACGCTAAAACAAAAAAAAAAAAAGGACACGTCATGAAGAATTACCTGAGTGGCACGGAAATCGGTAGATGTGATGTATATGTACAGACAAAAAAATGATTACCATATTATATAAATTTGATCGATTTTTTCAAGAGGAAGAGCTTTACAAATTGAGCAAGTGAGTAACGCGTTGGTTCACCTCTGCCCCGTATGCAAGAAGTTATTGAGTATGGTATTGATTGTTGTAAGATGTCCTTCTGAGGGATGTCGTGACAAATTCTGTCCAATTGGCACGTCAGATCGTCGAGATCCCGAGCTGGTGCGAGAGCTCTGCCCATAATGCTCCAAACATTCTCAGTTGGGGAGAGATACGACGATGTGCCGGACAGGTAGAGTTTGGTAAGCACGAAGACAAGCAGTGGAAATTCTCGCCGTGTGCGGGTAAGGATTATCGAACTGAAATTTAAGCCCAGGATGGCCTGAGATGAAGGGCAAAAGAATATTGTCGAGTGTCGCTGTGCTGTAGGGATTACGGGGCTGGCAACCGAAGGGCTCCTGTATGAAAATAAATGGTACCCCACAGCACCAGTCCTGGTTATCCGGCCGTATGGTGGGCGACAGTCAAGCTGGTATCTCACTGCTGCTAGAAAGTCTCCAGACATGTGTTCGACTTGTAATCTCATTAATTGGAGTAGAATTGTCTTCAGTGATGAGTCCCTCTTCGGACTGAGCCATGATGACCAAAGGTATGTTCAAGAACTGAAACTCGATGACCCGCGAAGACATGTCTGTACACGGACATCACATCTACCGACTCCCGTCGCATTCGAATAATTCCTTCGTAGTGCGGCGTTTCTTTTCTTAGAACTTATTTATTAGATCTGTTTCAGTCTCTATCTTCCCCTGCAGTTTCTAGCCTCTACAGCCACAGCCAGCACCACTGAAACTATTCTGCTACATGGTATCACCTTGTCCCTTCGAAGAACTTTCTCATTTCTTAGAATACATTTGCATTTTCCATCCTACTTTTATTATAATCACTAATTTATTTCCCACGCTTAGCCGAAATCGGCGACGCACTATTTTCAAGGGCTTACTCATATCCTCGAAACTTTATGTGGTCATGCTTAGCAGGTTTACACTAAGTATGCCTTCAGTTTGAATATATAACAGCTGCCGTAACAAATTCTAGCAACGTAACACACTCATCAACAATTTAAGTAACATTACTGTCAAAGAAGCATAAGTACGTAAACATAATGCTCACTACATATTGCACAGAAAATATTTCTCCAAAGCCTCATTTGACATTCCTCAATTCTTTTATCAGCCCATATAATTTTCAACACCCTTCTATAGACCCATTACTCAAAGCTTCAACTTATTCCTTTCCCGGTTTTCCCGCAGTATATGTTTGACTTTCATCCAACGCTATACCCCAGACGAAAGTTCACAGAAATTTGTTCCTCAAATGCGTGTGAATTCCTAAGGGACCAAACTGCTTAGGTTATCGGTCCCTAGACCTACACACTGCTTAAACTAACTTTATGCGAAGAACAACACACACACCCATGCTCGAGGGAGAACTCGAACATCCGATGGGAGGGGCCACGCAGTCCGTGACATGACACCTCAAACAGCGCGGCCACTCCGCGCGGCTGTTCCTCCAATTTGAGGTCGGTGTTTAGTATGTAGATCTTTCGACTAGGAATACCCTCGTGGCCTGTACAGTTCGGCTTTTTATATCCTCCTTGCATCATCCGTTATGTGTTATCTTGCTCGATGGTAACGGAATGCCATCGCATACTGTACTTCGTCGTCTCCAATTTTGCTGTTTACCGCTACTCTCATTTTCGCTACACTTCTTTACTTTTTTCGGCTCACTCTTAGTCTATATTCTGCACTCATTAACCATTCATTCCATTCAAACAGGACTCTACTGCTTCCCGACTTTCACTGAGGATAGCAGTGTCGACAGCAGATCTTATCTTTGATATCCTTTCATTCTGAATTTTAATACCATTCCTGCACCTTCTTTTTTTAATTTCCTTCTTCGCTTATTCGATTTATAGGTCGAACGGTAGATTCGCAAGTATAGCAGCTTTCCCTATAGTTTAGCCATATTTTCTCAGAGTTTCAAACATCTTGCACTATGTGACATTGTGAGCGCTTTTTCCAAGGCGACAAATCCTATGAACATTTCTTGAGTTTTCTTAAGCCTTGATTCCATTATCAATCGCAACGTCACAACTGCCTCTCGGGTACCTTTATTAAAGCCAAACTGATCGTCATCTAACAAATCCACAGTTTTCTTTTCCTTTCTTCTGTACGTTATTCCCGTCAGCAATTTGGATGCATGGATTGCTAAGCTGATTGTGCAATAATAGTCGTTTTATTGCCACTTCCCACAATGATTTTATAAATTCTGTGCAGTCTTATCTATCCGTCCCGCCTTATTCGATCTTAAATCGTGCAAAGTTATTATAAATTTTTACTCTCATACTGAATCCCCCTACCTGTTCCCTGCCGGGTCCTGCTTCTTCCTCTAACAGACCAATCTTCCCCCTCATACACGCCCCTAATGTGCTCTTTCCACCTATCTGCTATATCCTCTGCATTTAACAGTGGATTTCCCATTGCACTTTTAAAGTTATCACACTATCGTTGTCGTTGTTGGTTTGCTGTCGACCCTGATGAGAACAAACCTATCAATGAACTGTTCGCAGTAACTTACTCTAGCCCTACCTTCCTATTCATAACGAATCCTACTCTCGTTACACAATTTTCTGCTGTTGTCGATGTTACCTTATAGTTGTGTGACCAGAAATCGTTGTTTTCTATTTTACTTCACTGACCACCTACTATATCTAGACTGAGCCTTAACAAAAAAATAAATGTTCAAATGTGTGTGAAATCTTATGCGACTTTACTGCTAAGGTCATCAGTCCCTAAGCTTGCACACTACTGAACCTAAATCATCCTAAGGACAAACACACACACCCATGCCCGAGGTAGGACTCGAACCTCCGCCGGGACCAGCCGCACAGTCCATGACTGCAGCGCCTTAGACCGCTCGGCGAACCTTAACATTTTTTTTTTCAGTTTTTCTAGCTGCCATACCACGCTTCAGCTACTGACATTCCATGCCCCGATTAATAGAGCATTATCCTTTGTTAGTTATTCAATTTTTTCTCATGTTCACCTTCCCCTAGGCAATCCCCTCCTGGAGATCCTAATAGGAGGTTAGCACGGAACCTTTTGCCAATAGAGATACCATAATGACACTTTTCAGTTACAGGGCACATGACCTGTGTCTTTAATGCAGTGGTTTCCATTGTCTTCTTAATCCTCATGCCGTTGATCATCGCTGATTCTTCCACTTTTTGGGGGCAGTTTCTCAAACGAAAGGCAAAAGAGTGCGCTGAACATCCGTCCGCTCTTCCGCCCTCAATGACAAGACCATTGGTAGACCGAGAGTGACGTCTTATGTCTGAAGTCTTCGGGCGTCACAGCTGATGATTTTTATTCAAAATTTAAACGGTGGCTGGGTTTGAAATTGGGAAGTTTTGAATAGTAGTCAAAGCCGCTGCCTGTGGACCGTATGCTGTAAATCTAAAGCCTGTAATTTACCAATATTCCTAATTGTCAGTTATCGAATGGTAAATTAGCATTTTGACTTCTATCTCCTCAAGGCTGAGTTTCGTAAACAATCTTAAAATAGCAGTGTCTTTTCCGCATAGCAAACTCTGATGAGACAAGGAAAAGAGCAACAATTTGGCAACAATAAACGTTCCCATTTTGGCACAAAATAACACTGAGTTTCCTAAAAAGACGGAATTTCGAAGAAAAACACGGTATTTGGCAAAAAAAGACCGTATTTGGTTAAAATTAATACCGAAATTGTCAAAAATAATTGTACAATTTGTTCTTATTTTGGTCCGTGCCACCACCTCTCAAAATGTGGAAAGCAAAGAGCTTGCAGTGGGACAGATTTGTTTCGCAGTATTGGAGATGTAGAAGTGCTTTTAACTCTTAACGTATACATTTTAAAGGCCATATTTACCGGTCTTTATTGCTTCCATTAATCGTTTCCGTCATATCACTGAATATTGACCATTTCTCCTGGGATACTCTGTATAGAAACAATCAAACGACTCGAGGCTTAGAAGAGTTGGAGAGCTACAGTACAAAAAGGAATGAATTACACACACTGCTTAGTGGACAAAATGAATTTGCTATTAATCCCCGCTTTAACATTTGCGATTATCTGTTTCAGTGACCCAGGAGCAACGGTTTATTCCTGTTGGTTGGTACCCGCAGTGAAGTGTTGGCCGTCCTGTCCTAGCCTCTCGACGCTGCGATGCAAATTACCAGCAGAATAAAAATCCAGCTGTCGGAAGAAGGGCGCCACCAATGGCTGACATAGCATTCCACAATATGTCGTCTTATAGCCTCATACTGCTCTAGTTCTAAATGTTTAAATCTTGATTTTCCTTCTTGTATGACGCATACTGTGTCCTTGTTATATGAAAAATCGTTTAATGCACCGTAACCTTAAAATTTTGTTGTTGTTACGTAAGTACTTCTTAAAGTACAGCTTGCTTAATATGCAGTTTTATAATGATAATAAATGTTGCACTTGGCAATACTGACAATTTTATGCAGCCTTTTTTTCTTTTATTTTTCGGGTTAGTCGCTGACGAAAATGGCTAGCCCCCAGCAAATGGCAGAGTGTGTGGAATGTCTAATACTGACCAATTCTGACACCCAGGTCCAACGGAACTTCTGGATACTTTACAATACCACACCACCGTCACGTCCGACCATCAGGTTCAAGGAAACCAGAAGTGTGATGAAGAGGTACAGTTCTGGGCATCGGAGCACGAGTGATGCAGATGTGCAACAGGTGCAACAGGCATTTATCCGGAGCCCAATCAGAGCAATCCGTCAATCGCCGCGGCTGTTGCAGCTGCCACCAACCACAGCGCGAAGGTGGTTGTTCAAGAGACTGAAGCTTCGTGCGTACGAAGACCCGCTGCTGCAACCTTCTGAGCCGCATTGGCGATGACCCAGGCTATTGAATTTCACTGAAGAAGCTCTCTTTCATGTATCTGGGAAGGTAAACCGACACAGTGTGACGATATGCGTCTACGAAAATCCCCTACTTTGGCAGTACAAAGGTAAACGTGTGATGTATTCTGTCTGATCAGCACGTGTTGGAACCGGTTTTCTGTGAAGAGGCGTTAATTACCTTGGCTGCGTATCTGGACGTCTTGGAACAGGTTGCATTTCCACAGGTCGCAGGACTTCAAGCTGACATCGTGCTGCATGAGGATGGTGCCTCTCCTCACTGGGACTCGGTCGCTAAGCCGTCCTCACACAGGACGAGTTAGCTAACTTGTACATGGAACTGCAAGAGTTTTGTGGCGCCCCCTTCCGTTATATCACGTTGAGCAGCCATTGTCTGGAATGAAACACAGACAAGTTCTGCGATATTTCGGCAACGTACCACGTCAGGTTGGCCCAATAAGAAGCAAGATCGAATACAGCATTAAATATCTAAACGTAACGTTGCAAGGCAATATGAAATGGAACGAGCTTATACGAGTTGTGGTAAAGAAGGCATATGGTTGACTTCGCTTTCTTGGGGGAATTTTAGGAAAATGTGGTTCATCTGTAAAGGAGACCACGCATAGGATATGGTACGGGTGTATGTGATCCATACCAGGTCGGATTGGAGAAGAACATCGGGGCAATTCAGATGCGAACCGCTAATATTGTTACCAATAGGTTCGCACAACATGCAGGTATTACCGGGATGCTCTGGTATCTCAAATGGGAATCCCAAGAGAGAAGGTGTCGTTCTTTTCGAGGAATACTATTGAGACAATTTAAAGAACCGTCAGTTGTAGCTGAATGCACAATGATTCTACTGCCGTCAATATACATTTCACATAAGGGCCACAAAGATAATAGAACTTAAGGGGTCGTGTGGAGGCATATAGATAGTCGTTTTTCCCCCGCTCTATTTGTGAGTGAAACAGGAAAGGAAGTGATTAGTAGTGGTACAAGGTACCCTCCGCCATGCACCATACGGTGTCTTGCGGAGTATATAAGTAGATGTAGATGTAGAAGAACGCTCTCTATGCCACGAGCAGAACTTATGAGACGCCGTATTGGTTTTCTTCGTTTTCAGTTGAAGCCCGTATTATAACGCATACACTGTTTCCAAGCACCAGTACATTGAGGATCTCTTGAAAATGCGATGCTGTTGGTACGACTTTTTGTAATAAACTGACACAAGACATCATACTGATGGTTAGTCTTTTCGTGTTTAGTCATTTTGTATATCAACTTGCGTGTTATGAAAGTATGCCTTTTTAAGCCATACTTTCTCAAAAACGTGTTCTTCTTGGTAGCATTTGTTGAATTAAATGTCAGTTAATAACATATCGACGGTTAAAGTCTTTAAGAGATCGTAATATAAAACACAAGGATGGATGTAACATAAGTTCAGCACAGCATAGTGGACTGATGTGCCGAGTTGTGAGATCATGGGTAACGTGTTCACGTTTTGCTCCATCCAAAAAAATTTTTATTCACTTTCGCGTTTTGTAAAATATTGTGGCACTTTCTTATTCGTTTAAAGGAGACATTGCCTCTAATATTCGATGGTATGTAAATATAAATGCATTGTCTCTCAGGACAGGATAATGACTGGAAATGACGCTGTAATTTTTGTCTTATCACATGTTCATGAATATTGAAGTTTTTACCAGGCTGTTATAATTAAAGTTTAGCTATTCACAGATGTCAAGTGTGGGATGTAATTATCGTATGACAGCGAAATTCGGTAGATACGTCAACGTGATAATTCGAAACCGATATACGCGAGAAAAAATTATTCCAATTTTGCCCGACCGATGCAAATCTGGCACTGTACAGAATCTCGTCACTTGTTTAGCCATTTTTGTCCATTACATACCGAAACATTTCTGTACGTCTTTCTTACTTTCACGGCTCCAGAGTTGCCGGAACTATTTTTTTTTTTTTTCAGCATAAATCGATTCTGCATTGACGCGTTAGAAGGTCTACCAAGTTTTTCTGCTGTACGTTAATTACATCCCACCCTGCACCTCTGCCAGTAGTTTCATTTCAATTATAACCCCCAGTATTTATGTGTACTAAAGCATATGGAGATGCGCGTTTTACAGAGATAACGTAATAATTTTACGAGCGTCTATTTTCCTAAACAATCTATGTGTTGTTAGAGCCAGATACAGCCGACAGCTGCTGCCGGAGAGCGCTACAGTCGCCAATCAAGTTATCCAGCACCCCCCTATGTGATAGCGACGCTGTGTTCTGTGTAGCTGAATTTCCTGCTCAGATCCACGTCAGTGGCAGCTGCTTCGTCCCGTGTGAGGATGGCTTTAGAAGGGCTTTGAACGACATATTTCCTGGTCACTGGGTTGGCAGAGGACGACTCATTCCCTGGAGCCCAGTGTCTCGAGACATAACCCCACTAGAAATTTCTCTTTGGGATTTGAGAAGGATGTTTGTTCCGCACACCCCAGTGTGGGACCTGCAGGAGCTGCAAGCATGGACGTGTTAATGAAGACTTGATAGTCCAGACATGTGAGGAACTGAAATATCTCTTAGATATCCTGCGTGTTTCAGATAACACACACACGTAATCCTGTTGAACAGTTACTAATCCTTTAGGTGTGTTTGAACATTATGCCGTAAATCGCACTATTCTACCTAACCACACCTCTGGAATTATATCTTGAAAGTTGTAATGATGAGTTTGGAGCACCCTCTACTTTATGTTTACTTTAAAGTAAGCTTTGTCAAGTAGAAGAGCTGCAGTCTACAAAATTTCGTTTTTATAGTTATATGTTTGTGGAGTTTTCCATTGTACTGGGTGGTTATAATTAAAGTACAGCTACTCACCGAGGTCAAGCAAGGGCGCCCATACCCAAGGCCAATGGTAGGCCGCCGCTCCCCCCACTCTTCCCCCTTCTCCCTGCCGTCCCCGCCACCCTCCCACTGCTAGCTCTCACGAAAAGGAAAAAATATAGGGTAGTCTCTTGTTTTTTTCTTTCAGGAAAATCATGTAAAAGTCGGTCTGAAGCAGGTTCCTAACAGGGTTGGAACTGGAATTTTTTATAGCTACGTACAATCCGCTATTCGTCTTCCAAAATATTAATAATACTCTGGACCTCTGCATATAAGCCCTCCCCTCCCCCCCCACCCCCCACCCCCTACAAACTATCATTATGGCGCCCCAGAGGTCCAGTGAGAGCTGTAATTTTCGTATGACAGCGAAACTTGGTAAATATACTCATGCGTTTTTTTTTTTTTTTTTTTTTTTTTCTTTATTGTAATTTGGACACCCCATACAAGGTGGGCTGGCAGCGGAACAGTGTACTCCGCTCTTCAGCCATAGGCAGTACAAGAAAAAAGAAAGGGAGACAGACAAGTAACAGAATGGCGGTTAAAAAAAAAAAAAAAAAAAAAAAAAAAAAAAAACAGGAGATACAATAGTTAAAAAAACATGAAGCCGTTCACACTTGACGAAACAAACAAGAAAAACCGTCGGCACTGGGCACAAGCACTGACGAGGTAGATGACACACGTGAACGAAGGAACGAAGGAGCGTGGACGGCGAAAAACACTGAGGCACAGACACGACGGCACAGACACTAATCCGAGGGCGATGATCTCCGGCGCGCGAAAGTTCACGATGCGTGTGCGAGTCCGGGGACCTGCCAAGAGAGGAGGAGGAGGAGGAGGAGGAGGAGGAGGGGGAGAGGGAAAGCGAGAGGGGTGAGCAGGGACGCCACGGGCAGGGGAAAGAGGGGGGAGGGAGGAAGGGGGAGGGGAAGCCCGGAAGAAGAGGGGTGGAGGGAGGGGATGGGGGAAAAGGAGAGAGAAGGGAAGGGAAGAGAAAGGAGGGAGGGTGCCGCAGGGAAAGGACACCAGGAGGGACGGGGGGCAGGGTCAAAGTTGATAGGAGGGGTAGATGGAGGGGACGAGGACATCATCAGGGAGAGGGAGCTGGCGGAAACCACCTTGGGAGAGGGTAAGGAGGGTGGAGAGATGGAGACCGGGTGGGACATGGGAGTACAGGCGCGGCAGCGGGCGGGGGTGGGAGAGGATCGGGGAGACGAGCGGGTGAGGAGGATCGAGTTTACGGGAGGTGTATAGGATGCGTAGCCTTTCGAGGAAGAGGAGGAGGTGGGGGAAGGGGATAAGGTCATACAGGATCCGCGTGGGGGAAGGGAGACGGATGCGATAGGCAAGGCGGAGAGCATGGCGTTCAAGGATTTGGAGGGATTTATAAAAGGAAGGGGGGGCGGAGATCCAGGCGGGATGGGCGTAACAGAGGATAGGGCGGATGAGGGACTTATAGGTGTGGAGGATGGTGGAGGGGTCCAGACCCCACGTTCGGCCGGAAAGGAGCTTGAGGAGACGAAGGCGGGAACGTGCCTTGGCTTGGATTGTCTGGAGATGGGGAGTCCAGGAGAGGCGACGGTCGAGGGTGACGCCAAGGTACTTAAGGGTGGGGGTGAGAGCGATGGGACGGCCATAAACGGTGAGATAGAAATCAAGGAGGCGGAAGGAGGGAGTGGTTTTGCCTACAATGATCGCCTGGGTTTTGGAAGGATTGACCTTGAGCAACCACTGGTTGCACCAAGCGGTGAACCGGTCAAGATGGGATTGGAGAAGGTGTTGGGAGCGTCGCAGGGTGGGGGCAAGGGCAAGGAAGGCGGTGTCATCGGCAAACTGGAGAAGGTGGACGGGGGGTGACGGCGGCGGCATGTCCGCCGTGTACAACAAGTACAGAAGGGGGGAGAGGACGGAGCCTTGGGGCACACCGGCGGAGGGGAAAAAGGTGTAGGAATCGGTGTTATGGATGGTGACATAGGAAGGACGGCGGGAGAGAAAGGAACCGATCAGACGAACGTAGTTAATGGGAAGGGCGAAGGTTTGGAGCTTGAAGAGGAGACCGGAATGCCATACGCTACTCATGCGTTAATGCAAAACCGTTTTATACTGGAAAAAACTAGTTCCAGTTTTGGCCAGAAGGTGAAAATCTAGTGCTGTGCAGCATCTCGTCAACGTATCTGGTGCTTATATTGAACCACTTGTGTAAGCAGCAATTAACAATAAAATCAACATTACGGCTTTCTCACTTGTGTAATCACTTCTGCCAATACTACATTCCTAATCCATTACATACTGAAACATTTCTGTACATCCTTATACATTCACAGCGCCAGAGCTACATCTGGTGTCCAAAATTAGAACTAATTTTCTATCCGGCGTAAGTCGGTTCAGCATTAACGCGTTAGAATAGCTAGCGAGTTTTGCTGCCGTATGGTAATTACAGCCCACACTGGACCGCTATGAGTAGCTGGCCGGCACTCTTCTCTCGCCTTAGAGGGATAGGGTGCCCGCAGCTGCTATATGGTTGTTTACAGGCCTACTGTGATGGAAGAACTGCTAAGATAACGGCTCCTGGTGCCGTTGTAACTAAAATAATATCCCGGGATTGTCCCCAGAGATCTGTGTGTGGTCCCATTTTTTGGGATATCAACATGGAAACACTACTGAATGTCTTGCAAGGAGATACTACAGTTCTGGGTGTCGTCGCATATGCGGATGATCTCGTAATGTGATTGAGGATCGCTCTCGGCTGGCTTTTGATCTGTTAACAGATTGGTGTCAGAAGACTAAAATGTCTATTGCGCCACAGAAATCACTGTATATGCTCTTGAAAGACAAGCTAAACAGGTACTCATAGTCAGAATTAATGGCCAGACAGTATCGTGACAGAGATATGCCCGCTACTTGGGGGTATATCTAGATGAGACATGGAGTTTCATTCCGCATATCGAGCGAATGACATCTAAGTCCTTAGCTTTGTTCAACAAATTAAATAGCCGGCCGGGGTGGCCGATCGGTTCTAGGCGCTACAGTCTGGAACCGCGCGACCGCTACGGTCGCAGGTTCGAATCCTGCCTCGGGCATGGATGTGTGTGATGTCCTTAGGTTAGTAAGGTTCAAGTAGTTCTAAGTTCTAGGGGACTGATGATCTCAGAAGTTAAGTCCCATAGTGCTCAGAGCCATTTGAACCATTTGAACAAATTAATATCAGTTGGACAAAGGAGATTCCACCTACCTTCAAAGGCAATCCATATTTATCATAACAATATATTGGCTCCAATAGTAGGGCACGCATCCAGTGTGTGGGCCCACAGGTTAGCTCTGGTGCGGCCTGCCGCTGCTGTCAGGCGAATACAGAGGAATGTTTTGATGAGATGTATTGGGGCATTTAATAGCAGTCCCACTGATGCACTATTGGTAATTATGGGGCTATGCCCACCAGACGTGATAGTAAGGCGTTTGCGCGCTCAAGATCTTCTGCGTGAAATGTAAATATGTAAATACATTGTTTGTTTAAGTCTCTGACTTGTAGTAGGTTCTAGATGTAGTTAGCTCAGTATGGTGATGGAGAGATCAAAAGTAAGGTATAAATGTAGTGGTTTCATGGTAGTAGCAGCCCGCCTCTCCGTGGCTAGGGACGGGCAACTCTCTGGGAGGATTTCAGAGAGGCTAAGAGGCCGTTCATTTTGTTTAATCTTTCTACTTAGTTTATTTACATTGCAGGGTTAAAAATTATTAAACCACTTTTTTAAAAACAGTAGCAATGTTTAGTGTAATACACCCAATCAAAAGTGTTAGAAAGTGGGTATGTATGTATCAATAAACGTTGGAAAAAAAGTAGCTGTATTTCAGTTATAACCAACTGCTACCTCCTAAAGATTCGGTGATTAAAAAAAATGTGAGTGCCTCAGACAGAAAATACCTTTCTAATGTAAAATTTTTGATATTATCTTTCTTGTTCGAGCATTTTCATTTCTCTTCAACGGCAGTAAAACACCACTCTCCTTCGCGCCGGACAAGTTGT
Source organism: Schistocerca serialis cubense (assembly GCF_023864345.2). Classification (NCBI taxonomy): domain Eukaryota; kingdom Metazoa; phylum Arthropoda; class Insecta; order Orthoptera; family Acrididae; genus Schistocerca; species Schistocerca serialis. The sequence continues at coordinate 248,078,626 of NC_064646.1, forward strand.
AAATCTCGGACAGGGGGATAGTGGACATTTCGTTGCCTTTTCTGAGCTCAAATTTCACTGGTTGCACTTTACAGGACGCCATTTTCAACAGAACAATGCAAGATATATCGCTCTTTGGTTGTACAGAGGTGGCTTCATGAACATTCTTGCGAAATTCCTACCCGAACCCCTCTCCCCCAGATCCCCCGACCTTAAGCCAGTTGTATATTTATGAAATATTGTCGATACCCAACAGCTGTGGTTGTCAGAGCAGTATCTCTCCGAAACGATCGCAACACCTCCATTACTCGACTTTTGAGGGCTCACAGAGGAGCGATTCCCTGTTAACGTCACATCCAGTGCCTTCCCATAACTTTTGGCCACTCAGTGTATAATCATTAATACATTACATATATTCGCAGTTGCGAATATGGACAACCATCAGCTGTAGAATGGAATGACGACAATGAAAATTTGTGCCGGACCGAGACTCGAACCCGGATTTCCCGCTCATCGCGAGCGGTCGTCTTACCATTTGGCTATCCGTGCACGACTCCCTACCATATCAAAAGTTCCATATGTCGTCTACCTTGTGTCTACAATCTGTATTCGTACATCCGTTATATACATTCTACAGACAGCTAACTGTTTTCCTTATTCGCAGTTGTGAATACATTTACCGTATTTCATAACGACTGTAGTCACTGCAGTGCCTGTTCACTTTGCATCGTGATTCGGAATAACAGAGGCACTGCACTATCGTATTTATCCCCCTACACTGGGCAAGCAACTTTCAAGTACAATATCTCACAAGTGCGGGAATACACAGTGTGGTCGGAAATTCTCGTTACAGATTTCTAGGACTTGTAGAGGGGAGTGAGTACATCGCATTTTCAATAGGAACCCATGTCCAGAAACGTCATCCAACGAGACTACAGAGCGTCAAAGTCATAGGCGCGGGCGTCTGTAAATGTACGTATACACGGAGTGATCCCGTGATGATGTTACAGACTTTCTAGGATGATTGAGAACTATAATGTATTAATTTGAAGTAAGGATACCTGTAGCGGAAACGATCGAGTCGAAAGATATAAACGAAAACCGTTCTGATACCTCTGACAGTTGAATGCATGTTCCGGTTCTTGTGTAGGGTTGGTAACTTTCAGTGTTGGTAGTGTGGACAAAAACGAGAAAAAATGTCCAATAAACGTGGGCTCTAAAGTGCATACCTTAACAGCTATGAACACTTGCTCAGTAGAGGAGATGAGTTTCACATTAGCGAAGATGAACGAATGGTCATAGCTCCTCCGGTATGCAATTTAGAGCCCACGTTTATTGGACATTTTTTCTTGTTTTTGTCCACACGACTACCACTGAAAGTTACCAACCCTAGACTCTTCGCAACACAAGAACCGGTACATGCATTCAATTGTCAGAGGTATCAGAACGGTTTTCGTTTATAGCTTTCGACACGTTCGTTTCTGGTACAGGTATCCTTATTTCAAATTAATACATTTATAGTTCTCCATCATCCTAGAAAGTCTGTAACATCATCACGGAATCATCCCGTGTATACGTACATTTACAGACGCCCGCGCCTGTGACTTCGACGCTATGTAGTCTCGTTGGATGACGTTTCCGGACATGGGTTCCTATTGAAAATGCGATGTACTCACTCTCCTCTACAAGTCCTAGATGTCTGTAACGGGAATTTCTGACCATCCTGTATATAATGGATGTGCGAGTACAGATTGTAGACCCATGGTTGGCGACATATGGAAGTTTGGGTCTGGCCGTGGTCGTGCACATATAGCGAAATGGTAAGACGACCGCTCGTGATAAGCGGGAAAGCCGTTATGAAATACATTAAATATATTCATGACTGCGAATGTGAATGACCATCAGCTGTAGAATATAAGTAATGGATGTACGAGTACAGGTTGCACACACGTGCATGCATGTCAGAATAGTACAGGCATTGAAAATATCGCAGCGTCAAGTCTGTGGAAGGTCCCTTTACGTCCCAGAGGACTGTGGCCACAACCTTCCCAGAAGATGGAGTCATCTATCTTGTGCTGGGCCACGTACTTCCACCTTCTGCTCTGATTGCTATTCCGTTTCTCTGCGGCTGGTCCCGGCGGAGGTTCGAGTCCTCTCTCGGGCATGGGTGTGTGTGTTTGTCCTTAGGATAATTTAGGTTAAGTAGTGTGTATGCTTACGGACTGATGACCTTAGTAGTTAAGTTCCATAAGATTTCATACACATTTGATTTTTTTCCGTTTCTCGCATGTAGGTCCACGTCTCATCCACAGCAACTAACCAGCGTGAAAACGGTAGATAATTCGTGTTCGTTTTTACTTTCGGAATGCGTTAAAAACAAAAGCCTTACTTATTTTGTCCAACATTTTCTCATAGTTATTTTTTCATTAAAGTGCACCAAACCCTTTCGTCTGATAAACGTAGGGTGCCTGCTATTTCGTACACCTTCAATATCGGATTCCATATATTGCAAGTTCTCACTTTTCATCTATGTAGTCTAAGACGTTTTCCACGTGGATCCCATTTTGGTGATTTGACCCCATTCTCAAAACGGCAAATCATTTCTTAAACGGTTGCAATATAGGGCCTACTCTTTACTAATCATCCTCAATTAATTAAGTGATGATACCCCACCGCTTTTGTGCTCATTGCCCTCAACCTTTGACGGTCCGCCATTTCCTGACGGAATGCCCTTTTTTATTAACCGCTTACGTTCTCATTTGTGTTTGCCGTCTGTGTTATCGGACTTTTTAGCAAATAACGCACGGGTTGTCGACTGCGTTTCACTTTTTATCCGTCGTACCAGCACAGCGAAGGACATTTAATCTAGTTCAGGACATCCGTTTCTCTATGGCGTATTTTATAGACCTTTCTCCACGTCCCTGTTTTTAGCTGTCTTCTCTTCTGCCGATTGGGATTAACGTGTAGTCGCTTCAAACTCCTCTCTTTGTCTTCGTGTTCTACAGTTCTGACATGGGCGCGTATAACCTTAGTTGTTTCTGCACCCTACAACAAAACAAAATAAACAAACCCTCAATTATAGATGCTGGTAAACTATCCCCAACATATGATCGTAAGTTTTTTTTTCTTTTTTAATGATCGTATGGCTCTCCAACATATAAACATATAATTCGGGTTTCGATTTGTGAATACACAAAACAAAACAAAACCACTCAAGTTATATACAAAAATATTCCGCAAAGCAAGTTGCGATTTAAGTTAGGTTTCTATGACACCTTTCAAAACCCGATAAGAACAATCTGTCGTAGATATCAAAGTCATCTCTGACAGGTCAACGTTTCACCTACGAGGGGATCTCAAAAAAATAAGTTAAATGTTATTATGCCAGGTTAAGTAACTTTACTGAATGCTGCACTACAAAACGACACAGGCACATGGCATCAACTCCCCGTAAACAACGATCTCAGTTGCTCGAGGACAGGAATTCTCTCCATGGTCACGGAGCCACTCGAGAACCGCTCTGTGAACTTCTCCATCGTTGGAAAATCTGCGTCCGCTGCGAATCTATTCCTCACTGATTGGACAGTGTCATCTGTGGTCCATGGCGATGACTTTCCTATTCGATCAGAATCAGCCATGAATAAGCGGCCTTGGTCAGATTGTTAGCAGCATTTCGTCACGTCTGGACGTGATATTTTATTTGGTCCATATGCCACCGGAATTTCGCGGTGAAAATGTGTACAACGTAGACGTGTTTAACTGTAGAGTACGTTTCCACCTGTCGCGCCAATTCGCTAGCGTACTGTGATACACCTGCTAACCGTGCCGCAGCAGAACTGCGTTTGTAGCAAAAGCACTTTCGTTACGCAATAGTAGTAGCGTAGAACGACATGTGACCTTACTTGCTGAAGTCCCCTCGTCACTCTCTTACACTCCATGCGCCGTCTGGGCGAAAATGACACTTAAGCGTTGATCTAAGACACTGCTCGGAAATGTAAAAAGTGAATGAGGAATAGTGATGCAAAATATAAAGAAAAACTCAGAATGCAAAGCAGTAACATTTTCAAATACAAACAATAACAGAATCAGACATGCGTAAAGAAAATTAATTGTAGTTCATCAAAATACTTATCTTTTTGTAATTTTGAAGTCTGCGTTTCTTTAGGAAATGTGGTAGACGCAAGATACTGATGAAAAACGCAACTGGAAACATGCAGTGTTGAAGCAATGCCATCTCAAAGGCAGCTAATACTCTTTATAATCACTAATATCTCTTGGTGAGCAACGTTAAGAATACCAAACTTTGCAAAGCGTGACGAAGAAGAAGAAGAACCATTATTTCAGAGGATATTAAAGTGAGGGTCACACATATATGTTCATTCTACTTTCAAACCAATCTTAGGATGCGAAGAAAACGTTTGAATGCCTGCACAATGTTGTGCTCTGAAAGGACTTGCAGGTGAAGATAGATACGCTTTCCACGTTTTACCCGTATATTTTACAAATAATTTTTCTTTAAAAAAGCGTTCTAGAATGCTTCCTTCCGCATCTAACATACATAATAACTTCCGAAACTTCTATCTGGGTGTGTCTTTCGTAGTAAAAACGTCTGAGAAGGACTCATTATATAACGTAAGTAATTCCAGTTCCACAGGACCTACCGGTTTCGTGAATTACGTAGGAAGTTAACGCGAAGCCTGACCTATAACCAAGTTTCCTTATAAGTCGTTCAATAATTACACGTGGCAATGAAGAGGAACTTCTCAAACATGAACAATTCCTTTCCACTTGCAGAGGTAGCACTTACATGGCACGCATGTAAAAATGTTTAAAAAAAGTATCTGGTGAAGAATGATTCTTACAGATCTCTTGAAATGAAATAGCCCTAAAACCTTTAAAGAAATTACGCTAATCATTCAGAACATTTGTCTATCAGATAAAATTTCGAATCACTGGGAATCTGCATTGATACATCCATTATATAAGAAGAGAAACAGAACACATGTTAATAATGAAGGATTCCTTTCTTCCTGGTCCATAAAAAGTTTTAACTCAGTGTCTCCTGGACCGAGCACAAATACATCTTGAATGCAAAACCGAAGAACATCAAGCAGATTTCGGACAAAATTTGTTTGTACAAGATGTTTTTGTGCTCGGTCCAGAAGACATTGAGTTACAACTTTTTACGGAACAAAAAGAAAGAAAAAGACTTTGGTTCTGAAACAACTTGTCAACAATTCAAAAATTTATAAAGAAAATGTAAATCATACCCTTGTAAATTTTAATATGGACGGTAGCTCTCCCTTCCAAATTCTGAAAGGATATGGTCTGAAACTCAAAACCACTGCAGTTATTAGTGAAACGGTAAATCTTATAAAATCCAATCTAAAATTCAGTGGAGAGGGTGATGCACTGTCTCCATTACTCTTCAACTGTGCCTTATGTATATACACGGGACTATAAGCAGTTGTCAAAAATGCATATCGCTTAATAATACCAGACAAGTGAAAATACAAAATTAACAAAATTATCATCAGTCAATGCAGAATCACATGCAGAGGTCAGTGAGCCTACAAAAGAGACTCTAAAGTGGTTTCCGTGCTGCTTTAACCAAACATTCCACCTTTTCAACAACGATTTACAAATTTTGTCGCAACTTTTGCAGTGCTATAAATTTTCAATTCTTATTGGATTTGTTCCTTCAAATTCTTCACGAATCTCGACAGAATAAATCTCACTTTTTAGTATAGTGTGTTTCGTGGCTGTGATATCTGGAGACCGTCGAGTCCGTTCAGTAGTACCCGACCTGTCGATCCATTCATCACAGTTTCCGTTTAGAAAGTCTCTCACAAGAACTCCGTATTATGGGGGGTGCTCCATCTTGTTATCTTATCAACTTTTCCTTAACCAAAAATGGTTCAAATGGCTCTGAGCACAAAGGGACTTAACATCTGAGGCCATCAGTCCCCTACAACTTAGAACTACTTAAACCTAACTAACCTAGGGACACCACACACATCCATGTCCGAGGCAGGATTCGAACCTGCGACCGTAGCAGTCTCGCGTTTCGGGTCTGAAGTGCCTAGAACCGCTCGGCCACCGTGGCTGGCTTTCCTTAACCAGATGGAGATGTCCAACAGGCCAATATTTTCCATTTATAAAAACACTCCTTGAAGCATATTTAGGTAATTTACATAAATAATAGTAACGTAAAAAAATAAGACCTAATAAGCCTACCGGTGAAAATTCCTGCCCATACAATGACGCCAGGAGAACATCTCTTCATCGCCACAATAGGTTTCGTAGAATCTCAGTAGCCAAACTAGTGTCTGTTCACTCTGCCATTCACGTTTAAAGTCTCTTTGTCGCTCCAAAGAATACCTTTGCAAAATTGGGGATCGGCTTCTTGTATGATTGTTTACTACTCACATAATCCCCTTGAACATTATGCACTCGTTCCAATGGGCTACAAGCTTTTTCATTCCGGGTGCAAAGAACTCTTTATCTTGATGTTTGAACCAATTTCCCACAAACGTTTTCACGTCCTCGTTGTTCTGGCACCTCTTCCCACGTAATGCTTCCTTCAGAGCACCAAACAAACCGAAATCACTAGATGTTAAATCAGGACTGTAAGGGGGATGAGGCAATACTTCCCAGCCCAATTTGTCGATTGTTTCACGGGTTAGTTGAGCAATATGAGGAAGTGCGTTGTCTTGCTGGAAAATCACACCTCTCCTCTGAGATCAACGACAGATAACTACAAAAAAACTGGACCTTCAGCATCCCAAAACACCGTCAACATGACTTTTCCTTCTGATGCTTTGGTTTAGAATTTTTTCGTGACAGGTGTATTGGTGTGCTTCCTCTCCATGCTTTGTCTTTTTGATTCTGGCTCATAATAGTGTACCCAAGTTTCATCACGAGTTAAAATTTTGTAAAGGAAGTGGTCACCTTCTCTTTCAGGACATTCCTTTAGCACTGTGCACACTCTCAATCTTGTTTCCTTGTGTAGCCGCGTCAACTCCTTTGGGACCCATCTTGCACATGTTTTGCGGTTCTTCAGCTTGTTACAGATAACGATATGAACTGTACCAGTACCAACTTGAACCTTGTCAACTATTATTTCCAGAATGATACGGCAGTCGGCACGAATAATGTCATAAATTCGACTTTCAAGTGAGGGAGTTGAAACTGCAACTGGTCGGCCAGAACGGTGTTCATCAGTCACCGAGTCGCGACCATTTCTCAACTGCTCTACCCACTTGAAAAAATTTGCACGATTCGTACAACCTTCACCATAAACATTCTACAGTATGTACGAGATGCTATCGAAAATTTTCGGGACTGGTGCTGCCATCTGTTGAAGACCTTACCTTTGGACTAATGGTCACCATCGCCCTCGAAGTAGTTCCCATCCGCACGTACACACTCGTCCCAGCGCTTCTGCCACTGCTCAAACGTTTTCTGGAAGTCCTGTTATTTCAGATTGTTCATCACCGCCAGCGATGCTTCTTGAATCCTCTCTAGAGTGACGAACCGACGGCCTTGAGTTTCAGTTTTGGGAATACTGTGAAGTCGCAAGGTGCCAAATCTGGCGAGTACGGTGGGTGGGGTACATCGCCATGTTGTTTTGCCAAAATGGTCCTGGTGAGCAAGGACGAGTGACAGGGCGCGTTGTCGTGATGCAGCAGCCAGTTCCCTTGACGCCAAACTTCGTACCGTCGTCGCCGTACGTTTTCACGGAGCCGTCGCAAAACGTCAAAGTAGTATGCGGAGTTCACTGTTTGGTTGGGTGGGACGAATTCTTTGTTCACAATTCCCTTGGTATCAAAGAAAACTATGATCATGCTCTTCACTTTGCTGTTAACCTGTCTCGCTTTTTTGGGTCTTGGAGAGCCCGGGCTCTTCCACTGGGACGATTGTTGATTTGTCTCTGGGTCATAACCGTAAATCCAGTTCTCGTCGCGGGTGATAACGCGTGACAAGAAGGTTGGATCATCAGATGCGGTCTGACAAAGGTCCGTGCACACTTCAACACGCGCTGTTCTGTTCGCGGATCCATCGTAAAATCGCCACACACCGAACACGGAGTATCACGGAAGTCACTGAGGACACGCAACATGTCCTCCTAGCTGAATGCCACTCCGAACACTGACTCGTAAGAAATGCAGCTCTCGTCGCCTAATGGTGCAAAGATCTACTACTCTTACTTTCCAGATGGCAGCACCAATCCTGAAAATTTTGGATTCCACCTCGTATTCACTGGTTTCTCGCCTTCAGCATGTAAAAAACGAATAACAGAACGTTGTTCAACTAATGTAGACGTTTCCAGCCGACTCGCCATCTTGAAATACATTTTTCAGGGTTATAAACAAAACAATGTTGATACATCAGCTGATCAGGGCTCATCCCAGGGATGCCAACCTAAAGCCATAAAAGTACCAAACTTTCCCTTCTAACAGTTTTTTCCCCAGATCAGTTTGTCTCATTAATTATTGAATGACGTACGTAGACAGATATATCGTTATTGTGTGATTATACGACTGCAGAACAATCACTGGAAGCTGCTACTTCCATAAAATATCTAGGAATATGCACATAGGGCGATCTAAAGTGGAATGATGACATAAAATTGCAATTGTGGGTAAGGCAGATGCCAGACTGAGATTAACTGGAACAATCTTCAAGATATGTAGTCCATCAGCTAAAGAAGTGACTTACAAAACATTCCTTCGACCATTACTTGAACATTGCTCGTCTGTGTGAATCCGTAGCAGACAAGATTGAAAGAGGAAATGGAGAAGATCCTGAGAAGAGCAGCGCGTTGCGTTACAGAATCATTTAGTAACAACGAAAGCGTGACTGGGATGATCAACGATCTCCAGTGGCAGACGTTGTAAGAGAGAGGCGTACTGCATCTAGGTATGGTTTATTGCTGTAGTTCCGAGAGCGAACGTTCCTAGAAAAGTCAACAAATATATTGCTTTCTCCTACGCGTACATCGCGAAAAGACCGTAAAGATAAAATTAGAGGGATGAGTCCTCTGCGGCTTATCGGCAATCGTTCTTATCACGAACTATTCGCGACTGAAACAGGAAATGGGGAATGACACTGGTGCACACTGGTGACTCTGACACACTGCAATGTGGTTTGTGGAGTGTACATCTAGATGTAGATGTAGATGTAGATGTAGATTTTATTTGCAAAATCAGCAGAAAATCGGTGAACTTGCACTTGCAGTAAGTCACAAAATATTACTGCTGTGATGGCAGAAGAGCCAACACCGTGTTACTAGAGGAGGTCGAAATGCACGCGTTTTAGCTAACGCAGACTGGCGTGAGGAGGGAAGGACTATACTGACGTGAGGTCTGGAACATGACAAGGAATTAGAATTCAGAAAGCGGACATAACTAGTTTGATACTTAACTTTAATCCATTAATGATGAACGCCGCTCTTGACGGTATATGAGTCACAATATTATCTGTTCAGAAGACATAGTAACTGAATATGGCGCCTTGCTAGGTCATAGCAAATGACGTAGCTGAAGGCTATGTTAAACTGTCGTATCGGCAAATGAGAGCGTATGTAGCCAGTGAACCATCGCTAGCAAAGTCGGCTGTACAACTGGGCGAGTGCTAGGGAGTCTCTCTAGACTAGACCTGCCGTGTGGCGACGCTCGGTCTGTAATCACTGATAGTGGCGACGCGCGGGTCCGACGTATACTAGCGGACCGCGGCCAATTTAAAGGCTACCACCTAGCAAGTGTGGTGTCTGGCGGTGACACCACAATTACCTTACATCTTCTTGATAATTTTGGACTATAAAATCATTTTACAATAAATGCTACTTTTTCAGAAACGAGAACCGGTCTGTTGCATAAAGTGGCTGAATAAGCCACGTACACGAGTGTTCTGTTTTAATGCACGCCGCCAGTATTTCCAGTGTCTACACCGGCAATACCTTTAGCGGTTTTGTGACCCGTCAAAAGGTATACGGAAACGGAATATGCTTGGTGATCGGTTAACAGAGAGAAGGGGCCTATTCTGACAGAGGAGACAGTGAAGGGACGAGCTATGCACGTGCGGCCAGGCTGCGCCAAGCGGTGGACTGCAGAACGAGCCTGTTACGTGCTGTGATAAACCTTTTGCATTTCCTTTATGTTTTCGTCTTCCTTAAAGGCAAAGAGACAAGATGAAGCGGTAGCCCATCATAGAGCCTATGCCTACCGTCATGTATTTTTTGACTTTCAGTTGTTAATAAACAGAGGATTTTTTTTGGTACCGGTAGGAGGAAGGAGGGATTCGCGCTCAGCTAGTGAAAGAGTGAGAAGCACGTCAATTTTTAGCGAGTAATTGTAGACCGCCATTTTGGGGTCGCTATGAATAAGTGAGGAGTGTGGATTTCATATGTGCACCGTTTAGAAAAATACAGTATTGTTTTATTAACAGAAAGGTCGTGTGAGTTGTTATTTCAAATAGTACAATAATTACAATAACTGAAGCCCACCTGTGTACTTTGGAAAATTACGAAGATCCGATAAGCTTAATAGGAACACGGTCAAGACTTCAAAGGTGAACGCGGCGACCAAACGTAGTATTATAAAGAATGGTAAGCACAAATCTACAGCGGAGAAAGAAACTACTCCGCCCTGCAAAATAATATGAACTAATACGGACTTATTTCCAGGCATAGCTCAGCTTATTGTGCTTGTCATTCACGCCGAAAAATTAATCTCATTAATTCAATACATTTTAAAAAGCCACGCATTTTATTATCATCTATTTCATTATTTTATTATACTATAAAGTGGCGACCGTGACAGGACTCGAACCTGCAATCTACTTTTTCGGAAACGAGAACCGGTCTGTTGCATAAAGTGGCTGAATAAGCCACGTACACGAGTGTTCTGTTTTAATGCACGCCGGCAGTATTTCCAGTGTCTACACCGGCAATACCTTTAGCGATTTTGTGACCCGTCAAAAGGTATACGGAAACGGAATATGCTTGGTGATCGGTTAACAGAGAGAAGGGGCCTATTCTGACAGAGGAGACAGTGAAGGGACGAGCTCTGCACGTGTGGCCAGGCTGCGCCAAGCGGTGGACTGCAGAACGAGCCTGTTACGTGCCCTGTACAACTGACCTTGCAGCAGCGGGAACCGGTTGCTCGGGCGCGCGGCCTCCGCCGCTGCAGGTTTTTGGCTGCAACGGCCAGTGTAATAGCCAGCCAGCCCTGTGTCCTGACCGGCGCGATCTGCTACCGCGGTCGCATCGCCTACTCGAGCTCAGCGAGCATGCGACGTACACGTCGGCAGCCCACCGAGCCACAGCTCTGTCAGTACTCCAAGAGCCTTCACCATACATTGCGTCCCTGTTTGGATTACCACACAGCACAATTCACGATACGCAATTTTTATTTCGGCAGTATTGCTCACGCATATGAAATAAAGCCAGTTCACCTATCATGTGTTAAATATTAATTTACTATCTCTCCGGGTAATTTCTCACTTAGGCTAAATATTTCAGTGCATACTCTGCAAGCTATCGTGTGATGCGCGGTGAGCCGTACCCTTTACCATTACTAGTCATTTCCTTTGTGTTCCAATCACAAACAGAGCACTGGTGAAAAACTATTGTCTCTATGCCTCCGAACGACCCCTATTTGTAGATGTAGTGGTGGTGGTGGTGGCCTACAGTACAAAGACTAATTTGATACAGCCCTGCACGTTAGTCTGTCCTCTACAATCTCCTTCATATCCTGATAATCACTGCAATCGACATCCATCTGAACTTCCCTACTATAGTGGTGGCTTGGCTCCCTCTACTATCTGTACTCAGCCCCCCCCTCCCCCCCCCCCCCAAACATCGCTCACTTCCGAATTCACTATTCCTTGGTGCCTCAGGATGTGCCCTAGCCGGCCGCGGTGGTCTAGCGGTTCTAGGCGCTCAGTCCGGAAACGTGCGACTGCTACGGTCGCAGGTTCGACTCCTGCCTCGGGCATGGATGTGTGTGATGTCCTTAGGTTAGTTAGGTTTAAGTAGTTCTAAGTTCTAGGGGACTGATGACCGAAGAAGTTAAGTCCCATAGTGCTCAGAGCCTTTCCTCCAGACAAATACATCTACATCTACATACATACTCCACAAACGGTGACTGATGGCCTCAGATGTTAAGTCCCACAGTGCTCTGAGCCATTTGAACCATTTGAGCTCCACAAACTATCGTGTGGTGCGTGGAGATCGTATGCTGTACCACTACTGGTCATTTCCTTTCCTGTTCCTCTCGCAAACAGAGCAGTGAGGGGAAAATTATAGTCTCTATGCCTCTGAACGAGCCATATTTTCTTTTGTCTTAGTGGTCCTTACGCGAAATGTACGTTCGCGGCAGCAGAACCGTTTTTCAGTCAGCTTCAAATGCCGCTTCTCCAAATCTGATTAATAGTGTTCCCTGAAGAGAATGTCGCCTTGCCTCCAGGGATTCCAGTCTGAGTCATGAAGCACCTCCGCAATACTTGTGTATTGTTCGAAACTATCGGTAACAAATGGTTCAAATGGCTCTAAGCACTATGGGACTTAACATCCGAGGTCATCAGTCCCCTAGAACTTAGAACTACTTAAACGTAACTAACCTAAGGACATCACACACATCCATGCCCCAGGCAGGATTCGAACCTGCGACCGTAGCGGTCGCGCGGTTTCGGACTGTAGCGCCAACAACCGCTCGGCCACTCCGCCCGGAGATAACAAATATAGAAGCCAATCACTGAATTGCTTCGATGTCTTCCGTTAATCCGACCAGGTGCGGTTTTCAAACACTCCAGCAGTAATCAAGAATGGGTCGCGCTAATTACAAATGAAAAATACTTTTCTAAAATTCTTCCAGTAAACCGAAGTCGAACACTCGCCTTCCCTACTAAAATCCTTACATACTAGTTCTGTTTCACATCGCTTTGCAACATTACGCCTAGATATTTAAGTAGCACACTACTAATAGCGTGTTCGAACTTCACAGGTTTGTTTTCCCTACTCGACTGCTTGAATTCACATTTTTCTTCATTCAGTACACCAACTTGAAATTTTGTAGAAGTCAGTTTGTCTCCTCCTACAGCCACTCAACTCCGCCACCTTCCCGTACATCACAGCATTACAAACTAACAGCCAGAGATTGCTGCTCACCCTTCCCACCAGATTATTTATGTATATAGACAATAACAGCGGTCTTACCACACTTCCCTGGGGCACCCACGACGATCCCGTTGTGTCTGATGAAAACTCGCCGTCGAGGACAATGTACTAGGTTCTGTCACTTAAGAAGTCTTCTTGCCACTCGCATACCTGGGAACGTATTCCGTATGCTCGTACTATCGTTAACGGTCTGTAGTTGGGCAACACGGCAAACGCTTTTCGGAAACCTAGGACTATGGAATCTGCATGATGCCATTCGTCCACAGTTCGTAGGATATTACGTTAGAAAAGGCATACCTGTTTCGCACGAGCGATACTTCCTAAAACCGGGCTGCTTCGTGTACAGAAACTTTTATGTCTTAAGGAAATTTATTCTTTTCGAACTGAGAATATGTTCAAGAATTCTACAGGAAATCGATGTTAATGATATTGATCTATAATTTTGCGGGTCTGTTCATTTACCCTTTTTATATACATGGAAACGCTGCTGGCAACAAAACTGTTGCCCACAGTGCGTGAAGCTGCCTTACATCCAGAAGAAACCCCCTGGATTCGACCAGTCTGGACTGTTTTAAACCGCATCCGAACGGGCCATGCACATTGTGCAGGTACTCTCTCCGAGTGGGGCAAATCTTTATCACCATCCTGTGACTGTGGGGCGGAATGACAGACAGTCGCTCATGTTGTATCGACATGTCCCGCACGTGCCTACACGAGTCCCTCCGAAGATTTCCTCACAACAACGAGTGATGTTATAAAATACATAGAAGACCTTAATATCCATCTATATCTGTTGTTATTTGTGGTATTTTACGCTGGAGAGCTATGCTTAAATGTTGACATGTAGTAATTTGTAGTCTTTGTATAGGTGCTGCCACACGATAAATAAATAATATATACAGAGTCACCAACCTTTATAAAATACTACATAATACTTAAATTTATATTCGATGTTAACAAATTTCTGTTTTTCAGAAAGGCTTTTCTTGCTATTGGCGCTGTATTTTGTATCTTCTTGACTTCGGCTGTCATCTGTCATTTTGCTGCTCAAATAGCAAAACTCATCTAACACTTTTAGTTTCCTATTGCCAAATATTGGCTGATCTAATTCCCACAGCATCAGCTAATTTAACTTGAGTACATTCATGATTTGTCTTGCTTTTCTTGATGTTCACCTTGTAATCTCTCTTCAAGACACTGTCCAATCTGAGCAGCTGCTCTTCCAAGCATATTGCCGGCTCTGACAATAGTAACAATGTAATCGGCGAAGCTCGAAGTGTTTATTTCTCCGTCCTGTACGTTATTTCCCTTTCCAAATTTGCCGACCAGAGTGGCCGAGCGGTTCTAGGCGCTACAGTCTGGAACCGCGCGACCGATAAGGTCGAGGTTCGAGTCCTGCCCCGTGCATGGATGTGTGTGATGTCTTTAGGTTAGTTAGGTTTAAGTAGTTCTAAGTTCTAGGGGACTGATGACCTCAGAAGTTAAGTCCCATAGTGCTCAGAGCCATTTGAACCATTTGAACCTTTCCAAATTTCTCCTTCATTTCCTTTACAGCTTGCTCCATGTAGACATTAAACGACAGCGGGGATAGGCTACAAACCTGTGTCACTCCTCTGGCATCCATTGTTTCCCTTTCATATCCGACTCTTATAACGGCTGTCTGGTTCCTGCAAAAGTTGAAAATTACCTTGCACTCCCTGTATTTTATCCTTGCTTTCTTCAAAGTTTTGAAAAACATAGTCCAGACAACATTATCATAAGTAAATAATTATAAACGAGATTCATTGCAAAAAATTGGGAGCCACGCAGTCGGCAAAATGAAGTAATTTCATACTTTGGAAGCAAATAACGCATACCAGATGAAGCAAGGAGAACATGCGAGCCGGCCTCCTGTGGCCGAGCGGTTCTAGGCGCTTCAGTCCGGAACCGCACGCCTGCTACGGTTGCAGGTTCGAGTCCTCGGGCATGAACGTGTGTGATGTCCTTAGGTTAGCTAGGTTTAAGTAGTTCTAAGTCTAGGGAACTGAAGACCTCAGATTTTAAGTCTCATAGTGCTTAGAGCCATTTGAACCATTTTTTGAGAGCATAAGAAGCAGCTTAATAAAGTCAAAGACAGCCTTTCTCACTTAAAGAACTCTACTTCTATCAACTAAAGTCCTTGCGAAATAAGTTTCTTAGCTCGTAAGTCTGGAATGTAGCATCACATGGAAGTGAGTCATGGACAAGTGGAACACAGCAACCATGACGTTATTTACTCTCTTAGACCAGTGCTACTATTAGTATTAATAGTGTTGAAACACGGCTCGAGTGTAACGACTGTTAGTGGGAGGCAGTGATCGTCAAAACCGTATAAATCAGATTCAGGGCTAAGGCAAAGCTGCACAGAAATGTTAACTTGTTAAGATGAGTGTCTACTTGCTTCACATATTATCAGTAAACAGTATGTTTCAATATGAGAGAAGGAAGACTTCGTTAGCAGGTCGGAAGTCATTATACGTATTTTAAATACTTTTTGTGAGATCTGTAATCCACGTTAAATATCTTACTTATTTGCGAAATGCAAGGGTCCGGTCCAACATACATTCTTTCATTGCCCTTTGCAATTGTCTTAAGAATCAAATCATTCCATCCCAGTTTCTGTTGCTGATACACTCATGTTCAGGGGGGAAAAAATAGAACACCTTAAACGACTAGATGTAGGACGTTCATATTCACAGGATATATACATTAGGATGTTCTGCAGAAATGACGAGCATTTCAGTCACCTCGGTTACGCAGGTAACCTGTTGCCTAGTAGGGACAGGTCCGCCGTGGTCCCTGATAACTTGCTCCACGCGTGATAGCATCGACGCGTATAAGGAGCGAATGGCGTCTTGTGGTATAGCCAACCATGCTGCATTCACGTGGTTCCAAAGTTCATCTGTGGTGGTTGGTGTTGTGTCACAGCGCTGCACCCATCCTTTCACCATAACCACACAGTTTCGATTGGCGGCAAGTGTGGTGAACTGGCTGGCCAGGGCAAGGCTGACATCCTGTGACACCGACAAGGCACGTGTCCGTGCAGTAACACATGGTCGTGCATCGTCTTGCCGAAAAATGGTGCCTGGTGTATCGCGCACAAAGCGCCCAGGACCAACTATGATTTGTGGTTGTATTCAACAGCACAGTACATCATAAGGCCTTGAGTTGGTGGTGCATGTCTCGCCCGAATGCAGTGACTGTGATGCCACACCCCCTGTCTGTGGGAAACCAAAATGCGACCATCATTTTCAAACAAACAGAACCTGGATCTATCTACATCTCTACACCTACATGGATACTCTGCAAATCACACGTAAGCGCCTGGCATAGAACTCATCGAACCATTTTCACAATAACTCTCTATTATTCCACTCTCGAACAGCGCGTTGATAAAACGAACACCTATACTTTTCCGTGTAAGCTCTCATTTCCCTTATTTTATTATGATGATCGTTTCTCACTATGTAGTTCGGCGTAAACAAAATATTTTCGCATTCGGAGGAGAAATTTGGTGATTGAAATTTCGTGAGAAGCAAAAAAGGTCTTTTTTAGTTATGTCCATCACAAACCCTTTATCATGGCCGTGACATTAGGCGATAATACAGAACGTGCTGCTCTTCTTTGAACTTTCTCTGTGTACTCTGTTAATCCTCTCTGGTAAGGATCCCAGACCGCGCAGCAATACTCCAATTGAGGACTGACAAGCGTAGTGTAGGGACTCTCTTTAGCAGATGTGTTACATTTTGTAAGTTTTCTGCCAATAATACACAGTCTTTGGTTTGCCTTCCCCACAACATTTTTTATGTGTTCTTTCCAATTTAAATTGTTCGTGATTGTAATTTCTTACGGCCAGATTAGACTGATTTATACTGTACCGAAGTTACTTTCCTTTTAGCACTCATGTGGATGACCTCACACTTTTCATTATTTAGGGTTAATTGCCAATTTTCGTACCACTCAAATATCTGTTCTAAATTTTTTGCAGTTTATTTTTTTCTTCTGATGAGTTTACTAGGCAATAAATGACAGCATCATCTGCAAACAATTTAATACGGCTGCTCAGATTCGAAAGAAAACACTATCTGATGCTATTCCTGTCCTCAGTGACGTCGTTCCATACACCACTGCCGTCTAACATGTTTCCGCACATTCGTCAAAGGTAGGCGGAGAAGTGGACGACACGCACGTAACCCGTGCCGTAACAAACGGCGACGGACTGTCACCCCTGATAGTGTGTTACGAGGTTCCACTGTTGAGCCAGGGGCCGAGGAGGACACAAATCTGTCCCGAAATGCCATTCGGATGAGGTGTCGATCTTCTCGGGAGATGGTCTGGGGCCGGCTAGTGTGGCAGTGCGGTTGTAGGCGCTTCAGTCTGGAACCGCGCGACCGCTACGGTCGCAGGTTTGAATCCTGCATCGGGCATGGATGTGTGTGTTGTCCTTAGGCTAGTTAGGTTTAAGTAGTTCTAAGTTCTAGGGGACTGATGACCTCAGATGTTAAGTCCCGTAATGATCAGAGCCATTTGAACCATTTGAGCCATTTGATGGTCTGGGTGGTGCGGCCTGACCCATCTCGTCGTATTCTACGGCCTGCGCACTGGTTCAAGCCCCAGTAGGCCGCACACAGCTGCAAGTATTCTGTGCACGCCTTCACGACCGTTTCACATGTTGCAGGTTTCTGCATTTAGGGCTTGAAATTTGGCATAAAATTTTCTGACGTTGAAGAGATGTACGCTGTGTAATCTTATAGAGAATAGAGGCTCTCATAGGTCTAAATTTTTTTCGGCTGTGGGCTATTACTTGCAGCCTACAGTCAATAATGGGATTTTTTTTCATTTTATTATCTAGAACTTATAAGTATTGACAGAAATTTAAGAACTGGCGTTCACAGTAAAGCTTATCAAGGCCGATGAATACCCGCACAAAACGTCAGTTATAATCCTAGGTCGGAGAGACGGGGGAGTCTACTTATGGCTAATTAGGCTGAAAGAATCAGCGTACGAAGGTTCAAGAAGTACGATATAATCAGAAGAAAAGACATTAGACATTTTATTTAAGAAACAAAAGGTAGAGTCAAATCCCCAGAAGCAGATTATACACTTTTTGCAGAAGATCACCAAAAAATATGCTCTGAAACTAAAGCTTTGTACAGGTCTGGGCAACATTGTTTAAAGAAGCAACAGAAATTCATAATTCCTGTTCGTTTCTTTCAATCGCCATAGAGGCTGCGTCAGATTGTCCTTGGGGACTGTTCTCCAGAAGAGGTAAGGTGAAACAGACTTAACCACGGCCTCAGTAAACGACTCAACTTAGACAGATTTGGGCTTTGGCTAAAATAAATAATGCAGCGAACTTTGAAATTAAAGACTCTGTTCAGCTCAACTTCTCAGTATTTTGCAAAACGTTGTAGGTAGCCTGTTTATAAGTTTCTATGTTGGCTGCGCTATCGCTATAGACTGCATTAATATCACTGACAGCCCTCCCTAAGAGACTCTGTGGCTGGAAGGACTCGCAGTAGGAAGTTGATAGTTAACAGTGGTGGAGGTGAGGCGTGTTAGCGCGAACGGACGGTTTGGACATGTGTGCTTCATGGAGATTTAGTATTGACTGGAAATGGACGACTGATGTATCTGCTAATGTTTGGGAAATGTAATTACTGATAATAATGTAATTTTGGAACTGAATGTCACATGATTAAGGTAAAACCTGCTAAATACAGTGTTTGCTCTGCAACAAAATCTTTCCTTTGCTAATCATATGCCCCCTAGTAGTTAGAGCCTATAGTAGTTAGAATATTTTTATTTAGCTGGCTGCAGTTGCTGCTTGCCGTATTTGATGTTGTTCGTGACATGAAGATTTTCTGTGAGGTACGTGACTTATGAAACATATGGGTTATTGTTAGGATTTCTTCTAAATTAGTGCCATTCTTTGGTGTTCATTATTTGCAGTCAGATTGCGTTGCGCTTGTATATTGTGGGTAATAAATGAATAGTATAAGTTTGAGTTGTATTTATCAGGGAAGACTCTGTAGATCAGTGAAATGAAATGATAAAAACAAGTAAAGAGACAGTATGTTCAGTTTCACTCAGCAGCGTGCAGTAGGTTCGGTAGCATTCATCAGTTTAAGAAGGTTCAGTTGCATTCTGCAGTTTCAGTGAAAAACTAAGAATTTTCACTCAGCTATCGAAGTTTAAGTAAAAACGTAGTAGTTTAAACGTCACGACATGGCGGCTTTGTAGGGATGAGAGCGACAATTCGTTTTCTCTTCATATCGCTGTATTTCCGGTAGACGAGGAAACGTTAGGAAGCAAATTCCGTCCAAGACCACTGCTGATGTCCCAGAAATTGTGTGAGGATAAGACGATGTTATAGCTTGTTACAAATGTAAGAATCTGTTACACGGATCAGATATTTACGATTTTCGATGACGCTCCAGACAACACGGTCAGTCTAATAGTCTTGTAGAAAGATGCATTGTTGAAAACAAAATGTTTCGAGTTTGGAATCCAAATTGATGTAGAAGGTTTGATAAAGATGCGTTCCGCATACCTGAAAAAGTATTTTTCTATGCCTGACCTGCGTCTCTGGCTTTGGGAGGAAACTGCTTGTAGCTCGTTTCAGCCAGTCAGCGAACCATGAGACTGGTAGTTAGCTAAACAAGCCGGTCCACGGTCGGACTCACAAGACCGAGTCACTCGCCTTGATCACGTCGTGAAGCCGAGAGTGTCTGGGGAACGAATCTCAGTTATCCTTACATACAGCAGCTGCGAATATCAGGCTACTACACTGTCAGTGCTGGAAAAGTCGTTTTCTTCTTAATTCATT
The DNA here is from genome assembly GCF_023864345.2 of Schistocerca serialis cubense. Lineage (NCBI taxonomy): Eukaryota > Metazoa > Arthropoda > Insecta > Orthoptera > Acrididae > Schistocerca > Schistocerca serialis. The sequence continues at coordinate 248,098,632 of NC_064646.1, forward strand.
TAAATGTTGTTGTGACCGATGCAATTATTTATCGTGATGTATGACATCAATATAATAGGCAATTTTGTAATATATGGAGTTTTAGTATAGCGAAATTTCGGTCGTATCTCTGCTCATACCTCTCGAAGGTTATTACAGAGAGAAACACTCACTCTCTAAACGATCGAAGCACACCATGTCACAAGTTGTTGTTGTTGATGTTGTGGTCTTCAATCCAGTGTCGGGTTTGATGCAGCGCTCCACGCTACTCTATCCTGTGAAAGCTTCTTCATCTCCCAGTACCTACTGCAACCTACATCGTTCTGAATCTGCTTAGTGTATTCATTTCTTGGTCTCCCGCTTTTTACCCTCCACGCTCTCCTCCAATACTAAATTGGTGATCCCTTGATGCCTCAGAACATATCCTACCAACAGAGAGTACTCTACTGCATTGGCTCCTTACTTAGTTTGCATTTACCGCGAATCTCTTGCCCAACGTAAAGCCCAGAGCGACTGGAAGAAAGCGCAGGTGACGCCTGTATATAAGAGGGATAGAAGGACGAATCCTCAAAATTACAGACCAATATCCTTAACATCGGTTTGTTGCAGGATTCTCGGACATATTCTCAGTTCGAATATAATGAATTTCCTTGAGACAGAGGAGCTGCTGTCCATGCATCAGCACGGGTTTAGAAAGCATCGCACCTGCGAAACTCAACTCGCCCTTTTTTCACATGATATCTTGCGAACCATGGATGAAGGGTATCAGACGGATGCCATATTCCTTGACTTCCGGAAAGCGTTTGACTCGATGCCCCATTGCAGACTCCTAACTAAGGTACGAGCATATGGGATTGGTTTTCAAATATGTGAGTGGCTCGAAGACTTCTTAAGTAATAGAACCCAGTACGTTGTCCTCGATGGTGAGTGTTCATCGGAGGTGAGGGTATCATCTGGAGTGCCCCAGGGAAGTGTGGTAGGTCCGCTGTTGTTTTCTATCTACTTAAATGATCTTTTGGATAGGGTGGATAGCAATGTGCGGCTGTTTGCTGATGATGCTGTGGTGTACGGGAAGGTGTCGTCGTTGAGTGACTGTAGGAGGATACAATATGACTTGGGCAGGATATGTGATTGGTGTAAAGAATGGCAGCTAACTCTAAATATAGATAAATGTAAATTAATGCAGATGAATAGGAAAAAGAATCCTGTAATGTTTGAATTATCCATTAGTAGTGTAGCACTTGACACAGACACGTCGATTAAATAATTGGGCGTAACATTGCAGAGCGATATGAAGTGGAACAAGCATGTAATGGCAGTTCTGGGGAAGGCGGAGAGTCGTCTTCGGTTCATTGGCAGAATTTTGGGAAGATGTGGTTCATCTGTAAAGGAGACTGCTTATAAAACACTAATACGACCTATTCTTGAGTACTGCTCGAAAGTTTGGAATCCCAATCAGGTCGGATTGAGGGAGGACATAGAAGTAATTCAGAGGCGGGCTGCTAGATTTTTTACTGGTAGGTTTGATCATCACGCGAGTGTTACGGAAATGCTTCAGGAACTCGGGTGGTAGTCTCTAGAGGAAAGGAGGCGTTCTTTTCGTGAAACGCTACTGAGGAAATTTAGAGAACCAGCATTTGAGGCTGACTGCGGTACAATTTTACTGTCGCCAACTTCAATTTCGCGGAAAGACCACAAAAATAAGATAAGAGAGATTAGGACTTGTACAGAGGCATATAGGCAATCATTTTTCCCTCGTTCTGTTTGGGAGTGGAACAAGGAGAGAAGATGCTAATTGTGGTACGAGGTACCCTTCGCCACGCACCGTATGGTGGATTGCGGAGTATGTATGTAGATGTAGATGTAGATCCCTTCTTCTAGTCAAATTGTGCCACAAATTCCTCTTCTCCCCAATTCTGCTCAATACCTCCTCATTAGTTACGTAATCTACCGATCCAATCTTTAGCATTCTTCTGTAACACTACATTACTGCTTGCTGTTACGTCACATAATGTCACTAATTCCATAAGTGTAGTAGATCTGCTATAACCACGGAGATAAATAAGAGGAGGCGATGCCACAGACTTACGCTGTACATCTCTTTGAAGCTGTCGTCGCCATGTTACTAACTTTCTCAACTTCTGTCGTGTCCACGCAAAAGTTTTTTTTTTTTTTTTTTTTTTACCAAATATTACGGTGCTTTCGTGAATAACATAGTGTTAGGAAGGCATTTTCAGACTTTTCATCGTCTTACAGCCTATTTGATCCAGTAATACCAGGCATTTGGCCTCGTTGATATAACTTCCTTTCCTTACACGTACCGAACAACCAAGAAGGAAAGTATGTGTTGTGAGCGGACTGCTACCGTAATCCAGCATTTTCCTCGATACGGAAGGACGAAACTGATGTTCCGTCTGCGTCTTCTTACCCAAAACACTGAGAACATGTTTTTCAATGTCTGGACGGTCTGCAATATTCCCTTCTCACAGCATTCAACCAGAGCGCTCTACGAGTTGTATTGATATGAGATCTTAAGTCAAATTACGGTAATAAAACTATTACAGTAAAAGTAACCAGCCCAACTAAAATTCATGTTCATAAAAGAAATACCGCGTGAACGAGTCCACTTACGAATGATATATGATTCCTTTACCCATTAGGCTATAATCAAAACTACTGCTATATCTGTAAATGGTTCAAGGTGGGATTATTTATCAAAACATTTCCAACAGAATCTGATGTATGAGGCTACTTACATGGCGGAAATGGCTTCAATATTGTGACGTCATGACAAGTATCCTTATTGTACCTCCATAGCGATAACCGTTTTTTTTATTTTTCCTAACCTAATAATTTATTCTGCACGTGTTGTCCGCTTGACCCGGTGTCCTTCGGACCGCCAAGGACATCCAACGTAAAGTGAGTCACCTCCCGCGCTCGCTAGTCCTATCCAAGGAACTAGACGCGAAATTTATTCGGCATTGTTAGTAAAGTACACGAGGACGTGCTCAAAAGCGATGACACCAAATTTTTATGGGAAACTCTTCAAGCTTTTTACGTCAAACAAACGTTCACAACATTCTACATACCTGTTCTTCATTTCTACATGTGTACAGCCTTCTGCCGCTACAAGGTTCCGAATTGTAGCGTGTAACATGGCCGTGTGTAACGTAACCGCGTCGGTGCGTTAGAAACAGCGTGCTGTAATCGAGTTTCGAATTCGAAGAGTTCGTCCACGCATACAGCACCCTCTCCTTCAGCATAACAATGCCTGTCCACACACGAGCGATGCGACATCTGTCACAATCCAACGCATTGGGTTCACTGTCGTCGATCATTCTCCACAGAGTCCCGAATTGGCCCCTACCGATTTGCCCTGTTTCCAAAATTTAAAAAGTACCTTCAAGGACTTAATTTTGATAGTGATGAAGCGGTGCAAGCAGAGCTGAGGCTGTAGCTCAAAAAATGGCTCTAAGCACTATGGGACTTAACATCTGAGGTCTTGAGTCCCTAGATTTAGAAACTACTTAAACCTAACTGACCCAAAGACATCACACACATCCATGCCCGAGACAGGATTCGAACCGGCAACCGTAGCAGCGGCGCGGTTCCGGATTGAAGCGGCTAGAACCGCTCGGCCACAACGGCCGGCCAGGCTGTAGCTCCGTGAACAAAGTCTAACATTCTGCAGCGACGGTAACAATAGTCTGGTCTCTCGTAGAGAGAAATGTGTTCATCACCATGTTGAGAAATGAATATTTAGACATGAAGAACAAAGATATAGAATGTTAATAACGCTTGTTTTATTTAAAAATCTGTATGCTCTTAAGTCGAACATGTTACGTCAAACATGTTATATACTTAGAATGCTTAAAAGCTCATGTAATATTAAAACAGTGTTATGTGTTTATTTCTCATTCATGCACAGTTTATTAAGATACGGTGTACAGTTTTGGGGGAACAACAGTCTAACAAAACATTCATTTAGACTACAAAAGAAGGCAGTCAGAATAATAAAAGGTATGGGATATAGAGACTCTTGTAGGCATGCTTTCAAAGAATTAAAAATCATGACACTACCATTCTTATACATATAAAAAGCATATGTTTCTTAAAAGAACACGAGGAATTTTCTACATTAGAGAATTTCACAACTACGAAACGAGGAATAGGAATGATTTCCACAGAGAGATTCATTAAACAGCTATGTATCACAAAAGTCCTCTACAGTGCTCTCCCCAAAGAACTAAAAAGAATACCAAAACTGCACATATTTAAAAGAGAATTAAAAAACATGTTATTGAGCAATAGTTTTTTACAGTATTGAAGAGTTTATGAATCATTGACAATAAAAGCGCAGTTAATATTTGCCTGACATAATAAATATGTGTAATTGCTCACATTTAAATACTTGCTGTTTCTATGAAAGTGTGAAACAGTGTTAATGTAAGAATGGAAATAATCTTTGATGTGAGAATCACTAGCTTTTTATTTGTATGTTGTTATCCTACTTGTATATTTTTATGTTAATGTTCTTATAGTACTATTAAAATTGTAATGTCTAAGTAACAAGTAAATTCAATTACAAATTTTCATGAACGTGTATTTTAAATTGTAATGTTTATTGACAACTCCTATGTCATTTTGATGACGCTAATAAATTGAATTGAATTGAATTGACGGTAGCTAAATTTGGGATGTAATCGGTGACAAAGTATATAATGAAGGTGCTTCAGGATTAAGAAGCTTCCCTACCTCAAAAATATGATTCTGGAAGTATACTTATCCATTCTTCGTCTAACTACTGTCAAACTTATGACTTCTAAGCAACGTCTTTGCTGTTACGAAATATCTACAGAATTTAGAAAGAACAAATGAGCACTTATTCCTCTGTTGTTTTCCATTCTGTAGAGCATGCAGTAAACACCTGCTGGAGTTGCTCATGTAAACCGTATTCACAGTTGTGTGTAAGTGCGGCGCATACATTAGTCCTAATAGAACCACTTTGTGTTTTGATAAGTTTATAAAATGCTTTTACATTGTACTTTCATCTTTGTATTTACCAGCATAACAGAAGTCACACAGGAAATGGTAGGACGCGATCTTTGGTGAAGAGACACTTTTCACAACCAAGATACTGTTTACAGACGAGGCTGGTTTCACGTGAGATGGAACTGTAAATTTTCATAATCAACATGTGAGAACTGATTTAAGATCTACACGCAATTTAAGAATCAAGGCATGAGCGCCGAGTTTCAATTAACGTGAGGGCAGGAATTATTGGCGATCGACTAACGGGCCCTTACACACTCCAAACAGGTTGAATGGTGCAAGGTATCGTCAGTTCCTATAAAACCAACTGCCTGTCCTGCTAGAGAAGGTACCGTTCCAACAACGGCTGGAGATGTGGTTTACGCATAATGGATCACCAGCTTATTTTCTCCGAAATGTCCGAAAACACCTAGCGGATTGATTGGGGAGATCCAGTACGCAGGCCAGCTCGTTTCTCCAGTCCTTTGTATTTTTCTTTGTGGGGACACTTGAAATCTTAATGTGTGTGCAAGTCCAATTAATGATTAAGGAGACAGGAATGTGGTGTCATCAACGCCTTCCATCGCATTAGTCACCAACTCGGAGTTTTCAAAGGGTGCTTGATTCCCTAAGACTACGAGTGGATACCATACTGAGCATCTCCGTTAGCGATGGCTCCCAAGTATACGTCGAATGTTGTAGCAAGGAGATTACATTCGAAGAACTGCTGTTTGCAGAAACAGAATAATCTGTTCTCATTTATTTACTGCATTCTGTAGGTGGTTTCAAACAGCAAAGAGCCTGGAGTAGAAGATATACATTTCACAGTAGCGAATACGGACATATGCTCATAGCTCTTAAAGCGTGTATTTTAAAGCCCATGCTTAGGTGGACATTTGTTTCTTGTTTCGGTCCATACTACCACCCCTCAAAGTACTAAATACATTTTATGAGCCAGTACACATAACGTTCTATTTGCTCTCCATAAAGTAAGAAACAGGAACTGAATAACAGAGCTCGATAAATAGACTTTAAACTTTGTTCTATACTTAGTGACATTGTCCAGAAACACGGAGTGCAAACAGAACTCGACAAACAGATTTTAAATCTTGTTACAGACTGATTTCTGTTTGTCCATTTCATTTTTACGATGTTACGCAGACTGAGGTGGAACGTCATGTACATATTCACATTGATTCTGTAATTGAAAACTTCTTTGTGTTTGATGACCATCAGTAGCCATCGAAACACAGTAGAAATTAAGATTTTCTTAGTAGGTGACAGTGTGTGACCTGAATTTCAATAAATGTCAGCCACTTTTAAGGTACGAAACCAATGAAAAAATTTTACCGTGTTTTTACAGACGAGGTAGGTGGAATCCAAAGAAGCACGTGTCCTGCACAGTTCGACGGTCGATACATCATCAGCAACGTTACCTTAGCCTTTTTAAAGAAATAATCTGATTTATAGAAATTACGGAAAACCTGAGCGTTTTGCTTTAAAAGTTCTCACTGAGTAGCCTCTTTTACCAAACAAGTCAGTTTTTCTGTATAGGTCTATTAATACGGCCAGTCTAGCCAAAGAAACCATAGACCTCAGTAATCCATATTGCGTCTTGTTGACAACCAGAATCCAAGACTGAATGAAATGCTCCATTCATTAATCTGCATAGGCGTTACCTTTAAATTCAGGAACGATCAATATCATGACGCGTGTCACACTAACATTTGTTCTCACTTTGCTACGTTCCAATGCGCGAGTTTGCTGTTCCTCCAGTTCTGTGTCCTTCGGCGAGACACACTGGTGTGTTACACAGCCCACTTCTGACGAATGCAAAAAAAAAAAAAAAAAAAAAAAAAAAAAAATGGTTCAAATGGCTCTGAGCACCATGGGACTTAACATCTGAGGTCATCAGTGCCCTAGAAATTAGAACTACTTAAACCTAACTAACCTAAGGACATCACACACATCCATGCCCGAGGCAGAATTCGAAACTGCGACCGTAGCAGTCGTACGGTTTCAGACTGAAGCGCCTAGAACCGCTCGGCGACTGCGTCCGGCCTGACGAATGCAGAAGAGCGCCTTACAGTGCTATCAGACACCATTAGTGACTCTTGCATAAAATTATCATCTCATCTTACCACCCATGGTTTCTCTGCTTCGTACAGCTACGTTGAATCGTAACTGAATACGGTAATGATTAAGCAATGGTCCTGCACTTTCTCCGGTTGTGAGTGTAACATTAAAAGGTACACTGAAAATGCTGGATTTATACTTCTCACAGAGAGGATGGGCCTTTTTATCTCCCTCATCTCTTCTTCCTGAAATAGTTTGAATGAACTTCCGTCTTCATGGTCTGGTGAAAGGTAACACACAGTATGTGAAAGGTCTATAAGCCTTTGAACCTTGCATACAATGTTTTAAGACTCTACGATACTACCTATGTTTTATATAATTATTGTGGCCCTTCTGTGGTGTCACCGCCAGACACCACACTTGCTAGGTGGTAGCTTAAATCGGCCGCGGTCCATTTAGTACATGTCGGACCCGCGTGTCGCCACTGTGTGATAGCAGACCGAGAGCCACCACAAGGCAGGTCTCGAGATACGGAATAGCACTCGCCCCAGTTGTACGACGACTTTGCTAGCGACTACACTGACGAAGCCTTTCTCTCATTTGCCGAGAGACAGTTAGAATAGCCTTCAGCTAAGTCAATGGCTACGACCTAGCAAGGCGCCATTAGCCTTACATAGTTTGATAGTTATCGTATGAAATGTCTCATCAAGAATGCTGTATTCACATGAACGAATAAAAGTTAAGTATTCGAGGAGCTGCATACTTTTCTTATTAGCATTCACTAATTATCCTGTTCCAGAATTCACGCCCGTCTGCGTTAGATAGCGTGCATTTCGGCCTCCTCTATCTACAAGGTGTTGGCACATTTGCCAACACATCACCTTCAGCATCTCAGTTTCTTTCTTTGTGTTTCTCCAAGGTCGAGCACACATTCGGTGGACTGCAGAAACAGGTTTTGCCAGTATCTGAAGGTTTCGGCAGCCTTCCGTTTCAGGTTAGCTGATACAGCTGGTGGTTGTTACGTAACATCCGACCATAGCACCAGAATAAGTTGGACCTTAGCCAGTCATTGGCGTCACCGAAGTAAGTCTTACTGCGGTTAGTTTACACAGGAGTCGTAGCTCCAAAATTTACAGACAAGAATGCAATTTTTCTGTTACACACATTAAGTCAACATCTGGCACTGACATATCAAGATTCTTTGCTTCAGATATGTTATGGAGCTTCTTTTCGTAGTTCAAAGTCAGAAAACTGTGATGTTTCAGCGGAAGAACTTAAGCGTACCAATCCAGCTATATGCCTCCGAAATGGAAGTTGCAAGCTTCGCCAGAGATCAAAAGCTGAAACCAGAAAGGCTTCTGAGAATAGGGCGCAAATGTGACTCTCCGTCTGCAGACTTATATCGGGAACTTCATCAAACATTACACTGAAATATGTACTTTGTCGAAGAGTACTACACACAGTGATTAAAAAAAATGTAGTTAATTAAGCCGTGTCGGAAACAGAGGGATTCCTACTCGGCGATGCATTGGGTAGACCGCACTTGGATGCTGGCTCCAGTGGAACACGACAAGCTGAGCGTATAACGTACTGTCCACAATTTATACCGCCGACAAAGCTTTACGATAGTCCACGTTTGTTCTTTAAGAAGTGGCCGATATGATATCTTAAACTAAAGACGAATTAATCGGGATTCGAATTCAGTTCACATTCAGAGGAGAGATCATTAGAGGAATGGCAGTTCGTGTAAGCCAGCAGGTAGTATGGGCCACTCAGTACTTCTCAGGTTTGCCACAAAACAGCGTATGCGTGCAGTCCTTGGAATAATTCACAGACATCATTCCTCTATTCGCTAGAACTTGGGTGGTGTAGCTGTTGAGTTTGTGTCAAGAGTAAATTTTATTTTAATTTGGGAGACATGCTTTTAATAGTTTACACAACGAAACTCTTTCCCGAAATCCTTCAAACAATCTAAATAGATAAAGTACACCAGCTGCAAGACACAATATCTCCAATGCGCGATGGCAATGGTAATGTTGCCGATGGCAGTGCCACTAAAGAAGAGTTACTAAACAAAGTTTTTCAAAATTCTTTCGGCAAAGAAGACGAAATCAATATTCCAGAATACGAATCAACAACCACTGTCAATATGAGAAGCTTAGGAGTAGATATCCTCGGTGAAGCGAAGCAGCTTAAATCACTTAACAAAGGCAAGACCTCCGGTCCAGATTGTATAGCAGTCAGGTTGCTTTCAGAGTAATCTGATACTACAGCTTCATACTTAGCAAAAATACGAGGGCAGTTCAATAAGTAATGCAACACATTTTTTTTCTCGGCCAATTTTGGTTGAAAAAACCGGAAATTTCTTGTGGAATATTTTCAAACATTCTCGCTTCGTCTCGTATAGTTTCATTGACTTCCGACAGGTGGCAGCGCTGTACGGAGCTGTTAAAATGGCGTCTGTAACGGATGTGCGTTGCAAACAATGGGCAGTGATCGAGTTTCTTTTGGCGGAAAACCAGGGCATCTCAGATATTCATAGGCGCTTGCAGAATGTCTACGGTGATCTGGCAGTGGACAAAAGCACGGTGAGTCGTTGGGCAAAGCGTGTGTCATCATCGCCGCAAGGTCAAGCAAGACTGTCTGATCTCCCGCGTGCGGGCCGGCCGTGCACAGCCGTGACTCCTGCAATGGCGAAGCGTGCGAACACACTCGTTCGAGATGATCGACGGATCACCATCAAACAACTCAGTGCTTAACTTGACATCTCTGTTGGTAGTGCTGTCACAATTGTTCACCAGTTGGGATATTCAAAGGTTTGTTCCCGCTGGGTCCCTCGTTGTCTAACCGAACACCATAAAGAGCAAAGGAGAACCATCTGTGCGGAATTGCTTGCTCGTCATGTGGCTGAGTAAGACAATTTCTTGTCAAAGATTGTTACAGGCGATGAAACATGGGTTCATCACTTCGAACCTGAAACAAAACGGCAATCAATGGAGTGGCGCCACACACTCCCCTACCAAGAAAAGGTTTAAAGCCATACCCTCAGCCGGTAAAGTCATGGTTACAGTCTTCTGGGACGCTGAAGGGGTTATTCTGTTCGATGTCCTTCCCCATGGTCAAACGATCAACTCTGAAGTGTATTGTGCTACTCTTCAGAAATTGAAGAAACGACTTCAGCGTGTTCGTAGGCACAAAAATCTGAACGAACTTATCCTTCTTCATGACAACGCAAGACCTCACACAAGTCTTCGCACCCGAGAGGAGCTCACAAAACTTCAGTGGACTGTTCTTCCTCATGCACCCTACAGCCCCGATCTCGCACCGTCGGATTTCCATATGTTTGGCCCAATGAAGGACGCAATCCGTTGGAGGCACTACGCGGATGACGAAGAAGTTATTGATGCAGTACGACGTTGGCTCCGACATCGACCAGTGAAATGGTACCGTGCAGGCATACAGGCCCTCATTTCAAGGTGGCGTAAGGCCGTAGCAATGAATGGAGATTACGTTGAAAAATAGTGTTGTGTAGCTAAAAGATTGGGGAATAACCTGGTGTATTTCAATGCTGAATAAAACAACTCCTGTTTCAGAAAAAAAATGTGTTGCATTACTTATTGAACTGCCCTCGTATATAGCCGCTCGCTCGTGGAAATATCCGTACCTAAAGACTGGAAAATTGCATAGGTCACACCAGTGCTGGAGAAAGTAAATAGGAGTAATTCGGTAAATTACAGACTCATATCATTGACCTCGATTTGCAGTCAGATTCTGGAACATATACTGTGTTCGAACATTATGAATTACCTCCAAGAAAACGGTTTATTATCAAATAGCCAACATGTATTCAGAAGATGGAAATGGAAATGAGGGTTTGGCGTCATTGGCCGGGAGGCCCCTTGCGGGGCAGGTCCGGCCGCCTTGGTGCAGGTCTAACTACATTCGACGACACATTGGGCGACCTGCGCGCCGGATGGGGATGAAATGATGAAGACAGCACAACACCCAGTCCCTGAGCGGAGAAAATCCCCGACCCAGCCGAGAATCGAACCCAGGTCCGTAGGACGGCAACCCGTCACGCTGACCACTCAGCTATCGGAGCGGATTATTCAGAAGATGAAACGTAATTAGCTCTTTATTCACATGAAGTAGTGAGTGCTATCGACATGGGATCTCGATTGCATATTTTTAGATTTCCAGAAGACTTTTGACACCGTTTCTCACAAGGGACTCAATATCAACTTGCGTATCTACAAAGTAACGTGCCAGTTGTGCTACTGGATTCGTGTTTTTCTGTCAGAAGAAACTCAGTTCGTAGCAACCGACGGAAAGTCATCGAGTGAAGCAGAACTCATAAACGGCGATTCCCAAGGAATTGTTACACGCCCTGTGCCGCTCCTGAACTATATAAACCATTTAGGAGACCCTCTCTTAGACTGTTTACAGATAGTGCTGTGACTTACGGCCTGGTAAAGTCATCAAATGATAAAACCAATTGTAAAATGATTTAGATATCAGTATGGTGCGAAAAGCGGCAGTTGACTCTAAATAATTAAAAATGCCAAGGAATTTACAAGAATAGTAAAAGGAATCCGCTAAATTTTGGTTACACAATAAATCACAAATATATAAAGGCTGTGAATTCAACTAAATACTTAGGCATTACAATAAAGAATAACTTATATTGGAACGTTCATATAGATAATGTTGTGGGGAAAGTGAATCAAAGACCGCGTTTTATTAGCAGAACACTGATTAGATAAAAGTCTGCCCGTGGAAAGGTCCATACCTAAAGACTGCAAAGTTGCATAGGTCGCACCAGTATTGAAGAAAGTAAATAGGAGTGATTCGGTAAATTACAGACTCATATCATTGACGTCGATTTGCAGTCGATCTGCCTACACCAGGCTTGTCCGACCTCATCTTGAGTATTGCTGCACAGATTGAGATTCGCATCAGATAGGAGTGACAGAAGACGCCGAAAAATTTCAAGGAAGGACAGCTGGTTTTGTACGTATTATCGCGAAACAGGGGAGAGAGTACAAGACATAAGATACATCGATTGGGATGGCATTCGTTAAAATATAGGTATTTTTCGTTGCGGTAGGATCTCCTCTTGAAATTTCAATCTCCATTGTTCTTCTCCGAATGTGAAAAAATTTTGTTGTATATACATACGTAGAAATAATCAGTGTAAGAAAATAAGAGAAAACAGAGCTCGCACGGAAAGTTCAAGTTTTCGTTTTTCCTGCACGGCACGCTGTTCGAGAATGGAACGGTAGAGAATTGCTTGAAGATAGTTAACCCTCTGACAGGCATTTAATTGTGTATTGCAGAATGGTCATGTAGATGTAGGTGAGTGTTAGCTACTGAACGGTGTAATTTTCATCATCAACCCTGGGACAAGAACATTTATTTACACAGATGATACAACAACAACAGTTCAATACAAAATTTTGAGGAAGTTGAGATGAAGCTGACAGCAGCTCTCGCAGATCTCGGCAAGTATTATAATGATAACCAACTCAGGCCAAATCCCGGAAAGACGCCGGTCAGTGCCCTTCATCTCAGAAACCGGGAAACAAGGACGACGTTAAATAGTACCCTGAGAAGGCAATAACACGCCACTCCGGTACTTCAAGTAAAGTTGAACCGTAGTCTCACATTCAGAGGTCACAGCCGAGAAACAAAGTAAAAGTATCTGCCCGGATCAACATTATAAGTAAAATTACTGGCACCGCAGCCAAAAGTGCTCTGTACATCTGCTCTGGCATTATACTTCTCTACAGCAGAATACGCAGCACCAACTGGCGGAACTGCACACTTACCAGACAGGTGGACAAAGCGTTGAATGGAACTGGACACCTACGATCTACTCCTGTCACCAAAATTGATCAAATTACAGATATAGTGCCACCTGACGTCAGCAGAAGAACAGCCGCAGAAATGGAGAAAAAGAAGAAGGAAATTGATGCCAGACACCCCCTTTTCGGACATGAATCACAAAAAGCTAGGCTGAGTTCAAGGAGGAGCGTCATACGCACAAAATCAGCAATTCCGTTAGCACTTGAAACTCGCCGAACAGAGTTACGGCGAAATTAATTAACCGAAAGGGTTAGGGCAACGTCAGAGAGGAGCCTGCCGTCATATTTCACCTGCTGGTAAGTGACATGGAAGGCATTAAACTGCCTGAGGACGGGAGTGTCACGATGCAAGTCAAGCCTTAGCAAGAGGGGCTTCAGGAGTGAAGACGAGTTCTGTGAGTGTGATTACTTTCAGGACCCACAACATCAAACAACTTTCTGGGGAAAGAAACCACAGCTGGAAGACATTGTAACAATAAAAAAACGCTCAACACTGAATAACCGTTCAAATTATCACAAAAAACATAACAATTAACAAGTCAAGAATGCTGATATGTTTCCAAAAGCCGCATAGCTGAATGAAGGTGCTCTATTCGTATCTATCGGTTTCAAGTCAGTACAGACATATCTTCATGTTTATAATGGGAATATATCCATTATACTGGGTGAAGATCAGTTTGGATTCCATAGAAATGTTGGAACGCGTGAGGCAATACTCACCCTACGACTTATATTAGAAAATAGATTAAGGAAAGGAAAACCCAAAGTTTCTAGCATTTGTATTAGAGAAAGCTTTTGACAATGTTAACTCGAATACTCTCTTTCAAATTCTGAAGGTGACAGGGGTAAAACACAGGGAGCGAAAGGCTATTTACAATTAGAAGAGAAACCAGATGGCAGTTATAAGAGTCGAGGGGCACGAAAGGGAAGCAGTGGTTGGGAACGGAGTAAGACAGGGTTGTAGCCTACCCCCGATGTTATTCAATCTGTATGTTGAGCAAGCAGTAAAGGAAACAAAAGAAAAATTCGGAGTAGGTATCAAATCCATGAAGAAGAAATAAAAACTTTGAGGTTCGCCGATGACATTGTAATTTTGTCCGAGACAGCAAAGGACCTGGAAGATCAGTTGAACGGAATGGACAGTGTCTTGAAAGGAGGATATAAGGTGAACATCAACAAAAGCAAAACGAGGATAAAGGGATGTAGTCGAATTAAGTAAGGCGATGCTGAGGGGGAGTTTTGTTATTTGCGGAGCAAAATAACTGATGATGGTCGAAGTAGAGAGGATATAAAATGTAGACTGGCAATGGCAAGGAAAGCGTTTCTGAAGAAGAGAAATTTGTTAACATCGAATATAGATTTAAGTGTCAAGAACTCGTTTCTGAAAGTATTTGTATGGAGTGTAGCCGTTTATGGAAGTGAAAGATGGACGATAAATAGTTTAGACAAGAAGAGAATAGAAGCTTTCGAAATGTGGTGCTACAGAAGAATGCTGAAGATTAGATGGGTAGATCACATAACTAATGAGAACGTATTGACTAGAATTGGGGAGAAGAGAAATTTGCGGCACAGCTTGACTAGAAGAAGGGATCGGTTGGCAGGAGATGTTCTGAGGCATCAAGGGATCACCAATTTAGTATTGGAGCGCAGCGTGGAGGATAAAAATCGTAGAGCGAGACTAAGAGATGAACACACTAAGGAGATTCAGAAGGATGTAGGTTGCAGTAGGTACAGGGAGATGAAGAAGCTTGCACAGGATAGAGTAGCATGGAGAGCTGCATCAAACCAGTCTCTGGACTGAAGACCACAACAAAGACATCCATTACAAAGCTGAAGATGCGTCTGTATTGACGTGAAACCAGTAGTTACGAATAAAGCACCTTCATCCAGCTATGCAGCTTTTGGAAACCTCTCAGCATTGTTTACATTTTAATTTTTGTAATTTTTATGATAATTTTAATGGTTATTGAGTGTTGAGTGTTTTTTATTATTACTCGTAACATCTCCCGATTTGCAGAAACCTGCCCAATCCTTGCACCAAGGCCTGTACGCCGCAAGTGGTAAGGCCATCAAGACGGAGGAATTCTGGAACTCACGGCCGAATTAATGGAAAATTAGTAGTGTCCTGCAGAATTTTGTTATTATTTTTATTACTGTATTGTATTTTATTTATTGTGTTGTATTTTTATTATTTTGTGTCATCTAAGTCCTGCATTTGTATGTTTTAATTGTGGTATCAGTAGGGTGGTATGGGCCACAACAGCGTTGGATGGTAAGGGCCATATAAATAATTTTGTGTTTAGGACACGACACCAAGCATGAAAAGAAGCGTGTGGGTGACGGCCGGGGGAGTGGTTGAAGCGGCCTAGGAGTGTAAGAGCACTTCTCTGCGGGATTGGTTCATGATGGTGTACAGGGTCAAAGGAACAGGCTGCTGGCAGCTAAAGTAAACAGCATCAATATCCAGAACGTATTATTACCATCCACGTGACTCTAGTCGTAGTGTCTCGGTGGAGGCGGCGGCCACGCCCTCTCACAGCACGTTTAGAGAACGACGCTTGGTGGTGGCGAGCTGAAGGCTACCGAGCCGTCATGCTGGTGCCCAGGAATGCTGACTCCAGAAGTTTATACAGCCCCAGTCAGCGGGACACGTCTGCTCGCAGACGGAACCAGCTATACTGAAGGCTGCCCTGTAATGGGAAACCAGTTCCCGGTATCGGCTGTCGCCCCTGCGAGTGACAGTACATAGCGTCTAGGCACCCAACTCAGCATGGGAAGTTGGGCGACTTACCTCCCTAGTCTCGTTTCGCTGTCCCCAGTACAAGACTCTGACTACCGTGGTAGTGGGCCAGGAGGCAGTCCGCCGGTGGAGAAGTTTCAAGGAGGAGGATTTGGCACTTACAGAAGTTGCGACAGTTGAGGGCCGAATTTGTAGCACCTGCCTGCTGCCCCATATCACCCAACCGTCTGTCGTGGTCACAGTAGGCGCTCATGGATTCCTCTCCACTCTGCTAAAATTAACGGTTACCTATACTGGTTCCCGACCCACTAGTCGTGCCGATATTCTGTTTCTCGCTATGCACGGGACGTCAAATCCACGGCCTGATGGCGTGGAAACGGCTTAATTCGTCCTGCAACTGCTCCATTTTACGGCCGCGTTGCACTGTTGCTCTGCTTGGCGTAGTCGGCATCATGCTGTATGAACATCCTCGTTGCTGCAACACACGTGCCGACACTTGAATGGCCTGCAGCGGCCTACAGCCGCTGCTGCTAGGTTACTAGCTCTGTGGTTTTTTGAGTCATCGGTCTTCTGACTGATTTCATGCGGCCCGCCAGGAATTCGTCTCCTGTGCCGAACTCTTCATCTCAGAGAAGCACTTGCAACCTACGTTCTCAATTACTTGCTGGGTGTATTCCAGTCTCTATCTTCCGCTATAGTTTTTGCCCTCTATAGCTTAGTCTAGTACCATGGAAATCAATCTCTGAAATCTTAACACGGTTCCTATCATACCCCCCTTCTTCTGTTAGTGTTTTCAGATATTCCTTTCCTCTCCGATTCTGCGCAGTACATCCTCATTCCTTACCTTATCAGTCCACCTAATTTGCAACATTCGCCTTTAGCACCACATCTCAAATCCTTCGGTTCTCTTCTGTTCCGGTTTCCCTATAGTCCGTGTTCACTACCATACAGTACTGAGCTCCAAACGTATATTCTCAGAAATTTCTTCCTCAAATTACGGCCTATGTTTGACACTAGTAGACATATCTTTGCCATGATGCCCCTTCTGCTAGTGCTAGTCTTCTTTTGATGTCCTCCTTGGTCCATCCATCATTTGTTATTTTGCTGTATAGGTAGTAGAATTCCGTAATTTCATCCTTGCTCCGTCCATCAACACTGATGTTAAGTTTTTCGGTGATCTCATTTCTTCTAATTCTCATTAATTCCGGCTTTCTTCGATTTGCTCTCAATCCACATTCTTTACTCATTAGAATGTTCATTCCATTCAGCAGATCATGTAGTTCTTCTTCACTCACTCAGGATAGCAATGTCATCAGCGAACCGTATCATTGATACTATTTCACCTTGAATTTTAATTCCACTCCTGAACCTTTCTTTTATTTCCGTCATTGCTTCTTAGATGTACAGATAGAAGAGTAGCGGTGAAAGTCTACAACCCTGTCTTATCTCCATTTTAATCCGAGCACTTTGTTCTTGATCGTTCACTATTATTATTGCCTCTTGGCTCTTGCACATATTGTATATTATCCCTCTCTTCCTACAGCTTACCCCTATTTTTATCAGAATTGCACCGATTTACTTTGTCCAACGCTTTTTCCAGGTCGACACGTCCTATGAAAGTGTCTTTTTTCTTGAGTCTAGCTTCCACTATCAACCGCAAAGTCAGAATTGCCTCCCTGTTGCCCTTACCTGTTCCTAAAGCCAAACCTATCGTTATCTAACACATCGACCAAAAAATGGCGGTAGCGCTACAGTACGTCTCCTCTCGGGAAAGTCTAGACTCCAAGTCTCTACCGTTGACTTGTCTGCAACAGAACTCGGCATACATGAACACAATGTACAATATTTACAAGTTTTTCTTCGTTAGTACTAGGCGGCTTGAACCACAAGGTTCGGAAGCCTACAATGTTTAATTCATCAGATCCTGACTTATAGCTGAAATATTTCATCTTTATTACACTAATTAACGGTTCACTAGTTATCGTGACAACTCTCAACACAACGTGCAACTAATAGCGTCCTTCTAGTCATGTCATCTTGACAACTTTCTGTATACTGCTTACCTCCTCATCTCGTTACTCCTAAAAATCTTACAACTTACTACGACTAATGTGCTCTTACTCTAGACATGTCTTCATGCATTCTATCCATGTGTCGCTCAACATCTCCCACATCTCTCAACGGCACCATGGCCCGCTCTTTAGTGTTCCACAACATCTTACGTACCAGGAAACATACTTCTTCACATGCCTTCAGCCGTAATTCCCACGTAGGCAACAATTATCTCTTACTTTCCCCTTTTCACTTATAAACTACAAATGACACTGAATATCCCTTTCTCTCTTAATCAGTTATCCTTTATAAATCTTTAACAGCGCATAGTCTGGTTCTATTAAAGTCTTATGCATCTCTTTAGTCCATCGGAACTTTGTGACAACAGACCCCCTTACACTTTCCTAGAAAATATATTCCCAAATCTATCCTCATTCTGTTTTATTACACACAATACGTCGACAGATAGTCCCACTTATCTCTCTTATAGCAGTGCTACTTGCAGACCGAATTCCTCTCGAAATACTCGGCTTTCTGGTATGCCTGCTCACCCAGAGCAACTTCCTGGTGCCTTGTGGCATTATACCATACGAATTATGCCCTAGTGGTTTTGTTCACAGTTTAGCTGAAGGTGGGCGAATCTTGTGACAGCAATCCACAGGCTGCAGTTTCCCGTAGCTGGAGTTTCGCCGCTCGAAGTTCCGCCGTGAGTTGTCGAAGGTTAGTTTTGGCATGGTGTTTGAAAAGAAAATTTACTCTCAGGTTTACGTTGTGCCCTTTATCTACACCACGCCCACCACGCACATCAGACTGCGGCTGTGTTGCAAACAGCTCGCAGCGCGCAACAGCGGCTTCGATCATTAGCTTTATGATCACATCCCCTCTCCCTTTTCTTGTGCACACCCTGTTTCTGAGCAAACACATGCCTCTGTGCCGTTTCTTCTACAACACCTGCAGCACAGCTATAAACATCAACAGTTTGCTGTGCATTCACTGGGCTACCTACAGTAACATAATCGACAGCAGTAACACTCAGTGCGATGCAAAAATCAGTAGCACATGCGCTTCCCTATGGATCTGGGCCAGACTCCAGAACCCCAAAACAACACCCACTATCATCCAATGGACCAGATACCATTGCACCTGACTCACCCACGCTGCCACCCACGTTCTTATTTACTTTGATACTGCTTACGCTCTGTCTTATTCTACAGCTATCTCAGACTCCACAATTCCACGTGATACCGGAGCTAATAGTTCCATGATATTCTCTTCAATATCTTCGGTATTATTACTCTGCGTATTGCGTAAACTCTCAGGGGTTTGCACAACGCTAGCATCTTCTTCATTAACGATCGAAATTTTCCCATTCAGAAGACCATCCCACCAGTTGTCAAGTTCCATCCCACTTTTCACAGAAATGGTAGTCCTAACAATACAAATGGTAGTTGGATTTCTTGCAGAAACATGCAAACTAGACACAAGCCTCACTTTCAGGTTTCTTCTTCTTCCTCCTTTTTGCTTCCTCTCTTTCCCTTCTCTCCACCCTTGCTAAAATCTTCCTATCCCTCACATCATGAGGCCCATTTTTAATTCATCAGTAGTCGAGTCTTCTTTGTACCTCCTCTGCATAAGCTGGGCAATAGTAAGAAGCTCTTTCCTTCTCCTCAGGCCGGACTGCTTCCATTTCTTAAGACAACTTTGCGTTGGTCGCTTGCTTCCACTTCTTAAGACAACTTTACATTGTTCGCTTGTAACTAATCTACTTCGCAGAGGTTGAAAATACCGCTTCAGTTGTAAAGTTCTTTTCACTGAAAACAATCCAGAGTTTTCTAAATAAAAATAACCTTACAACTGAAACGGTATTTTCAACCTTTACTATAACGATCAGTTGCAGATGTTTCTCCGACAGTATTGTTTGTAATCTACTTCGGCTGCTACAACTTTTAACGCCTCCTCCGTGGAAGCCCGTTATGGTGTTGAAAATCTGCTCTGGCGTGACTACCCATTATCAGTTACTCAAACACAAGCGACAAAGACGCTTAAACGTACTATTATCCAAAGACTTGTCCCTACTTTACATGTTGTAACGTCTCCTGGAAAAATTTAGTGCAAAATATAACTGAACTGTGTCAAAATGACGTAAAAAACAGAGACAGGGATCACAGAAATTTTATCGGCTTGCAGATGGATATACAAATCGCATCTTTGATGCGACCAAACCAAAGCATACCCGAGGGCAGATGTAGAGCAAAACTGTGAAAAATTCGAATTTTTTTATTTTGTGATTTATTAGATTGATTCTTTAAGAATAACATCCCGAAGTTTCATAATCGAATTCTAGCTACAAATGTGTTAAACAAGTTCGTTTGGGCATCTGCGCCTGCGATGCCACACTCTTTCTATGCTGTGATCCACCCCTTCTCCACGTTAGAAATTTTTTGTGTGTTAATTTTTCGTTCACACAATCGAAACGAACTGCAGATGAGTACAGAAGGCTGTGAGACATATTGTCTTTGCATTTGCCTTTGTTTACAAAGTGGTGTTATGAGTAGTATGTGCTACAAACTTATTTCAGTGTTCAGTTTTGCGTATATCAAACTGCTTTGCTCGAAATGGGTCGTAACAGAGGACGCATATTCAAAAAAGTGAGGAAATGGCGAATTTCACGTGCAAAAGATACAGGAAAGTTAAATAACAGTGTTACAGCACTTAGTGTGGAGAACAATTTTTTACTAAGTCACTGACTTCATCAAAGAAGAAAATTGATGATTGATGATGCTGTCTACAGTGCCAAAGAATAGTTTTCCAGTGGATTTAGGTTAACTAACTTATAAATCCTTGCCCATACCGTTATGATTAATGTTTCATGTGCATTTGGTAATTGTGGGTCAAAGGGCTGTATGATGACAGTGACAGAACTGGCATTGTAAGTAATATACGAGTACATATTTTTTGTAAGATTTGTGAATATTATATTCAGTTCAAGACTTCTGCTCTCTGTGGGAAGATGCATGAGGTGAAACGCCACGAGATGCTTAGGTGTAGATACAGAAGGCGCAAATTTGTTTTATGGCTCGATGAACAGGCCTGCATCAATGACTAGGATCAGTAATTACAACAGAACACTCCTCAGTGCTCTTGAAGTTGAGTGCAAGGAAGAAATGGAAGCAGCTGTTGAGGAAGCTGTAGAAATTGACAATGAAGGGGAAGAAGGAGACCATGTAGTGAAGATAGTTGTGTGTGCCTCCATACCACTTAGCGGTGTATAATCTGTCATTAGTGTGGATGCAGGGAAAATGGTAGACTTCCAACTAATGAGCAAATATTGCTGCCGGCCGGAGTGGCCCTGCGGTTCTAGGCGCTACAGTCTGGAACCGAGCGACTGCTACGGTCGCAGGTTCGAATCCTGCCTCGGGCATGGATGTGTGTGATGTCCTTAGGTTAGTTAGGTTTAATTAGTTCTAAGTTCTAGGCAACTGATGACCTCAGAAGTTAAGTCGCATAGTGCTCAGAGCCACTTGGACCAAATATTGCTCTCAGTGCGACAGAATAGAGAACAACGACGGCTGTGAAAAAGTTGGCAGCAGGGACGTAAGAAAGTTTGCAGCAAGGATTATCAAGTGTCACGTGGTGGGAGGGAAGCAGCTGGGATATAACAAATATACCAAAGGTCAGTTGAACAATATGGTGTTAGGTACCATGTGTAAAGTATCTAGGCGACGGAGATTCTAGTGCTTTTAAGACTGTTTTAGAGAGCAATTCTAAAAT
Organism: Schistocerca serialis cubense; assembly: GCF_023864345.2. Taxonomy (NCBI): domain Eukaryota; kingdom Metazoa; phylum Arthropoda; class Insecta; order Orthoptera; family Acrididae; genus Schistocerca; species Schistocerca serialis. Next base: position 248,120,145 of record NC_064646.1, read on the forward strand.
TGAAAAACTTGAACGTGTAGGGCACATTCAAAAGCAAATGGGAGGCAGACTTCCCAGACTGAAGAAAGAAATGGAAGGCAAGAAATTAGAAGATGGAAAGCCACTAGGAGGTGTTAACAGACTGACAGACAAGGAAATTCACACTTTACGATTATGTTATGGAAAACCTATTAGGGATAGTTTATATAGTGTGAAAACACTGCCGTAGGCTGTGTGGACAACATTCTTGCACATACTTCGCACCGATGATAATCCTCAACATTCTCTTTGTGACATATCGTGGTGAAAATATCTTCAGGCAGAAACCAGTGAAAAGCCATATATCAACAAAAATGGTTTGCCACTTGCTGTTTTAGATTTTATAAAACTAACTTTCACGTAACTAGTCAATACTGAATTGCTGAAAAAAAGTGTACATGGGAAAATACATAATACAATTGAGAGCTAAAATCACCTTGTATGGATGCACTGTCCAAAAACAGTATTTCTGTCCTCAATTGGTTTGAAGACACCTGCATGTGATGCCTGTCTAGTGATCAGTAGTAGAAATGTAGGTAGGTTTAAGTACCTGCAGAGACTAGGCTTCGATCCAGGATCATTAACACTGAAGATACAATCAGAAGCAAAGATGAAGGGCGACTGGACAAAGCTTAGGCAGCAGAAGAAAAATGCAAAAGGTTGCTACGCAAAGGGGGCAGGGGAAGAGATTACTCCAGGAAGATGAGGAAGAGAATAAATATTATGGCTATGGACAGCGTTAGTCACTGGAGATACAGCAATATTGTCAAAAATTGAAATAAAAACTTTAAATGCAAATTGCCATAAACTGACTTTTTTGAGCTATAATGTACGTTTTCACAGGAATTATAAAAGCTAACATCCTGAAATTTGTCATATTTCTTAAGAACTACTTACTGAATAATCCTTTGAATCACTTTTCCATTAGTTTTTCTCTGAGAAAAGTTCTCCTTTAAAATTTGAGAAATATAGAACAGTCTTGGGTAGCACAAAACTGAGAAGCTCATTACAAAGCATCTATGACCTTGAACTAAAATCTGTTCCACACATTTTATTAGTCTCTTATGTAGATGTAAACAGTAAAATTCCAGTTTTATTACTTGATTAATTTACGAGCGTACATTTACATTATAGAAACAATGGTAATCAAAATTCAAATCCTTATAAAATATATGTCGACATGCATTTTCAAACAAAACCGCACAGAGTATCAAGCATTATATTGTACATCATTGTCTCACGCTTTACTATTTTAGCTGTAGTACTTTTAGGAACATAATATGTTTAAGTACAAGAACGTATTTTTCTCTATGTCTGACCTTACCTTTTGTAATGTAAACATTGCGATTATCTTTGTGGTTTTTCTGTTTTATGTCTTATCACTGCACTGATTGTAATATATGGATGCTCTTATTTAGCTCTGTGGGTGAAACGTCTGTACTGTTGGAAATTATGTATCTGTTGTCTTGAAAACATACGTTATCAGAATGAGATTTTCACTCTGCAGCGGAGTGTGCGCTGATATGAAACTTCCTGGCAGAGTAAAACTGTGTGCCGGACAGAGACTCGAACGCAGGACCTTTGGCATTCGTGGGCAAGTGCTCTACCAAATGAGCTATTCAAGAACCGCTCACGACTCGTCCTCACAGCTTTACTTCCGCCAGTACCTCGTCTCCTACCTTCCAAGCTTCACAGCAGCTCTCTTGCGAACATACGTTATGTTTGTTGCAGAGATATGTGATTTTATTTATGTAAAAATTAATATCCTTTCTCTGCATAATTAATTTCAGTTGGAGATATTCATTGTTGGTGGCCATTACTGTCTAGATTACTATTTAATTTTGTTTTTGAGTCCTCAGTCTTCTGGCTGGTTTGATGCAGCACACCCTGAACTCCTCTCCAGTGCCAGCCTCTTCATCTCTGAGTTACGCTTGCAACCTACCTCCTCAGTTATTTGCTGGATGTATTGCAGTCCCTGTTTTCCTCTGTAATTTTTACCCACTACAGCTCTCTCCAGCTCCATAGTAGTTATTCCCTGGTGTCTTAACAGATGACCTATCATTCTGTCTCTTCTTCTTGTCAGTGTTTATCATATTTTCGTTTCCTCTCTGATTCTGCTCAGAACTTCCTCATTCCTTACCTTATCAGTTCATCCTATTTTCAATAGTCGTCTGTTGCACCACATCTCAAATGCTTCGATTTTCTTCTGTTCCGATTTTCCCACAGTCCATGTTTCACTAACATATAATGCTTTGCTCCAAACGTACGTTCTCAGAAATGTCTTCCTCAGATTAAGGTCGATATTTGATATTAGTAGATTCTCTTGTGTAGGAATGCCCTTTCTGCATGTGCTAGTTTTCTTTCGATGTCGTCCTTGCTCCGTCCGCCATGGTTTATTTTTCTGCCTAGGCAGTAGAGTTCCCAAACTTCATCAATTTTGTGATCATCAATCCTGATGTTAAGTTTCTCACTGTTGTCATTTGCTCTACTTCTCATTACTTTTGTTTTTTTCTATTTACTCTCAGTCCATATTCTGTACTCATTAGCCTGTTCATCCCATTCAGCGGATCCTGTAATTGTTCTTCACTTTCTCTGAGGATAGCAGTATCATCAGCTCATCTTATCATTCTATCCTTTCACCTTGGATTTTCATTGTTTCTTCGATGTGTAGACTGAACAGTAGGAGTGAAAGACTACATCGCTGTCTTACATCCTTTTCAGTACGAGTAATAATTTGCTCAAAGACGGCTGAAGTGGCCAGCTTATTCAGAGAAAAATTGCATCATTATTTCACGACGAGTTATTTCCCAAGTACTCTCTTAAGGTTGTCCAGAATTTCAGCAGGTTTTAGATACACCAGAATGAACTGCCGAGTACATTCCTGCACTGACGCCGCTAACGCTTTTATCTTCTGCCAAAAGTGTTAAACTTTGTCTTTAGGTTTAAGCAAAAGTAACATTACATCGGCAACACATATAAAGAACCATATTTTCCCTGTAAATAAGAGAATAGGAAAGCATCATACTCTTGACTAAAAAACTGCTGCTATGTGAAGGGCGCCTCTTTTTTTAAGAAATCCTTCTTACTGGAAGGCGAACAATATTACATTATGAATTCATATAACAACGTTATAATTCTATCTCTCTTATGACCACGCGGGCATGAACTGTTGGCAATTTGTGTATAAAAAGACCAAAACTGCAAATAACGTTAAATACTACAATGAATATCATTTCATACTAATACATTAGTAAAACTAATTACAGTGCTTACATACAGAGCCACATTCCTTGCTCAATGACAATGTCAGTTCTAAATTGTGAAAATTAACAAACATTTACTACACTTCTCAAACTTTGTTGTCGTGCCAACTCTATTCGATAAATACACCAACACAGCGAAAGAAAGTCAAATTATGATAAGGACGCTTGACCGTGACACTATCACCACACATCCTACTGCAACTTAAGTATAGCTCGGTCAGGATATAGTGGCGAATGCGCAGTGACCTGTTTTCATTCAAAGCGCTGGGCGAATTCATTCGTTTGTTTGGAAGGGGAGGTGGATAAGTGTTTTCCACCTTATGGCCAGTCGACGAAGAGAGAATTGAGGCGCACGTCCTGCGATCTTTCTCAAACGATTTTACAGGAACTGTTCGTTAGTTACTTACAGCTTTGTATGTCGGTTTCATTATGACGTGCCCATCATTTCATTAATGGTCATAGTTGCTGTAATACTGACATGGAAGTAAGACATTGCGCGAAATTCGGAAAAGGGTGCAAAGAAAAATAGAGATCGCTATGATTTTGTATTTGGTGCATATTACATAATATGTTGTTGCGTATGAAATTTAGCTAATATACTGAGTTTTACTTTAGGCTTCGATAGAAGTATCTATCTGTCACCAATCTCGCGAAAACTGATCTGATGTATCACACTCATTTGCGATCGCTCCACGCCACGGATAAAGCCAGAGTGAAATATCCACAACATTCCACATATTTCATAAACGGTTCCAGATATCGAAATGAGATTTTGGCAAATGATAGCACACAAAGAGGGGAGTATTTTGCCATATCGTTATTATGTAAAACTTCATTATCTACCGTGTTATTCCAATAACTACAGACTCTTTTTTGTGAAAGAATGTATTTTTAAGGGCCATTAATAGCTGGTGAAGCTGGTGAAACGAGATATGCTACGGGTTTTGGAACAACGTATGCAAAAACATTATACGTTTTTTTTTCTTTTTTTTTTTTTTTTTTTGTACTGAGGATGTGCTTTTTCATAAGCCACTAGCTTTACTTTACTCAGTCCCTCACTTAATAAACATAATAAACCACTGTTTCATCAGGATTCTCTCGCAATTGCGTCTGCACATGTTAATGAAGTGAGACTGTGTAAACTCCGCTGTGTTTTGGCAAAAGAAATAAATCTTGACATTGGCAACCAGAGAAATGTGTAGGTTTTACTCAAAATTCGCCACTCATGACGTTTCTCTAAGCCTTACAAAGGGTTAACAAGCCAGGCGAAAATAAATCGCTACATTATCGGTGGAATTCTTTTTAGATACTAACCAAAGCACAGGTCCCCACCGAGCGAGGTGGCGCAGTGGTTAGACACTGGACTCGCATTCGGGAGGACGACGGTTCAATCCCGCGTCCGGCCATCCTGATTTAGGTTTTCCGTGATTTCCCTAAAATCACTCCAGGCAAATGCCAGGATGGTTCCTCTGAAAGGGCACGGCCGACTTCCTTCCCTAATCCGATGAGACCGATGACCACACTGTCTGGTCTCCATCCCCAAACAACCAACCAACCAATAGGTCCCCAGGAAAGTGTGAGTGTGGAGGGGCCCCACTTAAGATTTACAGAAAATGTGAGCGTAGACTTCAGTTTAGAACGGCACTTTCCCTCTACCGCTCAGCATTTCCCCTACAGCGCTCTGAGCGACCCCCCCCCTCCCCCCCCCCCTCCCCACCTGCCCCGCTCTCCTCATGCTTCCCCAGCGGACTGCGACCATGGCATTTTGCACGCACTATTCTCTATATGCCCATTGTTTCGTGCACGCCAGTGTCACTGATGCACGACACATCATCGACACCGCTTCGGTTTGGATAACTACTTCGGGAGCTAATGTTTGGAAGAACCGCGGCGCTTGCTGCAGGCAGGAAAGCCCTTGGGAAAGTGTATTAAGATGTGCATGTGCTCTGGTAGAGAAGTTCTTGTTCCCATATGAGCAAAGTTTAATGTCAATCAGGAACCCATCGTTGGGGGAAGGGGGGGGGGGGGGGGGGGAGCAAAGTGTCACTCTGCTGCCCGCATCTCGTGGTCGTGCGGTAGCGTTCTCGCTTCCCACGCCCGGGTTCCCGGGTTCGATTCCCGGCGGGGTCAGGGATTTTCTCTGCCTCGTGATGGCTGGGTGTTGTGTGCTGTCCTTAGGTCAGTTAGGTTTAAGTAGTTCTAAGTTCTAGGGGACTGATGACCATAGACGTTAAGTCCCATAGTGCTCAGAGCCATTTGAACCATTTTTTGTCACTCTGCTCCAGAAGGTTGAATTTTCAAATGGTTCAAATGGCTCTGAGCACTATGGGAGTTGAATTTTGCCACTGGCTCAACCGTTTAAAACAGGAGCTGTTGCCATCAAAGCAGCCACATGTACCAGAGTTAGCAGGAAGAGTTGGTTTTCTTACCGCGCTAGAGGATTAACCCCTTCTTTTCCAGTGAGAACTTTTCTACTGTATTTTTTGGCCTGTGGTTAGGAAGTACTACATCTTTTAGTCATGAGTAGCCGCGCATTCTGAAGCGCCTTGTCACGGTCCCACGGCTCCCTCCGTTGGAGGTTCGAGTCCTCCCTCAGGCATGGTTGTGTGTGTGTTGTCCTAGTGTAAGATAGTTTAAGCTAAATTAAGTAGTGTGTGTAAGCTTAGCGGCCGATGACCTCAGCAGTTTGTTCCCATAAGATCATACCACAAATTTCCGAATTTCATTTCTTGAATTATTGCTAACTTTCGGTGGGCTGTACATACTTTTAGAACTAGCCTGGCAGTGCCATTTTTCTGTTTAATTGGTAATTCTGCTGTACCTTGTTTATATTTGTTGGCTGTCATGTGCCTTTAATAAATTGTGCGGCAAGTCGTAAGTCCGTTTTGGATAACTACTTCCTACCTCTAAGTTGTCGGAGTTAAACAAGGGGGACTATGAACATGTTTTCACATACTTTATTGGTTTTGCACGCAATTCTACTGTACCTTGTGTCAGCGTCTTATTTAAAGTTGTTTACGGTCGTATATCTTAAGTAAATTGTTTGGCTAGTCATTGCAGTTGTAACTCCTTTATTCTGCTGAGTGTTCGAAGTTGAACAGCGAGCAGCTCTGTAACTTTTTTTCTGGATAATTAACTGGCTTTATACATGCGTGTCGCTGTTGTTTTACGGTACGATTGACAGAAGGGTCATGACTGCGTGACATTTACATCTTCTGTTTAAACGGCGCGACCGACGCACGTTACTGGCTAAAGAATTTTGAGGAACTGTGTTGAGAAATGGCGGCCACAGTAGACTAGGTATTTTCTGTCTGAAATTATATTGGTCATCCTGTTGGGAATTAGCTGGCCGCTCGAGACAGGGGGGTTTTTCTACTAAGTATTTGGTTTTGCCAAATTTATGTTGTAGGTTTTGATTTACCAGTGTGTAAGTTGATATTGTTTTTGTTTGTTTCTTCGGTGTATGTGTTATGATGTTGCTAAGGTCGAAGTCTTGTTGTGGCTTCAACACGTGCTAGTAAAGAAGGTGAAGCATTGGGCGCTGAGTGAAAGCTACCGAGTGAGTTAACTTCGTGTTACTCTTGTGATTACTCTGTTTCTGAACATGACTTGCTGCATATACATTACTGTGTCATTCTGCCTAGATATTGGTTCGCCGCCGGAGTGCTTCCCTTAATCTAGTACATGTTTTTCGCCGTCTTGACGACGCCGTGTTAAGCGTGTGGACGCTTGTTACTTCTTGTTTTGAAACGTGGTAAAATTCCATTATTAGAATGCTGTTAATGTGCTTTGAAATATTTTCTGTGTGTGTGTAGCGATGTATAGTTCTTGGTTTGCCTTCTTAAGATTGTTGTTTTATGCGCCGTGTTACCGCTCGGTATTAGTCTTGGCGCCTGTATAAATTCTTTGAGCATTCTCTTGTTTCTGAAGTCCCGGCTTGTACGGCCGTTCGAAAGACGCTTTATGCGTATAATCAAGAGCAGTTTCTTATAAACACCTTGGCGAATGCGAACTCGACCACGAATGTTGTTAGCTCGAGGCCTGTGCTGGTCAGATAATTACTTTAAAAAATACGATATTGCAGTGCCTGTGTTATTCTGATTACGATGCAAAGTTTCTTTGGACACGCATGCATGCATGTTCAAAGGGACAGGCATTACGGCGACTTCAGCCGTTGTGAATGAATTCGCACTTGCGAAAAAGGACAGCGATCTGCATCGGCTGCAGAATGGAAAGACGACAATGAACATTTGTGCCGGGCCGGGACTCGAACCCGGATTTCTCACTTATGGCGAGGGGTCGGCTTATCCTTTGGCTATACGTCCACGACTTAAGCCGTCAACCATCGGTCTACGACCTGTAGTCGTAAATCCACTATGTATATTACCGTACGGGTCAGACGTTGTACTTGAAAGTCGCTTGCCCAGTATCGGCAGATAAATACGATATTGCAGTGCCTGTGTTATTCTGATTATGAGTACAGGTCGTAGACGCATGGTTGACGGTATATGGAGGTTTGGGCGTGAGCTTGAGTCCTACACGTATAGCCAAATGGTTTTCCGGCACGGTAACTCAGCGTGTTTGGTCAGAGAGCTGAATGGTCTCTGTAATAAAAAAACTGAGTGAAAGGATCAACAACGAACTTCAACGAAAGTCATGTGATGTCCGCTACGGCCAAATACAACGAACAAAATACAAAAAAAAAGAAAGGTAGGGCGAAAGCTCACGATAGTCGGGCAATCTGGGTTCCAGTCCCGGTCCGACACAAATTTTCACTGTCGTCTTTCCATTCTGCAGCCAATGGTTGTCCTCATTCGCAATTGCGAATTCATTTAATGCACTTTAAAAATTCTCATGCTCAAATTCTTGTTAAATTGTTGCCAACCTGACGTAATTGTTAATGTACTATGTGTTGCTAATACTGTGGCTTGTTGCTTTGGGTTTCAGATCATGAATATTTCGGACCCTTGATATCACACACATCCATGCCCGAGGCAGGATTCGAACTTGCGACCGTAGCGGTCGCACGGTTCCAGACTGTACCGCCTAGAACCACTCGGCCACACCGGCCGGCAAAACGTCTTCATGAGAGGGAAATATTGACAACAGGATTACATGTTGTGGCAGAGATACGTTAAAATATAGCCAGAAGGCGTCAGTCAAATATAAAATTTCACCTTCATAATAATTAAAAAATGCTCATCATTGTTGTTTTCATTTGGTATTTCCTCACCTATAAACAGCCTTCCGACTTTATTTTAATGTACCTCTGCCAGAACATATAATCCGGTACTCAACATTTCCTACTGAAGAAGGCATTCTTAAAAGTGGTGATGAAATCTTCTCGGGCTCCCATCCGGGTAACTGCGTCGAAAATCCGCGACGTTTCGATGAATGTCATTCTTATCATCTTCTGGCAGTATACACCAGGAAAGCCTACATTCACATATTTTGAAAAGTTTAAACGATGGTAAAGAGGATTTAATAAACCATCCATTTTGCAACTGATTGGCTGTTTATTGTTTCTACAAGAAGATTTCATTCTACGGTTGGTTTTGAAATACTCATATTTCTTCCCATGGTCACTAATCATTCTGTTAGTAGCGGCGAACAATCACCGATTGTGCTGATTTTAATACCGCTCCCATTATTAAGACAACCCTATCTTCTCTTGTCGCTATTAATATAAAACAAATAACATCTAATTGTTCACTAAAGGGAGGGAGGATTTATGACCAATGTCTGAAACCTGGAGAAATTAAAGCGTGCAATTAAGGATGCGTTCATGCTGCATCCTCGCTGCTGGCACATCGCACCTCACTGATAGCCTCGCTGCTCGCTGCCCCCGGGAGTAATTACCGTGTGGCTGCTCACATACGGAGTAGAGTGTCAAGTGTGACACTGCTGGAGTGACCCCGAGGCAGGCAATGACTGCTTAGGTCTCAGGAAGTACAGCGATGGTCGGCCGCAGCGTGAACCACAGACTCAAAAATCTTCAAATGTGTGTGAAATCTTATGGGACTTAACTGCTAAGGTCATCAGTCCCTAAGCTTACAAGCCGGCTGGAATGGCCGTGCGGTTCTAGGCGCTACAATCTGGAACCGAGCGACCGCTACGGTCGCAGGTTCGGATCCTGCCTCGGGCATGGATGTGTGTGATGTCCTTAGGTTAGTTAGGTTTAATTAGTTGTAAGTTCTAGGCGACTGATGACCTCAGAAGTTAAGTCGCATAGTCCTCAGAGCCATTTGAACCTAAGCTTACACACTACTTAACCTAAATTATTCTAAGGACAAACACACACACACCCATGTCCGAGGAAAGACTCGAACCTCCGCCGGGACCGAAACACAGACTACCTTCATATCGCCGCCATCGACGACCGCATCGAGTAGCGAGTAACGTGGAGAGCAGCGATGTTGTACGCTAAATGGGGGAGCAGCGAGCGATGCGGCAGCATAGTCGTACCCTACGGCGGAACGTCCAAGAAAACTATGACAAGGGAGTGCTGCTGCTTCATGATGACGCACGCCTCCACGTCGCAAATACCGTAACGCGGAAGTTATGCCAAGAGAAATGAGAGACACTCTATCACCTGCCTGCGGTCCCTTAAAAATGGTCTTGAAAGATCGACGATTTCTCTCAGATGAGAATGTGCAACAGTATTTTACGGACTTCTTCACGCAGCAGGACAAGATATTTTACCAGAGAGGTATCTTCAACCTCATGCGTCGGTGGGATGATAGCCTCAACGCTCATAGCAATTTTGTCCGACTCACATGGCGGTTCTAGACTTCGAGTGGAAACTTTTTGATCACCCATTATAATATATTAAAAAATTTATCCATTTTATTGCAATTAAATAATTTATTATTTTGATATTAAAATATTTTATATACTTTTATGCTATTGTAGGTATCTGTGGCACATAAAAATTGAGGGAAGGGGCAATTTATGTTAGAGGTTGGGAGGAATACAACAAAATACGACCCTTCCCCTCGTCCCCCTCTCCTTAGATCGAACCATGTATCGGCGCCTGTACTGCTATATACTTGAAGCTTTTTTTGATGTTTCCCGTTCCACGCATTCTCCATATGCAGCCACATTTGCCTGTTTCCTGATCGAATGCCATCCGCTAATTAAAATCGAGTCCATGGTAGTGTTTGGGACTGAAAAGGTTCCCTCCTACCAAAAGCTCTTCACCCCGCACATTCTCGTAATTTATGTTGCTGAGACTCCTCCGCGTCATCCTAAGTCTTTTAGAGATGTGCAATAGAACCTAACACGACTCTTGCATGAGTTCCAGTACATTATTAATTACCGCTTTTCTTGTGGTAGTACCGAGTGGTTGTCCTCCAAACTCTTCCAAAAAAATCATATTTCGCAAAATGTATCAGGCTTTCTTGACTGACTTCCTGACGGTTCGAACCAGTGTAATTTTCGAGACGTGGAATGTTCTGCGTGTTAGTTTGTGCAACTAGAGTAACTTCCATTGTATAATTTGCTGCCTATCGTTATGCAGCCTTGACTTTAGAATGCATTACCTAGAAAGCCCATTAGCGGCGGTGAGGCAACATCTGTCGCATGTGCCTGCCGGCAGAACTGCTGCCTTTCTCTTCCACAGTTGGTGGACCAGACTTGCATGCAAAGAAGTCTTTCAGTACACAGTGGCAACGACAGTAGACTATCAAATAGTTCACAGATGTGAAACACAAACCACTTGTATAGAGTTTCTAAAAAAAATTCACGAAGAAAACCGGAAAGAATTTGAAATGTTTGTTGACGCTCTATATGTGCTGCCGAACCACTGAGGGCTAAGGCGGAACGAAGCCACTCCCTCGTTACTAGGTTCCGGTTTAAAAACACAATACACAATATGTGCTGCCTGTACTGGTGGATAAGTGCTTGTAATGTAATAAAATAAAAATTATTTGTGACTCTTTTTCTTTGCTATAAGTGTAATGTAACAAAATGAATATGAGCCGTGACTTACACTCCTGGAAATGGAAAAAAGAACACATTGACACCGGTGTGTCAGACCCACCATACTTGCTCCGGACACTGCGAGAGGGCTGTACAAGCAATGATCACACGCACGGCACAGCGTACACACCAGGAACCGCGGTGTTGGCCGTCGAACGGTGCTAGCTTCGCAGCATTTTGCACCGCCGCCGTCAGTGTCAACCAGTTTGCCGTGGCATACGGAGCTCCATCGCAGTCTTTAACACTGGTAGCATGCCGCGACAGCGTGGACGTGAACCGTATGTGCAGTAGACGGACTTTGAGCGAGGGCGTATAGTGGGCATGCGGGAGGCCGGGTGGACGTACCGCCGAATTGCTCAACACGTGGGGCGTGAGGTCTCCACAGTACATCGATGTTGTCGCCAGTGGTCGGCGGAAGGTGCACGTGGTCATCGACCTGGGACCGGACCGCAGCGACGCACGGATGCACGCCAGGACCGTAGGATCCTACGCAGTGCCGTAGGGGACCGCACCGCCACTTCCCAGCAAATTAGGGACACTGTTGCTCCTGGGGTATCGGCGAGGACCATTCGCAACCGTCTCCATGAAGCTGGGCTACGGTCCCGCACACCGTTAGGCCGTCTTCCGCTCACACCCCAACATCGTGCAGCCCGCCTCCAGTGGTGTCGCGACAGGCGTGAATGGAGGGACGAATGGAGACGTGTCGTCTTCAGCGATGAGAGTCGCTTCTGCCTTGGTGCCAATGATGGTCGTACGCGTGTTTGGCGCCGTGCAGGTGAGCGCCACAATCAGGACTGCATACGACCGAGGCACACAGGGCCAACACCCGGCATCATGGTGTGGGGAGCGATCTCCTACACTGGCCGTACACCACTGGTGATCGTCGAGGGGACACTGAATAGTGCACGGTACATCCAAACCGTCATCGAACCCATCGTTCTACCATTCCTAGACCGGCAAGGGAACTTGCTGTTCCAACAGGACAATGCACATCCGCATGTATCCCGTGCCACCCAACGTGCTCTAGAAGGTGTAAGTCAACTACCCTGGCCAGCAAGATCTCCGGATCTGTCCCCCATTGAGCATGTTTGGGACTGGATGAAGCGTCGTCTCACGCGGTCTGCACGTCCAGCACGAACGCTGGTCCAACTGAGGCGCCAGGTGGAAATGGCATGGCAAGCCGTTCCACAGGACTACATCCAGCATCTCTACGATCGTCTCCATGGGAGAATAGCAGCCTGCATTGCTGCGAAAGGAGGATATACGCTGTACTAGTGCCGACATTGTGCATGCTCTGTTGCCTGTGTCTATGTGCCTGTGGTTCTGTCAGTGTGATCATGTGATGTATCTGACCCCAGGAATGTGTCAATAAAGTTTCCCCTTCCTGGGACAATGAATTCACGGTGTTCTTATTTCAATTTCCAGGAGTGTATATAAAAAAGAAACTCACATTAATGAAATGGCTCAGCATAAAAGAGATATAACTAATGTAGGAATGTTATTAACAGTGTAATATGCTGTTTAATTTAGCCCGACGTGTACAAGCACTCAGTAAACTAGCTCAGTTCTCAGGGTAGTTACGTAATCGTCGATAATAAATTGTCCTTTTCTTATTTACCCAACACTACAGATATTATTCCAGGCTCGTGAGAAGTCGTATGCTTGTTGCACCAGAGAATATTTGCCAAGTCTGTTTGATGTACACTATTGCAATACGTAACTTAACATCGTGGTTTCGTCTCGATTCCCCGATATAAGAGAACAAGAGTAGCATCTACAAATGAAATCCTATAATAGAACTGGAATCCTGTGACCAGACCTTTTCTGCCTGGGATGTTATCTCGTTATATAAAGAAAATCTGTAAGTAAAATTGTTAAATTATTAGTAGCTGCAACCCGGTCTCGTGCGATCTGAAATAAGGTTCACTGTCCTAACCGACGGCACGTCTCGTAGATGAGCTGAAAGAAAAATGTTAAGGATTTTTCTAAGATGGCGCCTAACAATGAAAATTCTTTGTTAAGGCCTATATCTGCTTAAGACAATCCAGGTATCAGACTACCAACTGATTGACCACATAAACAATATCTTCTGACAAAATAACCATTATATTTTTCGGGTTTTAAGTACAACTTACATTATCAGCTGGTACAGCAAGATGAGCTTTTCACAAGAACATCCTCTCAGGTCCGAATCCAAGCAGATAATATAAGTGAAAGACAAAGGAAAGACAGTTCACGCATATAAGCGCAAGAGTACATGGAATAAAATGTCCATTGTAGTTCTCTCTCTTCTTCTTTGGCGTACTTGTCGATTATTTATAAAATTTATCGTGATATTTAGTTTACATTTTTTAAACCCAAGTCCACCCAGGAGAAACAGTACGTGCTCTAGCTAGGCAGCAAACAAGACTGCCCTAAGGGTATTCGGCATTTATTAACGAAGGATACACACAGCACCTGTCTCTGGGTGCGGTTAATATCCGCTGGCACCAGTTTAATAGTCCTCCACACCGATGCAATTACTGCTTGGCAACAGTGTTTATCTGGCTTGAGTTCGGTACGTAGATATCCTGACTGATCTACAGGTTCTGTGATCTCATAAACTCTTGTGCCTTAAACCGCAATCTTTCCCGCCTGAGTAACAACAGCTTAAAACGGAGATTAAGGAATATTTGTAATGGAGGCCGTAAGCTGTCTTATTTCCTTACAGAGTCAGAAATTTCAAAATCACGCAAGGCTGAAGAAGAGATGGGTACCGTAACACGAAAAGGCTTTATACTTTGAAAGCAGTTCATTAAAAGTTGCCTTCCAAATCATTTACTTTTACGCGAGTTGTGAATCGAAAAAGTAGAGCCAATACTCCCGCAATCTCGACTGCTAAGCGTACTACTTCCTTTAGGTGGCAACGTGAAGACATATAGTCGATACCTTTGGAGACTTAGTTACTGACCAGTCATGGGTATACTTGGCATAGTTCGGTTGAAGCATGCATCGGTGAACGTGAGACAAAGGCACTCTGTTCTGTTTTGTTTGCTATTTCTGGTCGAGTTGGAACTTCACACTTTTCGAGAGTGACTAGAGGACGCTGGGTGCATTGAGTTGACGTTACGTTCCGATAGTCGTTCCCACCGAGTAACCTGTAAGACTTGTGGTGAGATCGGCAACACTTTCAGGGTCATAGATGATCCTTCAGTTGTGTCCAGACTTAATATCCATTGTTCAGAGAGAGAGAGAGAGAGAGAGAGAGATATTTTTCCTACATGTTCACGGAACAATATCGGTGTTGTCCATCCGTGAGATTAAAGTACAGCACTCATTACTTTCCCACTAATTTGATATTGTTGTCAGCAATCTAGAGCGTATGGACTTTCTTTTCGATCTGTTTCTTGGGTTTCGTGGAACTGTACCCACATGGTCCATCATATGACAAATGTAACTTCGTGCCTGTCACTTTTATTGAGCTAATGATTAGTAATAAGGAATTATCCCAAAGTACTTCAGAAGTATTCACATCCGCTAGTCTTTCATAAAACTCATTCGAGTTCAAAGCTTTTTCTATGTGCTCTAACACTTTTACGTGGGACAGTATTTGATCTGATAACAAGTTATCACGTACTTTCTACTTTCAACGAAATTATTACTCAAAAAAGAGCTGCCGTCAGCAGAAATATTTTGAATTCTTTGCGCGCATATTATAGCCAATAATATAAGCCAATGTTGGCGATTTTTCCGGACTTCATGCTGTTCCAAACGATGTTCGGTGTAACAGTTGTATTCCATGTTCCTTTTATAAATACGAGTTAACCTGTAAGATAGGACACAATCACGTACATCGTACCAGGGAGTTAGAGGTTGTAATCGTAATCTTGATTTCATTAAAATATTCGTTCGATCCCCCTTTCTTCCCCACTGCGGAACGAAAGCAACTCCTACTACTGAATATTATAGTTAAACCAATGTCAGTTAGCATTAATAATTATTCCAGGGTCAAAATCTTGCATAAAAACTAAAATATTTTCAGGTCACTGTACTGGAGATACATCCCTTACGCACTCAATTTATTTCAAAAAGGAATTGGCAGTCCTTAAACCACAAGGGCAGTAGAAAAAGAAGATTATTAACGAAATTATGATCGTTCGATTCCAGCTCGTCGAAGCAGACGACATTTTAATGCAGCGGCAGAATCTTCAGGGTTGCAGCGAATTAAAGAAGCTGAGCAGGTCATCGTAGGTACCATAAGAAAGCAGTAACCTCTTCATCAAATGTTCAGATGTGTATGAATGTCTAAGGGACCGAACCGCTTAGGTCATCGGTCCCTAGACTTACACACTACTTAAACTAACTTATGCTAAGAACAACACACACCAGTGCCCAATGGAGGAGTCGAACCTCCGGCGGGAGGGGCCGCGCAGTCAGTGACATGGCGCCTCTAACCTCGCGGCCACTCCGCGCGGCTACCTCTTTGTTAAGACGACCTGCACAGAATACGAGTAATAATTAATAATTGTAGTAAATATTATCTGAAAAACCACACGTATAAAAATGTATTCAAACAAGTTGGTTCTCGTTTACCTGTGCTGCTGTAAACTGCCATACGCTATGCCCACTTCATCTACATCTATACCGTACTCCGCAAGCCGCCTCATGGTGTGGTGGAAGGTACTTTTTGTATCACTAACTGAAACCTTCCAACCCTGTTTCACTCGAATAGCGCTTGGGAAGAATGATTGCCGGTAAGCCTCAGTATTGGGTCTAATTTCTCGAAATTTCTCTTCATGGTTTTTACACGAGACGTATGTAGGGGGAAGTAATATGTTGTCCGACTCTTCCCTGAAATTGCTCTCTCGAAATTTCTGTGGTAAATCTCTCCGTGATGCACAACGCCTCTCTTGTAACGTTCGCCAACGGAGTTTCTTGAGCGTGTCCATAACGCTCTCGTGCCGACTAAACGATGCCGTGACGAAACGTGCCGCTCTTCGTTGGATCTTCTCTACCTCTTCTATCAGTGCTATCTGGTGGGGATCCCAGATAGATGAACAGTGCTTAAGAATGGGTCGCGCAAGACACTTTCTTCGTGGATGAGTTACATTTCCGTATGATTCTTCTTATGAATCTGAGTCTGGCATCTGCTTTTCTCACTATTTGTTTTGTATGATAGCGCCAGATTTTACGGCAGATAATGTTTCCAGCTGTTTGTCATCAGCGTGTAGCTATACAGTAGTGGATTTCTTTTGCTATGTATGAGCAATATGTCACATTTATTTACGTTCAGGGTCAACTACCAGAGCATGCACCACTCATCAACTCTCTGGAGATCATTCTGCAAATCGTTACTATCTTCTGGCGTTGCTACTTTGTTATAGACAATCGCATCATCTGCGAGCAGCCTTAGAGAGCATCTGACGTTTTCTACTAGATATACTGTTATAGAGTTTTGCCATGGCTGGCTCTCCCAAGACGCCGGCCGATGTGGCCGTGCGGTTCTAGGCGCTTCAGTCTGGAACCGCGCGGCTGCTACGGTCGTAGGCTCGAATCCTGCCTCGGGCATGGATGTGTGTGATGTACTTAGGTTAGTTAGGTTTAAGTAGTTCTAAGTTATAGGGGACTGATGACCTCCGATGTTGAGTCCCGTAGTGCTCAGAGCCATTTCAACCATTTTTCTCCCAAGGTTATCAGTAGCTATAATGGAATATTGTCTATTCCCGGGGACTTTTTTTGACTTAGGTCTTTCAGCGCTCCGTCAAATTCTTCTCGCAGTATCATATCTCCCATTTCATCTTCATCTACGTCCTCTTCCATCTCCACAATATTGCCCTCGTTGTATAGACCCTCTATATATTCAAACCATCTTTCTGATTTCCCGTCTTTGCTTAGCACTGTTTTTCCATCTGAGCTCTTGATATTCATGCTGGTGGTTCTCTTTTCTCCAACGGACTCTTTAATTTTCCTACTGACATATGCCTCTACCTCCTTACATTTGTCCTCTAGCCATCCTTGCTTAGTCATTTTGCACTTCCTGTCGATCTCATTTTTAAGATGTTTGTATTCCTTTTCGCCTGCTTCATTTACTGCATTTTTATATTTTCTCCTTTCATCTGTTAAATTCAGTATCTCTTCTGTTACAAAAAACTCTCTACAACCTCTGGTTCTTTGACGATATCCAGGTCCCATTTCTTTAAATTCCTACCTTTTTGCAGCTTCTTCAGTTTTAATCTACATATCATAACCAATAAATTGTGGTCAGAGTCCACATCTGCCACTGGAAATGTCTTACAGCTTAAAACCTAGTTCCTAAATCATTATATAATCTATCTGAAATCTTCTAGTGTCTCCAGACCTCCTCCATTTATACATCCTTCCTTCATGATTCTTAAACCAAACGTTAACTATGATTAAGTTGTGCTCTGCGCAAATTTCTACCAGGTGGCTTCGTCTTTAATTCCTTACCCCCAGCCCACTTTCACCTACTACTTTTCCTTCTCTTCCTTTCCCTACTATCGAATTCCAGTCCCCCACGGCTATTAAATTTTCATCTCCGTTAACTTTCTAAATAATTTCTTTAATCGCATCATACATTTCTTCAATCTCTTCATCATCTGCGGAGCTAGTCGTCATATAAACTTTTACTACAGTGGTAGGCGTGAGCTTCGTGTCTGTCTTGGCTACAGTAATGCGTTCACTACGCTGTTCGTAGTAGCTTATCCGTGCTCCTGTTTTTTTATTCATTATTAAACCTATTCCTGCATTACCCCTGTTTGATTTTGCATTTGTAACCCTGTATTCACCTGAGCAGAAGGCTTGTTCCTCATGTCACCGAACTTCACTAATTCACACTATATCTAGCTTTAACCTATCCATTTCCCTTTTTAAATTTTCTAACCTACCTGCCCGATTAAGGGATCTGACATTCCACGCTCCGATACGTAGAACACCAATTCTATGTCTCCTGATAACGATGTCCTCCTGAGTAGTCCCCGCCCGGAGATCAGAATGGGGGACTATTTTACCTCCGGAATATTTTACCCGAGAGGATGCCATAGTCATTAAAGCGCATAGTAAAGCTGCATGCCCTCGGGAAAAATTACGGCTGTAGTTTCCCCTTGCTTTCAGCCGTTCGCAGTACCAGCGCCGCAAGGCCGTTTTAGTTAATGTTACAAGGCGAAATCAGTCAATCAACCAGACTGTTGCCCCTACTTTCCATGAACTAATACAGAATCTGCTTTTTTATACTACAGCTAGTACTGCTTGGTGCGTTTTGTTATAGTTATTTCCAAGTATTGTATCCTACATTAAAACTATGTCTCCTTAAGACGTACCGTTACGTGAATACGATGTAAAATACGACTATGTAGGAAGCCTGATTAAGTGTAGGAGAAGAGACTGATGGCCTAAATCTTGTCAGGATAAGTAAATCTTTAATAACAAAAATTATATGAGACCTCAACTTTTCCCGGCGAATTGAATGTTCAAATAACTATTGAATAAAAAGTAAGTGGAAGTCAGCACATGTCGAAACAAATTTTTTATCTCGACACCAAACATAGCCTCAATTAGCTGCAACAAATCAGAGAGAGGAACGCGAGTGAAAAGAGAAACCACATCAAAACTGACTAAAACATCAGAGTAATTCAAACGCAATCCCTGCAATCGACGTAAGAAATCTGCAGAGTTCTTAATGTGATGTTCACACCCACCTACTAGTGGGCTCAACAAACTAGCAAAATGTTTAGCTACACGATATGTCGGAGCACCAATATTAGAAACAATAGGCCTCAACGGGACAGCCTCTTTATGGACCTTACGGAGGCCATATAATCTAGGTGGTACAGCACAGTAAGAATTAAGACTCTTGATAGTCTCCTGTGACAAAGAACTTTTCTTCAGGAGGTTATTAGTCTTTCTCTCGACACTCTTAGTAGGGTCAGCACCGATTCTGCGATACGCCGAATCAGACTACCTTCTAAGATTGAGGTCCTGTTGGCGTCCGTAAAAGATGATCTTGGTTTGCGTAGGGCTGGTGTCTATCGTATTCCTTGCAGTTGTGACACGTCATATATTGGTCAGACAATCAGGACTGTGGAAGACCGGTGTATTGAACATAAGCGTCACACACGCTTACAACAGCCGAGCAAATCCGCTATTGCAGAATATTGCCTTGACACCGGTCATCCTATGGAATACAACAACACGGAGATTCTGGCTTGCACGTCCAACTATTGGGGTAGTGTTATTAAAGAAGCTGTTGAAATCAAACTATCAAGCAAGCTTATAAACAGAGATGGTGGATTTTGTTTAAATGCTGCTTGGAGTCCGGCTCTATCTCTCATCAGGAAACAGAGGGACAGAATTAGTGCTACCTCACCTGTTGATTAATAGTCACTATCGATATTTCTGATGGTTATTTTTGTTTGTGTGTTGACTCTGCGGTTACTTGTTCTGTGTGTGGTATCTTCCTTGTTTCTCCTCTGTGAACCGAGGTATTAAATTCCCTTGCACATTGCTTCCTCCTTGCAGTTGTGGCTTGAGAATGATTGGGTGTGCTTCTGTCAAAATATCGGCGGTGGTCGATGATGTCACCCTGGAGCAAACCTGTAAGTTATTTGAACAACAAAAATTATAGTTGATTTTTTTGTCACGTCCACTCCAGACATCGCATTACTGAGTGCGAAACGTGAATCATCGAGCTACACATAAGTATAACGTGTTGTGATGTGTCAATTGAATATTTATTCTCAATCAATGATTTATATGGAACAATATCGTACGCCCTGAAAATATATCCTTGAATTATCCTCAGAGGATACTATTGTGGACAATCCATCAGAATGTGCTCCTTCGGGCAACACACTACCCTTTCGAAGTGTGTGTAAGCAGAAAGAACGCTTCAACACCATAAACGTGTCTTCTGTCTGAATGCGTCAACGGAGAGGAGTTCCATGGTTCGGAACGTCTGATGTTCTTCACAAGCTCAAAGCTTTTTTTAGGTGCCAGATGATACATACATCTGGTAAACACCGCAGTTATAAAAATATCCATTAACAAAATAGATGTAAATATTTATCTTTTTGTTCGACTGTGAAGTCTAAATCCTCAGGTTCACTATTCCAAAATTACTGGTGATTAATTTTAATAAAAGACGTTAATACTACACACAGACGTCTGGCTCTTTACAGTGCTCTGCTACCAAATCTCCTAAAAAAAAAATGTTCAAATGTGTGTGAAATCTTATGGGACTTAACTGCTAAGGTCATCAGTCCCTAAGCTTACATGCTACTTAACCTAAGTTATCCTAAGGACAAACACACACACCCATGCCCGAGGGAGGACTCGAACCTCCGCCGGGACCAGCCGCACAGTCCATGACTACAGCGCCCAGACCTCTCGGCTAATCCCGCGTGGCAAATCTCCTACTATTTGTAAACAATACTAATCATATGCAGCATTAAGTCGTAGGTCAAAAGACACTTTTAAGCTACGTTATTCTTTGCTGAAGGGCAAATGAAAATATAAGCACGTACACTAAAACTGCAATACCAGTAAGGACAGCAAATAAAATTTTACTTGTAGTGAGTATACTGTGCTAGTAGACGTATCTTCTCACAATCAAACAACACAGATATGTGAGATCTAAAACAGAAATCTGCTGCGTACAAGATTAAGTTTGAGTGTGTTTGGGGTGTAAAGATCCATAGCGCTGAAGACAGCGGCGCTCGCGTTGATGCCGCATTCCTTGATTCTGAACCTAAGAAAATGTAACATACTGCCCATACATAGAAATCCACTACTATGTAACTAAACTATTGCTGGAAAGAGTATCTCCCGTAAAATATCTAGGAGTAACTGTCCAGAGCAACCTTAAGTCGAATGACCATATAAAACGTATGGTAGGAAAAGTAGTTAGGAAGAATCTTAAGGAAATGTAACTTATCCACGAAATGAGTGGCTTACAATGCCGTTGTTGCGCCGATTCTTGAGCATTGTTCGTCAACCTGGGATCCTTACCAGGTAGGACTGATTGAAGAGGAGAGAATATTCAACGGAGAGCAGTACGTTTCGTCAACGGATCGTTTAGTCGGCGCGAGAACTTTAGAGCTGCTAAACAAACTCCAGTGACAGACGTTATAGGCAAGGCGTTGTGCAACTCAGAAAGGTTTACTATTGAAATTTCCGGAGAGCACTTCCCGGGAAGAGTATAAACAACTTATTACTTCCTCCCATATACATTTCGTGAAATTAACCACAATGAAAAATTCAAAGAATTAGAGTTAAGACAGGGGCTTACTGACAACTAGTCTTCCGAAGTGCCCATTCACGAATGGAACAGGGAAGGGGAATCAGTTAGTCGTACCAGAGGTACCTTCTGCTACACACTAAAAGGTAGCTTGCGGAGTGTAGATGCACGGTAAGTGTAGATGTGGGTATAGAGCTGGGAGCTCTGGCAACAAAAATGGCTTAACATGCGTGGGCATCGAATCGAACTGAGCTTTTATGACAAATATATATACGTGATTCCACGTTCCTTGAATTTTATGCCAGATTTCATCATTCGTAGCTGTATCAATATCTCGACAACTCGTCACCAGGTGTGCACAGTGGATTAGAAAACTGGGCAATGTACTGGCCAGATCGGTAGTTGAACAGCCCGTGTATCAAGGTAGCTCAGAGCAGCACGGTCTTACGTTAACGAGTTGAAAGGTAACGTCATGGAGACTTCGAAGGCCTTAGCTAGTCAAAAATGTAATCTCTGCTATCTAAATTACCGAGCAGAAGTGACCGCTTTATGTACCCAATGGCACCACATACCAGCATGCCGGGCGCTGGGTCCAAGGGGAGATGACTCATTCCATCTGGCAACTTTTTTCTCTTACGAGCCTCTTCCCCATAGATACGTCCATCGTGGTACCGTACCCGAAACCGGCACTCGTCCGAAAAGATGGCATTGGGCCACTGTTGTGTCTAACGTTGTCAGTGGGCACACCAAGGTCGTGGTTTCGAGTTACCGCGCAGATCTAGGTCAGTCATGGCCGCCTGCCGTGACGTTATTGAGGAGGCCAAGTATTAGTTGTTTATAGAATGTGAGTAGTGGTGTTGTTTAGGCTGTCGTTATCACTTTTAGTGAGAACTGAATACCTTGTGAATTTATTTGAGCAAGCATAATTGTAGTATCGCTCAACAAGACGGCCCACAATCTATTCCTCATACAGCGCATTAGTAGCAAACGAGTAAAATGAGGACCTGAGGAAATTACTATTAACATTGTAGTTAAAACTAATGGCCGAGTCATGACATACAGAATTATGAAATGAAACATTACACAGTAACGACGTAAAAGCTGTTTTGTCACAGCGTTTCACACCAGGACACATTGAATGTTTACGCAGGAAGGGGAAGCGTGTTATCTAAACCACAATCTTCTGCCTTTGTTAAAAATTCAATGGAAGTAGAGGCAACTGGCTGAATTCTATCCTCGGCAATTATAGCACCAACAGACTAAGGAAAAGCGTTCGCATTCCTGGTGAGTGTTGTATGGAGCATCCTGCTTCTCTGTTTTCAGAGTAGTAGTCATTATGTAAGACACTCCCATGTTACTTACAGACTGTGAAGAAAAATATGTAATCATCAAATAAATAACACATCACTATGCTTAATACAGTGTTGCAAAAACCGTTAGCATTCAAAACAGCATTCCTGCAAAATAGTGACACATTCAAGTAATGACGATGGAGGTAGATACCAATCACCCACCCTTCTCTCCAAAGTAGACCACAAAGACTCAATAATACCGAGATCTGGTGGCTGTGCTGAACAGGGTAGATGCGACAGTTCACCCTCGCACAGATAAAACCTGTCGTGGACAACGCGAGCTGGGTAAACAGGGGCCCTGGCACCTTGGAACACAGCATCACTACTGGGTAATATACATTGTATAATAGGATGGTACTGATCAGTCAAAACCGTCACATAATCATTGGCAGTAAAGCGACCTTCCAGAGTAACCGAAACCCACTATCTTTCACTCATGGGACGTATATTCAGCCAGAAGGTGAAAACAGTCTGACACAAGACTCATCCGACCATATGACATTCTTCCATAGCTCCACAGTCTAGGTTTTATGGCCCACAATTCCTTCCTTATGGAGCTCCCTTCGTGTTGATTTGGTGCTGACAGGGTTCACGAGTACGGCATTAAGTTTTACAGTAAGTTTTTCAGTTGTCATCTCTTATTTTTCGTCACAGTCCCTTCAATGACCGTCAATGCACACTTTCATCTGCTTTGTGCCTTAGCCGATGACGCTTACGCTTTTTCTGCATGCGGTATAAATCTTCGACACGACGTCTCGTGAAACACTTAAACACTTCGCCTAGCTTAGCTGCGGAAGCACCCACTACACGAGCACCAATAACTGGCTTTCTATGTCACTCATCTCCGATAAAATGCACACACCTACATCTGCATCTGCGTCTATGCGGTACCTCGAATTTAATACGTTTCGTTTACTAGTCAAGTAATATTACTTTCACGTTTTCTTCAGAAGATACTTCACAGCTTGCACAGAGCGACATAAAAGTTTCTGTCGGCTATCCACACACTTTGGCGTGCACGCCCAGTAATATTAGGTGCGCCTTTGAAATATGGTACGCATTTGAAAGACTGCTCTTCATAAGACCCAGTAGATTTTACATTAACTTCTTTATCTTGGTCATGCCATTTAGCAAAATAAGCCCTTTGTCTAGTCGGTGGTTTCTTTGCAGTTGCAGCAATGGGTACATTACAGGACACGCATACTATTCCGTCACGATCCGTACGATTTGAGAAATACTTTCTGTTAGCCTAAGTTCCTTCCACACTTTCACGTTTTTCACTGCTGTAGTATTCTCGTCGCCACTGTAGAGTGTTGTACCGTGAAAGAAAGGGAGATGACGTGGTTGTGGGTGGCCGGTATCACTTTTCTACAACACAAATGCACAAGTGGATTAACACGATACTTTATTTACATGAAAAGGAAACTACCTATCTTCAATAGAGTCGATATGTTGTGGTACAAGCTCTTCTGTAATAGTCCTTTTGCAGATAATACCGGTAATCTTGCTATTACCCTTTTCTGGACGCTATGTACTGGTGTAGCCTGTGTTGAACTACGCCGCTCCGCGAATGAATGACAGACGCCAACTGGAGTAGTTAGTTCGTGAGACAGTGTCTGAGATAGTTCAAAAATGGTTCAAATTGCTCTAAGCACTATAGGACTTAACATCTGAGGTCATCAGTCCCCTAGACCTAGAACTACTTAACCCTAACTAACCTAAGAACATCGCACACATCCATTCCCAAGACAGGATTCGAACTGGCGACCATAGCAGCAGCGCGGTTCGGGACTGAAGCGCCTACAACCGCTCGGCCACAGCGGCCGGCGACTGAGCTAGTGGCTGAGGGCCTCCAGTCAGCTGCTGAAGCCTAAATAGCTGCGGCCGAGAGGGCGTTGGCGGCGAGTTGCTTGCGAGTCTGTCTCTGGCCTCTCTTGATAGGTGCGCTTGATAGAGCGCCTACTATCTTCCCACATCTTTGCAGACCGGTGTGCTGGTGACAGCTTACGCCGGCAAAACTGCCATGCTGCAAGCCACAATTACAACATTTAGATTCTTCTCGTTTCCTTACCATTGTTCCTATGAGCTCGCTACCCAATGTAATGTCGAAGTCTGACTATAGCTGCTGCTTCCATGCTGCAAATATCCTGCAGGGCTACGTCAGTTGAAGCATCATCTCAGTAAATGTAAGTTGTTCGACTATAGATGTTCTTTTACCAAAGGTAAGCTCGCATTCTTCTTCGAAGGTCTTAAACAGTTCGCCAACAGCTCTAATCGAGCTGCCTCGTCCACGTTGACGTGTTGAACAGCAGTACAAAGGGTACTTCTCTTTCCTGCAACAATTGTCTCCTATGGAATAAGCCAACGCAAACTACAGAAACTGTATTCCCAATTGATTACGCATCAGATTAAGTTTTAATTTAACTGTAATTCATACTATAATAATGGAAGAAATAGCAGAGAAGATAATTTACTTCTAATTATCGCGTTCAGTAGCTCAGCATGTCCCAGTAAAGCTGTGGCACTCAGTACACTGAAATACCAGCAGGATACATTGTCTTCAAATGCAAGAATATTTATTGTTCACTGGGAGGTCAAAGAAGAAGTTATCAACCTGCTACAAAATAACTCGCTAACCACGACTGTGACTTTCAGACGAGGTCTCACGTAAACATCACCAGAATGACAGCACATGGGTAGAGTCTGAATAAATTTTCGCAAATATCATTTAAAACGTTTCTTCTTCAACTTTCTTAGCATACTTAATATGAAATAGTACTATCAAGTTCTTTCTTTTTATCTATTCCCCACACTTGACAGCCGGGCGGGCTGCTGTACTACAGACTTCGTCCTTTTCAGCAAAATGTCACAGCAGGCTGAGAGCACGGCACAGTGAAAGAGGCTCCAAATTGGAAAGACTGTTACAATCTTTCTGCGGGCAAACCCACTTCCTGACTAAAAATGCATCAATTGGTTGTTCGATCCAGCACAGCAGATCAAACAATAACTGCCTGTCCTCTCTGGCGCTAGCCTCATGGAGCCGTTGAGATCTTGCATAGCACTCAGTATAGCCGTTCTGAATCCAACAATTCCATATTCGCATAACGGTCGTGGGATCCCGAGCAAGTACTGTGTACAACAGTAAATGGTATTCTCCATAGGACATGGTCCTGCCAATGTAGAATACCGATACGTGCTAGAAGGCGTTTCTGCTTCTTCTACAAGGCGTTAACACCATCTTCTCACAAATAACCAACTTTCAAATGCGATTTCTGAATCAGAAGCTCGCTATGTAATATTTCTTCATATAAATAACAGAGATAACGTAACTCCTAACCATTTTGTGCAGTTATGCTGAAATCTTAATCATTTGCATATCCAGGCATGTCGAATACCATGCAAATTTGCTCCTTACCTCTTTCATGGCGTTGCAGTTTTAATGGTCAGTAGTGCAAAAAAATAGTCATTGTAAATGGTGTTTTTTCCCAGGATGGCAATTGTTTTGGAATGGAATTTATAATTATTTGATTGAATTGCTTTTACAAAATGCAGGCAATATTGGTAACATTAAAAGATAACTACTTTCCACTTAAAATTTGAAACTGTGAAACAAATTTGGCACTGCACGTCATTCTCTTGCCATTTAAGATATACAGGGTGTTCGAAAAGTCCCGTTACAAATTTCTAGGACTTGAATAGAAACTCATGTACGAAAACTGTTTCAATTCACATGTGTAATGCGTCCACATCTGCTGTGGGAAAGATAAAAGTCTCAGCGTTGCCTGTCCTGGTATGCAGTAAGGCTGACTGGATGACGTATGGTACACTATGTAATCAAAAGTGTCCGGACACCCCAAAACATACGTTTTTCATATTAGGTGTGTTGTGCTACCACCTAATGCCAGGTGCTCCATATCAGCGACCTCAGTAGTTATTAGACATCGTGAGAAAGCAGAATGGGGCGCTCCGCGGAACTCACGGAGTTCGAACGTGGTCAAGGGACTGGGTCACTTGTGTCATACATCTGTACGCGAGATTTCCACACTCCTAAACATCCCTAGGTCCACTGTTTCCGATGTGATAGTGAAGTGGTAACGTGAAGGGACACGCACAGCAGAAAAGGGTACAGGCCGACCTCGTTTGATGACTAACGGAGACCGCCGACAGTTGAAGAGGGGTCGTAATGTGTAATAGGCAGACATTTATCCAGACCATCGCACATGAATTCCAAACTACATCAGGATCCACTACAAGTACTATGACAGTTAGGCGGGAAGTGAGAAAACTTGGATTCATGGTCGAACGGCTGCTCATAAGCCACCCATCTCGCCGGTAAATGCCAAACGACGCCTCACTCTGTGTAAGAAGCGTAAACATTGGACAATTGAACAGTGGAAAAACGCTATGTGGAGTGACGAATCACGGTACACAATGTGGCGATCCGATGGCAGGGTGTGGGTATGGCGAATACCCGACGAACATCATGTACCAGTGTGTGTAGTGCCAACAGTAAAATTCGGAGGCGATGATGTTATGGTGTGATCGTGTTATCACGGAGGGGGCTTGCACCCATTGTTGTTTTGCGTGGCACTGTCACAGCACAGTCCTGAATTGATGTTTTAAGCACCCTCTTGATTCCCACTGTTAAAGAGCAATTCGGGGATGGCGATTGCATCTTTCAACACGGTCGAGCACCTGTTCATAATGCACGGCCTGTGGCGGAGTGATTACACGACAACAACATCCCTGTAATGTAATGAACTGCATAGAGTCCTGACCTGAATCCTATAGAACACCTGTGGGATGTTTTGAAACGCCGACTTCGTGCCAGTCCACGCCGACCGACGTCGATACGTCGCCTCAGTGCAGCACTCCGTGAAGAATGGGCTGCCAATTCCCACGAAACCTTCCAGCACCTGATTGAGAGTGGAAGCTGTCATCAAGGCTAAGGGTGGGCCAACACCTTACTGAATTCCAGCATTACCGATGGAGGGCGCCACGAACTTATAAGTCATTTTCAGCCAGGTGTCCGTATGCTTTTGATCACACAATGTATGTCACAGTACATCTTGTGGAGTCGTATGCAAAGTTTAATTTATGAGACTCCTGTAGAGACAGAGGTAGATCTGCTGGTTTTTGCCGCTGCGCTAGAACTGAAGAGACACCAGGCGGGATGGAGGGTATGTACCACAATGTGCTTCGTAGGTACAATGTCTACAACGTTGATGGTGGCCACAAAGAGCCGCCATTGTAACGTGTCAGTACTGTTCTGTACGTGCAATACGCTGGGTTCTTTCGTGTTTTGAAATAATGTAAACACGTAATGATTAAATGTTAATACGAACAAATGTGCTTAAGTAATAAACGAATGTGTCGTTACATTTCCTTCCGAATTCTTGCATATGAAAATATATTCTTTTCAGGGGCATTTAGGACATGTTGCGCTGCACAGAGAACTAAATATATAGTCCTATTGCAGTACATATGTGACGAAAGTACCATAAAAAAATCATCACTGATGGAGCAAATTAAGTCTCAAAAAGGAGCCTTTTGTTTTTTCTATAGCGTGTCATCAACATAGTAATTATTAGGGACTGACCACTAATAAGTTAAAGAATGAATTGACATATATTCGGTCTCGGCTTTGTTAATGCGTGGATAGACATATGAGAACAGTTTCACTAATTGTTCCCGGTTGTAGCAAGGTTTATGAAATTAGTAGTAAGACAAGCAATCGTTAAAAATTACTTGCAAACGTTAAGAACTACAGTGTTGAGTTAACGAGGTGGTATTTAGTTCTGGCAGTGGTACTGAAGCGGTTGAGGATGAAGTTTTCCGTTCCAGAGAAGTCTCACGTGGCCAACAAAGCGGGTAGGAATCCTATAATTTCTATTAAATGCAGCAATTTGCAGCTCCGCTTTCTAGGTACTTGTTCACTTCTTCTCTGCACAAACACTGTAGCACATTATCGTATAACACGTTATTGTGCTTCCTCTGATAGGTCTGCACGCTGGTCATTACATTTAGGGTATCAGTCAAGGTCCCCAGTAATACAGCGAGAGGAATATTCGGCCCGGTACAGTTTGGAGTAAAACCATACAGAATCACTATAGAGAGTGGGTAATTGCACATCGATGCGAATGCACATTGATCCATACTGCATTCGTAGCACCTGCTACTGGCAAAGCGCTGTTAGTGCCCCACTGCCTCACTGTTCAGGAGGAAAATTAACCATTAGCAGTTTTTTACTGGATATCGTAATACCGTGGAAAAAATAGACAACAGACA
Organism: Schistocerca serialis cubense; assembly: GCF_023864345.2. Classification (NCBI taxonomy): domain Eukaryota; kingdom Metazoa; phylum Arthropoda; class Insecta; order Orthoptera; family Acrididae; genus Schistocerca; species Schistocerca serialis. The sequence continues at coordinate 248,149,277 of NC_064646.1, forward strand.
TAGTGTTTATTTTGAACCTTTGAAGAATATGTAGCACCTTTAGAAAGTAGGACACATTTCCTCTCACGCCGAGACCATTGCGCAGTAGGAACAAGTCGTCGCCAGAGAGTACATGCTTCGAGATTCCTGCAGACGCCGTTCTGCTGCGGTATGGATAGCACGTGCATAACAGTGTGTGAGTCAAATGGCGCGGCAAGTGCAAACGTACTCCAAAGCTGAAATTCGCGAGGCAGTACCAGATCCACCGTGAAATTCTGTCGGTATATGGACCAAATGCAGTGCCTCATCCAACTGTACTGAAGTGGTGCCTATGATTTGACCCAGGCTGCACAGGCGTTGGTGATTGGGTATGCGGTCGGAAAGGGAGGCCGTCAACATCGACCACGGACAACAATGTCGAGGCATTCGAGGAACTGATTCGCAGCAGTCGCAAGTCTTCTGGCGATTATGACTAGCACACAGCGTTTCTCGAATGGCTCCCTGACCAAGAAGGGGATTTCTAGTGTCGAGGGAATGAACGATTGGTAGAATGTTCCGACCGTTGTTCAGAGAATTGGTTACTATATTGGAAAACAGTGTCATGTTCAAATGGCTCTGAGCACTATGGGACTTAACATCTGAGGTCATCAGTCCCCTAGAACTTAGAACTACTTAAACCTAACTAACCTAAGGACATCACACACATCCATGCCCGAGGCAGGATTCGAACCTGCGACCGTAGCGGTCGCGCGGTTCCAGACTGAAGCGCCTTTAACCGCGTGGCCACACTGGCCGGCAACAGTGTCATGTATCTGTCACTTTGAAGTGTAGTGCAGCCTTCAGTAGGAGATACTTGGTCTGCCATAATAATGAGTAACTTACCCGTATTAACCACGTTTTACGTGTAACTGGCGCAGTAAGTTGGACCACAGTATTTTCAATAAAAACTCTTTGCTCTACATTGTTAACAAAACTCGTCTAAAATCACTTGGTATATCTTCGCATCAAACAACGTAAGCCGCTAACCGAAAAAGTCGTCAGAATTGAATTGAATTAAGATCAGTGATAACGTAGTTCACTTAGTGTTGTTTTTGCGATGATATTTTATGTTCCTTTTAACAATTTTATATCCAGCCTGTGTGTCTTTACAGTAGATTTGTTCATGACCTTGTAGATACATGGCCCTGCCAATAGGTGGTTCACGATGTTTTACTGTGTAGTATCATGCTAAGGATTCTGTCGCAAAATTTTGTTCTTTCCACTCTTATGAACCTATAATACGACGAATTTTAAACGTCAGCTGTAATTAATCACGAGGCTCAATTGAAAGAGAACAGCCCTCGGTCAAAAAAAAAAAAAAAAAAAAAAAATCACGAGACTGTACAAGTCAGCACTTTAAATGTGGAAACTGCCAGTTATGCTTGCCAGTAACTGAAAAAATGTTGCAGAGGTTACCTTACTCTTCCCACTCCATGAAAACGTGCTCGTCACTTGATCAACTGCAGTGTGTACACATCCTAAGTAAGTAGTGGTTACAAAACTTTATTTCAGTTTTATGATGGAGAGCTTTATTATTCTTAAAAGAGAAGCTAGTGCTTAAATTAATGAAATAAATTTGTAATATATGTTACTTTATATTCTGTAAACTTGCTTAGTTGGGTGGGAACGTGCTTGCCTCCCATGCAAACTGGCCGAGGTTCGGTTCCCGGCCGGGTTAGAGATTTTCTGCGCTCGTGGACTGGGTGTTCCCTCGGGCATGGGTGTGTGTGTTGTCCTTATGATAATTTAGGTTAAGTAGTGTGTGAGTTTAGGGACTGATGACCTTAGCAATTAAGTCCCATAAGATTTCATACACATTTGAACATTTTTTGACTGGGTGTTGTGTCGTACTCATCATCATTTCACCCTCATCACCGGCGCGCAAGTCGCCCAATGTGGCGTCGAATGAAAGGAGACTTACACTTGGCGGCCGAACTTCCCCGGATGGGGACTCCCGGCCAACGATGCCATACGTTCGTTTTTTACCTTATATTCTATTTTTTTCCTTTCCTGTGCTAACCTCTTCATCTCAGAGTAGCACTTGCAACCTACGTCCTCAATTATTTGCTTGACGTATTCCAATCTCTGTCTTCCTCTACAGTTTTTGCCCACTACAGCTCCCTCTAGTACCATGGAAGTCATTCCCTCATGTCTTAGCAGCTGACCTATCATCCTGTCCCTTCTCCTTATCAGTGTTTTTCACATATTCCTTTCCTCTCCGATTCTGCGTAGAACCTCCTCATTCCTTACTTTATCAGTCCACCTAATTTTCAACATTCGTCTATAGCACCACATCTCAAATGCTTCGATTCTCTGCTGTTCCGGTTTTCCCACAGTCCATGTTTCACTACCATACAATGCTGTACTCCAGACGTACATCCTCAGAAATTTCTTCCTCAAATTAAGGCCGGTATTTGATATTAGTAGACTTCTCTTGGCCAGAAATGCCTTTTTTGCCATAGCGAGTCTGCTTTTGATGTCCTCCTTGCTCCGTCCGTCATTGGTTATTTTACTGCCTAGGTAGCAGAATTCCTTAACTTCATTGACTTCGTGACCATCAATCCTGATGTTAAGTTTCTCGCTGTTCTCATTTCTACTACTTCTCATTACCTTCGTCTTTCTCCGATTTACTCTCAAACCATACTGTGTACTCATTAGACTGTTCATTCCGTTCAGCAGATCATTTAATTCTTCTTCACTTTCACTCAGGATACCAATGTCATCAGCGAATCGTATCATTGATATCCTTTCACCTTGTATTTTAATTCGACTCCTGAACCTTTCTTTTATTTCCATCATTGCTTCCTCGATGTACAGATTGAAGAGTAGGGGCGAAAGGTTACAGCCTTGTCTTACACCCTTCTTAATACGAGCACTTCGTTCTTGATCATCCACTCTTATTATTCCCTCTTGGTTGTTGTACATATTGTGTATATGACCCGTCTCTCCCTATAGCTTACCCCTACTTTTTTCAGAATCTCGAACAGCTTGCACCATTTTATATTGTCGAACGCTTTTTCCATTCTATATGGAAGTAAAATAAGGCTTTAAAAAAATACATTTTGTTGAACGGGGGTCTGACAGGTCACCATTGAAGCTAGCCACACTCGACTTTAAACCGCTCCTGAACGTACGTAATGTCTCAGCAATATTATTCCCGGCCTCAAAGGAAAACCGAAACATTGGTGGTGTTCAAGGTACCATATTGTAAATTGCAGATTTAATTGTCTCAGTGAGGCTCAGTCACCTGCTTATATCTGTATGCATACTGACTGATAGATCCAGAATTCCACAAGAGGAGTAAATTGGATGTGCTTTTCTATACCCTCAAATCCAAATTAATAAAGCCTACAAACTCCCTAAAAGTGCATCGATTTTTACGGCACTGCCTACCGCTATTTTTTGAAACAATTACTTTAGTATCTTCAACTTCCTTCTTAAAGATATCAATTACGTCGACTCCCAGAATGTTCTTAAAAGTATTCAACACCGAAGATGGAATGGAACAAACAACCGTTAAACAGGGTGTTTCAAAAAGAATATACGTATTACAAAGTATTATTTTGTAGAAACTATCGATCGCTGCGCCTCGGCTCAGCTACTGGAGAAACGAATACATAGTCTAGTTTATATCAATAGCCACTAGATGTCAGTTGTCTTCTGTTTTCTTGGTAACCGTCATATGTTCAAAATGGCTGCTCCGCTGCAGAAATCATTTTGTTTTCTCGAGTTTGCGAAGTGCAGTTCCGTGATTACAGTGCACAGACGTTTCAGGTTGAGGTACCAAAATGATCCTCCGAAATCGTGGAAACATTCGCAGATGGTATCGACAGTTGCTAGGTACAGAATGTGTATATAAGGAAGTCTCCCGATCATCTGTTTACCGCCCATTCTTCTTTGATGGAAACACAGTTAACGGTCAGCAGTATCTCGATAAGTTACAAAACTGGTTGTTTCCGAGGCTGCACGAAGACAATTTAATTTTTCAACAAGACGGGACACCCTCTTGCTGGAGTCGCCAAGTGCGTGAATATCTGAATGAAACTCTACCGAACCATTGGATTGGTCATCAAGGAGCTGGCGACTTAGCATGTCTCAGCTGGGCTCCACGGTCACACCGAATTAGACACCCTCTGACTTTCCTGTAGGCTTTCGTTAAAGACAACGTTTATGTACCACTACTCCCACAGAACGTGGAGAGTTGAAGAACCAGATTCGTTCTGCCATAATATCCGTGACGAAGGACATGCTAGCTCGAGTATGGAAGGAATTTGAATATCGATGTGCTGTTGTTCGTGTCGCTGATGGGGGCCATTTGAACATCTGTAATCTGAACTTGAAAGGTTCGTAAATATGTACGTAAAGTTTCATATTCGTATGTCTTAAAGTTTGATAAACATATGCATTCGAAATACGTATATTCTTTTTGAAACACCCTGTATTTGCATGTTTCGCAGGAGAGCTTCTGTAAAGTTTGGAAGGTAGGAGACGAGGTACTGGCAGAAGTAAAGCTGTGAGTACCGGACGTGAGTCGTGCTTCGGTAGCTCAGTTGGTAGAGCACTTGCCCGCGAAAGGCAAAGGTCCCGAGTTCGAGTCTCGGTCGGGCACACAGTTTTAATCTGCCAGGAAGTTTCATATCAGCGCACACTCCGCTGCAGAGTGAAAATCTCATTCTGGAAACATCCCCCAGGCTGTGGCTAAGCCATGTCTCCGCAATATCCTTTCTTTCAGGAGTGCTAGTTCTGCATGTTTCGCAGGAGAGCTTCTGTAAAGTTTGGAAGGTAGGAGACTAGGTACTGGCAGAAGTAAAGCTGTGAGTACCGGACGTGAGTCGTGCTTCGGTAGCTCAGTTGGTAGAGCACTTGCCCGCGAAAGGCGAAGGTCCCGAGTTCGAGTCTCGGTCGGGCACACAGTTTTAATCTGCCAGGAAGTTTCATATCAGCGCACACTCCGCTGCAGAGTGAAAATCTCATTCTGGAAACATCCCCCAGGCTGTGGCTAAGCCATGTCTCCGCAATATCCTTTCTTTCAGGAGTGCTAGTTCTGCATGTTTCGCAGGAGAGCTTCTGTAAAGTTTGGAAGGTAGGAGACGAGGTACTGGCAGAAGTAAAGCTGTGAGTACCGGACGTGAGTCGTGCTTCGGTAGCTCAGTTGGTAGAGCACTTGCCCGCGAAAGGCGAAGGTCCCGAGTTCGAGTCTCGGTCGGGCACACAGTTTTAATCTGCCAGGAAGTTTCATATCAGCGCACACTCCGCTGCAGAGTGAAAATCTCATTCTGGAAACATCCCCCAGGCTGTGGCTAAGCCATGTCTCCGCAATATCCTTTCTTTCAGGAGTGCTAGTTCTGCATGTTTCGCAGGAGAGCTTCTGTAAAGTTTGGAAGGTAGGAGACGAGGTACTGGCAGAAGTAAAGCTGTGAGTACCGGACGTGAGTCGTGCTTCGGTAGCTCAGTTGGTAGAGCACTTGCCCGCGAAAGGCAAAGGTCCCGAGTTCGAGTCTCGGTCGGGCACACAGTTTTAATCTGCCAGGAAGTTTCATATCAGCGCACACTCCGCTGCAGAGTGAAAATCTCATTCTGGAAACATCCCCCAGGCTGTGGCTAAGCCATGTCTCCGCAATATCCTTTCTTTCAGGAGTGCTAGTTCTGCATGTTTCGCAGGAGAGCTTCTGTAAAGTTTGGAAGGTAGGAGACGAGGTACTGGCAGAAGTAAAGCTGTGAGTACCGGACGTGAGTCGTGCTTCGGTAGCTCAGTTGGTAGAGCACTTGCCCGCGAAAGGCAAAGGTCCCGAGTTCGAGTCTCGGTCGGGCACACAGTTTTAATCTGCCAGGAAGTTTCACCCTGTATTTTGACTGTGGTACTGGAATATATTCGTAGACAACGGCGAGAGCATACAATCATTCTGCTACGAGTGCATTCCAGCGCTGGCATCCTAGGGATGAGGAAGTTGATGTCTTAGCGAAGCGAACTGCATCTACAGGAAGTGTTCTCGATTTGAACTTACCCTATACAGACTATTTACCTGAAGTCAAGAGACACAGAAAACAGCAATGGCAAAGAGATGTGGAACGTGTTCCAACAAACGAAAGGCGCATATTATGCGTTACTAAAACCTCAAATTCCTACAAGTTCGTGTTTTACAAGGACGCATTTGGACCGATCTATGATTTCCACCTTCGTTCCATTGCATTTAACCATCCCTCGTTTCCTGTACTTCTGTATAGAATCAACATTTACGATTCCTCGTGTGATTCGAATCATAAGCTCATGTAAACCACATCTCGCTTTAGTGTTCCAGACTTGATAATGAACGATCAGAATCAGCGTCTTCTGATTTCTGAAGGCATTCGCCTGTATGAAGTGCCAGTTCGTTCTCTTAGGACTATAAACTTCTGAAAGTGATATTTTCACTTATCTGTATCACTTATTATCCAATTTAAGAAATAGTATGAGTCAATAACATAAATATGTCTGGTTCATTTATCATTCTATACTGAAGAGCCAAAGCAACTGGTACACCTGCCTAATATCGAGTAGAGGCCCCGTGAGCATGCAGAAGTGCCGCAACACGACGTGGCATGGACTCGACTAATGTATGTAGTAGTGCTGTCAGAACACTGGAGGGCTGTCCATAAATCCGTAAGGGTACGAGTGGGTGGAGAGCTTTTCTGAATAGCACGTTGCAAGACATCCCTGATATACTCAAGAATGTTCATGTTTCGGGAGTTTGGTGGCCAGCGGAAGTGTTTAAACTCAGAAGAGGTTTCCTGGAGCCACTCTGTAGCAATTCTGGACGTGTTGTGTGCCGCATTGTCCAGCTGGAATTGCCCAGATTTGTCGGAATGCACAGTAAACGTGTTACCCGTCAAAGTCTATCTAGACGTAATAGGGATGCCACACTATTATGGAGCCTCCACTAGCTTGAACAGTCCCATACCGATATGCAGGGTCCATTCATACATGAGATTGTCTCCATAGCCGTACACGTCCATCCGCTCGATGCAATTTGAAACGAGACTCGTCCGACCAGGCAGCATGTTTACAGTCATCACAGGTCTAATGTCGGTGTTCACGGGCACAGGCGATTTGTAAAGTTTTGTGTCGTGCAATCATAAAGGGTACACGAGTGGGCCTTCGGCTCTGAAAGCTCCTTTCCATGATGTTTCGTTGAATGGTTCGCACGCTGACACTTGTTGATGGCCCAGCATTGAAATCTGCAGCAATTAGAGGAAGGGTTGCACTTCTGTCACGCTGAATGATTCTCTTCTGTCGTCGTTAGTCCCGTACTTGCAGGATTTTTTTTTCCGTTCGCAGCGATGTGGGAGATGTGATGTTTAACCAGATTCCTGATATTCACGGTACACTCGTGAAATGGTCGTACGGGAAATCCAGTCTCTATCTCGGGGATGCTGTGTCCCATCGCTCGTGCGCCGACTATAACAGCACGTTCAAACCCACTCACATCTGGATAACCTGTCATTGTAGCAGCAGTAACCGATCTAACAACTGCGCCAGATATTTGATGTGTTATATAGGCGTTGCCGATAGCAGCGCCGTATTCTGTCTGTTTACATATCTCTGTATTTGAATACGCGTGCCTATACCAATTTCTTTGGCGCTTCACTGTATTTGTTAAACATCTGTAATGGAAAATATTTGATTGTAGCTCTCAGTTATCTAAATGTACATGCGTGTATTTTCTATGCACAAGTATGTAGTCTATGTCAACATGTGTTCTCGGTGGCTAAACAAACAAATATCAACAATACGCCCGGATAGCCGTGCGTGCTAAGCACGTCACTTCTCGGGCAGGAGTGTCAACCCCGGAACGAACCTGCCCGGTGGATTACCGACGAGGGCAACCGTGCCTCCCAGTATGGATGTTTTCGGAGCTTCCTCACATGCGTGTAGGTGCATATCAGACTGGTACCCACGCCCAGCCTCAGTTACACGAATCGCAAACCTTTAAATAACATTCGCACATTTTCACATGGATAACACTAGGCGCAGCCAGCTGGGGTACACGCATGCCGTCCCGGTGGATACAGGGGGTGGGGACAGGAAGAGCATCCAGCCAGGCACCTTATAACTTTAAAAAAGCCACATCCTACGATTTACATGCCAGCGCTGTGAAGGAACGAGTTAAAGGCAAAAGAAAAAGAAAAATCGTGTATGACTGTGTAATCAGCTTTAAGAAATAGTAGCCAGAGACGATCATTACCTACTGCTCACAGCGTCCTTGAAACCGCAACTGAGAGCAACTCTACTGTATCGAGTTTTGTACACACCAAGAATCAGAATATCAACTCAGGTCTCTATGCAACAGATCCATGGGTGTCTACCAGTATCAACCCATTATTGCTCTGTATGAAAATGATAGGGGGAACATCGTGAATAGTTGAAAACCCAGTGGAGCCCTCATTTTATCTCTAGCGAATCGTGATTTAGTTCAAAGGGGGGCAACCAGCGCGTTCGGGAAAGAGTATTGAATACGAACCACAGTCATAGCACAATAGTTTTCCGACTGTTATTTCGTCGACTATTAGTTCGCAACAGGAAGTTAAATTTATTAATTCAATTTTTTTAATCAATTCCACTTGGTACAACTGTCTTTCCACTGTTCCGATTAATAGCTTTCACTTTATTAAGTTCTTGTACGACTATTCACAGAGGAAGTAACATTAAATTATGCAATCACTAATTTCACAGTCCCATCAGCATGGCGAAAACAGTCCACTATGAAGGCACATGACTCCATGGTCTGCGCGTCGCATGTTCAAATCCACCTTGCGAAATGCCGGTCCAGAAAAAATGTGAAACAGTTCAATATATTCACATTTTAATTTTATCATCCAGCCACGTACCGAAAAAATTTACATGTTAAACGTAGATACACACAAATTGCTCGCGCAAGTGTGCACACACCTCCCACACGTACACGACACAAACATGCTCGTACAAGATCAGTTTGAGAAAATTTCGAACTGAGCCTACGATGCGCTGGCTTTGACAAACTATTTGTTTACGCTACAAAAAAAAAAAAAAAAAAAGAAAAACAAGACATGTGGAGCACAGAGTAAAGAGTGGTTAAAAAAAAGAAAATATTATTCCCATATTAACTATTCACTGTAGACACACTACGGAAGCTGTGTCACAGTACTGCTGTGTTCATTCTGGTTTTTCTCCGTGTACTATTGCATTCTTTGACTTGTCCTGCATTACAGTACAACTTTTCTAAAGCATGTAATTTAACAGTACCAAATTAAATCCAAACAAATCACTGATGCATGTTTGTACGAGCTTTCCTATTCTTGGTACACACACTCAGGCACGCACACGCTTGAATGCTTGCATAAGTCTGAATAATCGAAACTCGATGAAGCTTCAAGCTCCTTATAAAGTCCTGATCTTTGCGCAAATTTGTCCTCCACAGGCTCAAGCAAGCTTGCACAAGCACGCTAGCGAATGGGTGCTTGTCAATATGCAGTTACCTTTGTAGGCACCTTTAGCTGCTTCTACGGACGCACGTTCCCTCTCTTGTGCTCGAGACGACAATCCCTTCTCTCCACTTCTCTCCAGTCACCTTTGTTGCCGTTTTCCACTAGCGACCTGACGATACACTAATTCGAGCTCGATCTTTCTCGCATCACATAGCATAGATTACAATTTCCGGACTCTTAAGTGAAACTACAATTTTAGTACTACTATGCACGCAGAAATATTATAGCCACTTAACTAACAGATGTGGAGCAGGTAACATCAGAAAACATTGAAAATAACAATTTCGTAAACGGTAGCTACAGAACGTTTATATAAATAAAAATACAATACGTAAACCAGTGCAACACTCTCCCAAGTGAAAAGAAAAGAATAAAAAGAAAACAGTAACATGATTACTGTAGTATTATCTTCAGAAGTGGAATGTCGTGTTTGTGTTGAAACAATGAAGAAAGAGAAGGATGAGGTTTAACTCTGTGCCAGATCACAGCATACTGTTCTTGCATAAATGAGGCCGTCTCGTCCGACCGACGGAGAATTTCCTCAACCACCAGGATTCGAAATGGTTGCGAACAAGTCGAGCAGCACTGCGTTGATTAGTGACTATGGTTGGGGAGGCGTGTGACTGAATTTGGTGGTATTTCTGAGAGTACACTTCCCAATATATGCATCTTCCTAACCAGCAGTCATAATAGTGAAGAATAGCAGGAAGAATACCAAATTCAGTACAAAGAGCTACTATCTCTGGCGGCAACAATCTAATACTGTTGATCTTCGAGTCAAATTGAGGTCATTCCATACTGCTTCATCTAGGTGGCAAGGTTTTTCAAGCTTAGTGACTGTCCATGCCATGTATGGTACTCGATGACCCAAGCACAGATTTTTTCAGCTAATGAGAAATCTGTAGAACGTGATGATTAGGACAACAGTCAAATATCACCTTTGTCGAGGTGACAACATGCGGTCTTGTGTTATGTTGTTGAAAGATAGGGTGTACGTTAGAAAGGTGGTGCTGCTGTCAAAATTACCGTCTACGAGAGCCCGGTAACACATCGGAGCATCACCATATTTCGATGACGAAAGCAATCTAGCCAACGTTTGTTCTCCTTGGAACCACCACACATCAATATGTCAGTCATGACATTGTATGCGTAGCTGGATCTCGTCTGAAAAGACGACGTTATGTCAATACTATGTCACTACTTTGTGTGCACCACTGTCATCTCCATCTGCTACATGCCAAAGATGCCACAACATAGGTTGCCGTGTTGGCAGTCTGTGGTGGTCCAGACTTCGTTGCTCTGTCCGTATGGATACTATCTTGCTGCAAATGATCTTATTTCCAGAGCCAAGGTATGTGATGTAACTGCACGATCCTAAAGGCAACGTGGTCAACATACGAGGGTTGGAATTTTAACAGTGGCAACTATTTATTTATAGCTCTTACAAAATAGACACGTGTTTCAAAGTTTCACTGACTTTCAAAGCATTCACCATTATTATGTATAACCCCTTGCCAGCGATGTGGAAGTCGTAGGATAATCTTAGTAGTGCCAGCTGTGTTGACAGTTCGAGGGGCGCGGTCTATTTCCCGACGAATTTGTAACAGTTCTGAAGCGAATGCCGTGAAGTGTTTCCTTCAGTTTAGAAATCGAGTTGAACTCATGAGGGCTTAAGTCAGGGAAGCGCAATAGGTGGTATAGCACTTAGCAGCTCCATCAGTCAAACAAATCAGTAACTGCTTGCTCTGTACGTGCTTGAGTATTGTCCAGCAAAATGATGGTCAGGTCCTGCAGAAAGTGTCATCACATCTGTCTCTATGCTGTTGATTTTTGGTACACAATCTACGACCAGCTTAGAGACAGATGTGATGACACTTTCTGCAGGACCTGACCATGATTTTGCTGGACAATGCTCAAGCTTGATTTGTTTGACTGATGGAGCTGCTAAGTGCTATGCCACCTACTCCACTCCCCTGACTTTTAAGCCCTGGTGAGCTCCACTCGATTTCTAAACTGAAAGGAACACTTCACGGCATTCGCTTGAGAACTGCTACAAATTCGTCGGGCAATAGACCGCTCCGCTCGCACTGTCAGCACAACTGGCACTGCTAAGAGTATCCCATGGCTTCCACATCGCTGGCAACGGGTTATACACAATGCTGGTGACTACTTTGAAGGTCAGTGAAACTTTGAAACACGTATCTATTGCCGGCCGCGGTGACCGAGCGGTTCTAGGAGCTTCAGTGTGGAACCGCCCGACTGCTACGGTCGCAGGTTTGACTCCTGCCTCGGGCATGGATGTGTGTGATGTCCCTAGGTTAGTTAGGTTTAAGTAGTTCTAAGTTCTAGATGACTGATGACTTCCGATGTCAAGTCCCATAGTGCTCAGAGCCATTTGAACCATTTTTGAACGTATCTATTTTGTACGAGCTGTAAATAAATATTTGCCGCTATTTAAGTTCCAACCCTCGTATTTACCTCTCAGGTACTAGTCACGTGGGGCCGTTGAGACCCTGCATGGCATTATTCAGGATCGTCCTGAAACCTTCGATTCCATATTCGAATGACAGTCGTGTGAGCCCGAGCAACGACAGCAGCAGTAAAGCGGTACGATAAACTATGTACTCGACTGTCCACGTTAATGCCGCTGTCGATTTCTAGTATATCCTGTTTGACTTTTTTTCTTTTTATACGAGGAGAGCACATTGAAATCCTGCGCCATAGTGCCATACCACTCCGCTAGAGAAGCCGTTGAGCCGCAGCCTATTGATAAAAGTGGAGTATCATGCGGAAATTCGTGTTCGGCAGTAGAGGAACTGCTGCACTTGTGTCAGAACGCTCCATGCGGCTGAAGATGTAGTCTGGGTTGTTCTGACACAGCTGCAACATCTCTGCTGCTGCAGAAACAGAATCAGGCCTACCGCACAACACCTGAATTTATCACTGGACTCCTCTATCTCCTCCTGCTTTTCTTTCGTTTTCTGCCCTTTACTTCCCACTTCATTTCTCAACGTAGCCTGCAGAATTTCATGGAAGGCTTCCTGTAACCATGTGACAGCGAGATTGTCCCTTACAACAGCTGTTGGCCTGATAGTTAGAATATGCTCAACCTACCACGAATTAGAGTAAAACAAGAGTTCTTCCTGCTGAAGTTAATATGGGAGAGTGATTTTGTTGTATGTCTTTCCTAGTAGTAGGCGGTTAGAGGAACTTCGACTGTTCAGTATGAAATGAGAATTAAAACACCTGCAGCTGTCCTTTTCGCATTTAATTCATATATGCAACCAGTTTCGGTATTTCATTACAAAGTCTTCAGGCTCGTTTACCAATGTAAATTAGGTGGAATCCAATCTCGTGAGCAGTCACAACAGGAGCCAATATTAAATAACCGGTGTCTGCAGATCTCTGGTTTACACGACACTACTACCTCGTTCATCAACGGATGACTTGGATTCCTCCCAATATACGTTGGCATAGGAGCCTGAAAACACTGAAACTGATTGTGTTAATAAACTAAATTCAAAGGAGGCGGATGCAGGTGCTTTAATTTTCATTTTCGTGTTGCATTTGGTGGCGCATTACTTTCTCAACACGGACAAGTAAGTGGTAGTCTTCAGTAAGGGGGCTTAACAATAATCGCCTCAGTTGAACAACGAAAACTATAAGGCGATATTTCTGACGAATTCTGCCTTGATCCTAAGGAGTTGACCAGCCGAGTTTAGGATTCCATTTTTAAGCATAGTACAGTTGGTGGCCATGCACGTACAGGATTCCATTTTTAAGCATAGTACGGTTGGAGGCCATTCAGGCAGAAAGATTATACCATAGTCCGCATCACATGACGAAGATGACTAAGTGAATAGCCGAAAAACTTACACAATAAAGGAATCGTCAACCTCACTGAGCTCCCGGCGCTGAGAACGATCTTCATTATTCAATGATCCCAGTCACTTTGAATTTGAATTCATCACTCTTTGCTGGTACTGTCTTGTGGCAGAAGTGTCCGCCATTATTTGTTTCGTGTGCTTTGTCAGCATGCTACGGTACTGTGCCACGTAGATCTCACTGTGTACCAGGTCTGACGACATGTACCTGCAAACAAACAAACAAAATATAAACTTTTTGTTTTGGAAAGAGAAGTTCCACAACAACGCTCTTTTTTCGCGATTTGTTTCGCAGCCCCATTCTCAAGGGCTCCTACATTATCAAAAGTATCCGGACGCCTATTAATCGAAATTAATATTGGGTGTGTCCACCTTTCGTCTTTGTGATGACTTGAACTCTGCTGGGGACGCTACCAATGCGGTGTCTGAATTTCTGTGGGGGAATGACAACCCATTCTTCTGGGGTCTTAAGCAAAGTCGACGTTCTAACTCATTCCAAACTTATTCCATTGGGTTCCGTTTGGAGAGCCAATTCGTTACAGGAATGTTACTGTCGACAAACCACCCACAGATGTTGCTTTATAACAGGATACAGTGTCATGGTGTTCCAGTAATGGTCTCCGAGCTGACCCTCTACTGCACGCAGCACAGCTCCAAAATGTGTTCATATCCTTCAACATTTAGCGTTTACTTAAGAGCAAAAGACGACCACGCCGTAACAACGAAAAACATTCCAGAACCGTGACGCCACCTCCTGTGCACTTTACTGTTGACATTGCACCTGAGGACAGATAACGTGCTCCAGGCATTTGCCAAATCCAACTCTTTCATCTGATTGCCATAGAGTACAGCTTGATTCATCACTTCAGATCACGCGTTTCCAGTCATCCACCGTCCAAGTGGCGTCACCTCAAACGTCTCTTAATAATGACTACAGAAATGCTCGACCAGTCATTGTGCTAGCTGTACTACTGACTTCAGGGTCACGAGTGATTCCTTCTACTGATCTCACGAAAATTTTTTACAACCATATCTCCGCAACGCTCAAAACACACTATCGGTCAGTTAGTGTGGTCTGCCAACTCTTGGTTTAGATGTGGTCGTCCCTTCGTGTTTCCATTCCACATCACCAACAGTCTACTTGGGCAACTTTGGAAGGGTTGTAATATCCCTGATGCATTTCTTAATCAAGTGACATCCAATGGTTTGTCCACCTTCGAAGGCCTCCTGACCGACCCAATCTGCTGTTACTGCATCACTACTGCGACACAATACGCCCCGCCTCCTTTTACGAGGGTTGTCCAGAAAGTGAGTTCCCATCGATCGCTAAATGGAAACCACTGGGAAAATCCGGTAAAGCTTTGCACAGATGTGTTGGGCAGTGTCTCTAATATGCCCATCGATCGTGTCACGTTGCTCTTTTCAGTTTTGAGTGAACAGTGAGAACGTAAAGATGTGTAGGGAATAGCGTCTTCCGCCAACTATGAGGTCCTGGTTAGAGATTTCACCTGTGTCATGCAGCCCACGTAACACAACTGTCGAGCAGTTCCTTCTTCATGCCAATTCTCAGCCAACACTGCAGGGGCAATGAAGACGCTCCTGTAGCGTTTCCGATGAGAAGTGTTTGATCACCCACAATGCAGTACGTAATTGGCTCCCCCTGAGTCTCATCCCTGCTCACAAAAACCGCTGGCTATGAAGACAAAACGTTTCCACAGACAACGAGCTGCAGACCAGTGCAGATAACTGGCCAAATGCACAGGCGGCTGCTTTCTACAGTATGACGAGGATATTGGAAAGTTGATACAACACTACGACAAAACTCGAGTTTGGAGGGGCGACTATGTAGAGAAGTAGGTGGAAGGTGTACCTAACTGTTGCAAATAAAACGTTTCTGATTTTCACTGTTGTTTCCATTTCGCGACCGATCGGAACTTACTTTCTGGACAACCCTCGTATACTGCTGCTGCCTCTCGTGGCACCTAGTAGGCAATTTCGGTTTACAGTGTCTGGATACATTTGATCAGCGGTCGAGAAAAGTCACAGCAAATCACGTTATCAGCTACACTGTCCTTAAAGTTTAGTAGCACAAACATGTTATAATGGAACAAGTGACGAAACTTTGGCAGGAAAGGATACAAAGATATGGAAAGATAATAGTTCTTCGTATTCCCTCCAACCGACGTTTCATCACTTACTCTGTCATACTAAGTTTGTGCATGGTATACTGTCTTAATTACATTAATGCGACCACCTATCAAAAGCATGAATAACCATCTTTTGTAGCGTGGATCGCTGGGATACGTAGAGAAAAAGAGCCAGTGAGGTTCTGGACAGGGATGTGGAGCCATGCCAACTCAAGTGCCGTCGCCAGCTGCGCTAGGTTTCTCGGGTGATGATCCATTACCCGAACAGCCCGATCGAAGTGGTCGCACCCATTCTTGGTTGGGATTAAATGCGGGCAGTCTGTTGGCCAGGTGAGTACTGTAAACTGATCCTGGTGCTGTCCGGCCCCGGTAGCTGAGTGGTCAACGCGACAGAATGTCAACCCCACGGGCCTGGGTTCGATTCCCGGCTGGGTCGGAGATTTTCTCCACTCAGGGACTGGGTGTTGTGTTGTCCTAATCATCATCATCTCATCCCCAACGACGCGCAAGTCGCCGACGTGGCATCGAATCGAAAGACTTGCACCCGGCGCACGGTCTATCCGACGGGAGACCCTAGTCACACGACATTTACTTTTTTTTTTATCCTGGTGCTCTGTGAATCACGCCCGTACACTGCGAGCTGTATCTGACGTTGCAGTGTGCTGCTGGTAGATGTCATTGTGTTGAGGAAAAACAAACTGCATGTAGGGGTTGACATGGTCCCCAAAGATAGATGCACATTTATGTTGATCCATTGTACTCTCTAGAATGACGAGGTCACCCAGCACATGCCACGAAAACCATAATGCTTTCTCTTTTTAAATATTGCTGTTCGGTGTTTCTTTTCTGTCCGATGGAGCATAAAACTTAAGTCAGCTGAAAAGGTCGCCTGTCGCCTCTCAGTGGACGTCCAGTTGCGGTACTGGTGTGCAAATTCCAGCCTTCGTCGCTGATGAGCAGCGTTCAGCATAGATGCGTGACCCAGACGCCTGCGTAGCAACGGTCTCGGAACGAAGACTCTGTCGGTAACCCTTGGTTCATCTGGACGACCAGTTGCTCAACAATTGGACGTCTGTTCGCCATACACATCTCCACAAATGTCGTACCCCTGTCGTCTCTGGCCAACGGTGCACCACTGTTGCCTCGGCACCGGATTTCGATAGCGCTATTTGGCATGCACCGAACGCTTTAACCATGGGGGCAAGCGAAGACTTTACAAACTTAGCCGCTTCTGGAATGCATCCACCCTTGGCGCGAAAGCAAATAATCATGCCCTTTTGGACGTCAGATAAGCCGCTCAGTTCCCGCATCACAACAACTGCATTGTGTTCCGTGTCTCCCCGACACGCTTTTATACCCTCTACTGCTAGTGCTGCGGCTTTGACGTTGATCATACACGGTGTTCAAATTAATGTGAGTAGACTGATGGTTGGTTGGTTGGTTGGTTTGGGGAAGGAGACCAGACAGCGTGGTCATCGGTCTCATCGGATTAGGGAAGGATGGGGAAGGAAGTCGGCCGTGCCCTTTCAGAGGAACCATCCCGGCATTTGCCTGGAGTGATTTAGAGAAATCACGGAAAACCTAAATCAGGATGGCCGGACGCGGGATTGAACCGTCGTCCTTCCGAATGCGAGTCCAGTGTCTAACCACTGCGCCACCTCGCTCGGTGACTAGACTGAGTATTGGCTCTAAGCACTATGGCACTTAACATCTGAGGCCATCAGTCCCCTAAACGTAGAACTACTTAAACCTAACTTACGTAAGGACATCACACACATCCATGCCCGAGGCAGGATTCGAACCTGCGACCGTAGCAGCACCGCGGTTCCGGACTGAAGCGCCTAGAAACGCTCGGCTACAGCGCCCGACAGACTGAGGATTATGCTTGTGCTTCCAGGAAGTTGTAGGTGTTTGCTCCCATTCAATAAAGCGATCTGCCGTGACTTCCCTCGTCCGCTATCCGCACATTTTCATGTAGGAGCGCTTGAGAATGAAGCTGCGACTCTGAAACTTGTTGCGAAGAAAATGAAATAAAGTTAAATAAGACGAGAAAAAAATTTTAGTTGTAAAGTTACTGTTTCCAAAACCCCTAAGGGCGCGCAAATAGACTTCTCTATCGAAGATAATGGAGCAGATTATGGAAGAAAGTAATAAGATAACTTCGTTTGTTTGTAGTTGATAATTAATTTTTCATGACTACAGACCGTATTTTTTGAGGAAATAAATGTCGGTTAATTTTAACACCTTCACTATTTGTGAATGGTGGGATCCATGTGGTTCCCAAGTCGTGCAGCGACCGTAAACCACAAAATTACCAAATATGCAGCAACCAGTAGGAAAATCATATTTTATTTATTCACTTTTGCAAATCGATTTCAACTGATTAACAGCCACCATCGGTGCTTTCAACCAATATGTGCCCTGAGTAGTAATACACAGATTTATGTAATCAGTTGAAATCGATTTTCAAAAGTGAATAAATAAAACATGATTTTGCGACTGGTTGCTGCATATTTTGTAACCTTCACTATTGCCTCTGAGGTTGTCTTTCGCAGCAAGAGATGAATCGTAAGTTAGAAGAGAAGCAATTTATGCCTCAGGCTAGGGCCTAACATCCAGAAACCCGGTGTCGCCAATATATACATATATACAACTGATTGTCGTCACTGGCAGCAGAAAGAGTACTACGAACACAATTGTGCTCCTTTACGAACATTGCTAAGAGCAGCTAAGAGAGCAATTAGATTTTATGTAATTAGGGCGAAATTGAGCTCCTGGTGCCACTGTGCGGAACAGTGCGGGCGGCCATTACCAAAAATGCGGCAGCATGCGAGGTGAAACGGCGCTGGGTGGGAGGGGGTGGGGGGTGTGGGTGGTGTGGGAGGAGGAGCACGGGTACCGGAGCGTACCAGCCGCGGCCCGCCCTATATATACAGCGAGCGGCCGCGTACGTCGTCAGTGCCCCCACATCTACCTCACAGCCGCTCGACGCGACGTCAACCACTCAGCATGGCGTGCAAGGCTTTGGTGAGTACCTGAGAACAAACGAGGCGCAGCGTAGCGTGCGGCGGTGGGTACTTCGGACCGCTATTTGGCCCTCCCCACTCCCGTGAACGGAACGAGGGAGGACATTGCTGTATGTGTGGCTGTGTACGTACTTTCATCTCTCCTATCTTGTCGTTATGGTATTTAACTGAGGTGAACGACAGAGGCAATAGAATTATTTAGTGTCCGCCTGAAACAATAGTTCTTTGAATTTTTCCAAATGCGTTTCGTGAAAGAATAGTTTATTTTTGCTTCATTCACTATTATTTAAAATTGTATGCTGCGTCAAGAAGGATTCGAAGTAGTACCCCTGTCTGCTGCGAGCTGTGGCAACCATTTGTGCTGCACGTCTCACGGCCCAACTCAAAACTTCAACCTGCCATTGGTTTCTCTTCTTACTTTTTGTGGTGTCACCGCCAGATACCACACTTGCTAGGTGGTAGCCTTTAAATCGGCCGCGGTCCGTTAGTATACGTCGGATCCACATGTCGCCGCTATCAGTGACTGCAGACCGAGCGCCGCCACACGGCAGGTCTAGTCTAGAGACTCCCTAGCACTCGCCCCAGTTGTACAGCCGACTTTGCTAGCGATGGTTCACTATCTACATACGATCTCATTTGCCGAGACGACAGTTTAGCATAGCCTTCAGCTACCTAGTTTTCTACGACCTAGCAAGGCGCCATATTCAGTTACTAACAGATAATATTGTGAATCATGTACCGACAAGAGCGACGTTCATCATTAATGGATTAAAGTTGAGTATGAAACTAATTACGTCCGCTTTCTGAATTCTCATTCCTTGTCATGTTTGGTCGTGCGGTAGCGTTCTCGCTTCCCACGCCCGGGTTCCCGGGTTCGATTCCCGGCGGAGTCAGGGATTTTCTCTGCCTCGTGATGGCTGGGTGTTGTGTGCTGTCCTTAGGTTAGTTAGGTTTAAGTAGTTCTAAGTTCTAGGGGACTTATGACCACAGCAGTTGAGTCCCATAGTGCTCAGAGCCATTTGAACCATTTGAACCTTGTCATGTTCCAGACATCACGTCAGTATAGTTCTTCCCTCTTCACGCCAGCCTGCGTGAGCTAAAACGCGTGCATTTCGGCCTCCTCTAGTAACACGGTCTTCTGCCAACCCAACACTTTTCATCTACATCTACATCATACTCGGAGAGCCTGCTAAGGTACGTGGCGGACAGTACTTCTGTTAGCACCAACTGACCCCCACGTCCCTGTTCCACTCGCATATAGCGTGTGGGAAGAATGATTGTCGGTAAGCCTCTGTAATAGCCCTAATTTCTCGAAATTTCTCCTTGTGATCTTTCCGAAAGATGTGTTTTGGGGAAGTAGTATGTTGTCTGGGTCTTCCCGGAAAGTGTTTTCCCGAAATTTTAATAGTAAGTCTCTCTGTGATCCACAAACCCTCTCTTGTAACGTCCGCCAGTAGTTTGTTGAGGATCTCCGCAAAGCTCTAGCGGACTAAACGATCCTGTGCGAATCGCGCCGCTCTTCTTTGGATGTTCTCTATCAATGGTAGGTAAACACCCCAACTCATGGAGCTCAATACAAGATAGAGAGAGCAACCAACGGGAGGCGAGTCCATCATGCAGGCTCGGATTGCACAGCTTACAGCGCACTGTCGAAGAAAGGCAAGATTTTGAGTACCGGTCGGGCAAACAATTTCTCATAAATTTTCTGCGCAGCGAATACGCCACTAAAAAAAGAAAACGAGTTATTTCAGGGTCTTTTTTCCACAGAATACTATGCTAGATTGCTCAGGATCTCTATAGCAGTCTACTGCTGACAGGAAACGGAAACAAATCTAGCAGCACGTCTCAGTATTCCTTCGATATCCTTAATTAATTCTACCAAGGAAGGACCTCAAACAATTCTTAAGAAGTCATACGTAAATACCGCCTGAGATCATCTTGACAGATACATCACCATCACAAGTCGTTGTGCTCACTGCTGAGCGTCGTGACCGCATGAACAAAACGTCTCCATCTGTTACCAGTTTCTCTTAGAGCCTGGTGAAGAGGTAGACCTGAAATCTTCTTGATTTGACCTATCTACCTGCTCGCTGTTCTCCGTCTCCGTCTCTTGCTCTCCATTTTCCCTTTCATGAATATTTTTCCTGGCTCTCCTCCATCTCTTCTCATAAGGTGGCCAAAGCACTGGACAATTTTTTGGGTTGACACGAGAAGAATGGAGTTATTGGGTTGCTCAATAATGGACAAATGTGTTCTTCATTCAGTCCACTTTATGCGCAGCATCCTACGGCAGCATCATAGCTCAAATGTATCAATACGCTGCTTGTCTCTAGCCTTAATGATCCATGTTTAGCAACAATAAAAGAAGACGGAAAACACGAGTGTTTCAGCAAACTGGAACGATCACATAGATAGTGTTGTGAAGAAAGCACACCAAGGACTGTAATTTATTGGCAGAAGTCTCAGAAATCGCAACAGGTCTATTAAGGAGACTTCTTACACTACGCTTGTTCCCCTCTTCTGAAGTATTGCTGTGCGATGTGGGAACTAAACCAGATAGGTATGATGGAGGACATCGAAAAAGAAGAGCAGCTCGTTTTGTTTTACAGCCAAATAGGGGAGAGAGTGCCAACGATATGATACGTGAACTGGGGTGGCAGTCATTAAAACAAAGCTGGTTTTCGTTGCGGCAAGACCTTCTCAAGAAATTTCAATCAACAGTTTTCTAAAAATGTTCAAATGTGTGTGAAATCTTATGGGACTTAACTGCTAAGGTCATCAGTCAGTAAGCTTACACACTACTTAACCTAAATTATCCTAAGGACAAACACACACATCCATGCCCGAAGGAGGACTCGAACCTCCGCCGGGACCAGCCCCACAGTCAATGACTGCTGTGACTCAGACCGCTCGGCTAATACCCGCGCCAACGGTTTTCTCCTTGGAGTGTAAAAGTATTTTGTTGGCCCCCACGTACGTAAGGAGAAATTACCGTCATCATAAAATAAATCAGAACTCGTACGGAAAAAAGATTTAAGTATTCGTTTTTCACCGCGCGCTGTTCGAGGATGGAACGGTAGATAAATAGCTTGTTAGTGGTTCGATGAACTCTCTGCCAGACACTAAATCGTGAATTGCATAGTAATTACGTAGACGTATATGTAGGTGTGAATGTAAAGGATAGAGACTAAAAGCGGCCATATTCTTTTCAGAGGATCCATCCCAGGATTTTCCTTGAACATCTGAGCAACAACAGAAACCTAGGCTTAGGTGGTTGGACAGGTTATTTGCTACCTCGCTGCGTCAGTGGGGAATTCCTTCTCGAACATTCGTATTTCCAGCGTTCAAAGTTGTCGAGTTGCGTTTGACACCACAAAGCGGCATGAATAAAAAAAAAAAAAAAAAAAAAAAAAAAGATGGCCAGGACTCGAGCACTGACGGTGCCGTACAAACGTAATCTTATACGTAGACAGTTCATCCATTCTGGGAATCAAGGATATTGATGATTTTTGCCTGTTACCTACATTCATATTGGCAAAATATCGGTCCCAGGGATTCAAAGACTTTCAAGAATATTTTAGTTTCAAGTCTGAAGTTTGACAACAAATGTCAAAAGAGATATATTTTCATATGATATAATTACAAAATAACGATTTCGGAGTTTTCCCTTTACTTGTATCGTGAAACCTTGCTTCTTGCCAAATTTCACGATTCTAGGTCAACGGGAAGTACCTTATGTGTAAGTTTCGAGTATTCAAGTATGTGACATAAATGGCCGTATCTTTTGACTGAATTGACTTAGAAGTATAAAATTCTTACACCGCCAAAGGACCATAGACCTTAATATTGTGACATAAATTTCAATTTGGTTCGTCTACTCGTTTGTGAGAAAAAGGATTCTTAACAGTCGGACAGACAGACAACAAAACGATCTTACAAGGGTTCCGTTTTCACGGAACCTTAATAAGACTTATAAACGATCAAAAGACACGGCTGATAAGTTTCTCTTTCCACCAACAACAATGTGAAGAAAAATGTAGTTCACACGCTAAAATCTGAGAAGATCCTTTTACAACCCCAGGCGTCTACAAAATGGTGTAAGACAGACTGGAAGGGCTATTAAAGTCAGTTATAAGAAGCATCTGCTGCAAAATAAAGATGGCAATGTATATAACTCCTCCTTTGCAGAGTATTTGTTTCCGAGAAAGAAACAGTAATTCTAATTAAATAGGTACTAGGCTGAGATTAGATTTGTTATAAGAACATGAAATATTCAGGCATTTAGCTCAAAGAGATGATAACATCTTGAATAACCAGCTGCAGCTTGCAAGAAAGAATTTCCTCGACAGCCTGAAGCTGCTGCTCACGGCCACATAGAATGTTTACCGGTCTCATTTGTATGACAATTTTTACACGTACATAGCGTTACTATCAGCCTTTCCGCCATATTCCAGTAATGTTTTGGGCTTAATCTGAATTTTGGAATTTTTTGGTTGTTCTGCTTCATCTGTTGTTGGTAAACGTCTCTAATGCTAAGCGGAATTTTTTCCATTTTTAGCAATTAGCTTTTAAGAAATTTTAGTTCGTGGTCTTCTCTAACTCCCTTCTTTACAGTATTTATTACTATTAATAAAACTACTTACTACATACATGGCGAAATGTCTTTGCAAAGTTACTCTGTTATAAGCTGCTGTTTCTAAACTTTCTTAATGCTAGGCTGAATTTTCTCGATTTTCAGCAGTTATGTTTCAATACATTTTATTTCATGCTTCCCTCCCCCCCCCCCTTTTGCAGTATTTATACTTTTAATAACGCTTTTTTAATACAATCAGGCAAAAAGTCATTACAGTCTTATTCTGTTATTAGAATGTTTTCAGATTCCAAACTACACATTCAATCGATCGATTTACTCTATCCAGTGTTACATTTTCGAGTCCACTGGAAGTGTTTCTGGCGTGAAATTGTTTTCTTTATCTGAGCGTAAAATGACCACCGTGTTACCAGGAAAAAATTCCTGGTATCACATCGATGGCTCTACATTTTCAGAGTAGCACTGTGTCCGCATCCAACAGTGCATCCAAATCGAACTAACGAGGAGCCATTTCTCCAGCAATGTCTCTGTAGAGACGCGCGACCACGACCCCTCAGTTATACTCACGAAAATTGTCTTCTATTAGCAGTTCCTTTGTCGCTGATTTTCCGGGGATTCCAGACTGCCCGTGTCGTTGGAAGGGCCACGTCTCGATCTTGACCATGTCATAACTCATAGCGATGGTTCTCTGTCTGCGGAGGAATTACTGGCTTGTAATTCTTAACGAATTGTTTTGACTGCTACTGACTTCACTTTTTTTACTTGAAACGTCTCGTATTTTGATATTCACGTCGTTCAACCTCGGATGTCTTATTCGCTAAAGTACAGGGTGTCCCAAAAAGAATGACCCGATTTTAAATAGAACTATTTATTAGGAAGAAGGGCTTAACACCAACAATTTGCATACTATATTACTCGGAAAAGACAAAAGTTTATAAAAATCCATCATAAATGTTCAGTATGTCCTCCATTGGCTACACGGACGACATCTAGCCCATAGCCGAATTCATCCCAAACTGAGCGTGAGGTGTCTTCTGTCACTGAAACTACAGCAGCTGGTATTCTGGTTTTTAGTTCATCAATGTCACGAGGTAAGGGAGGAACGTAAACACATTGTTTAACATATCCCCACAGGAAGAAATCACATGGTCTTAAGTCAGGGGACCTAGGAGGGCAAGAGTGTAAAACCCGGTCTCGCGGTCCTGTACGCCCTATCCAACGTTAGGGCCATAATGCGCGTTGCTGCACGCTCCAGTCAGCGCTCGTAACGACATCTCGCGGATTTTTCTGAAACTCTGTATCTAGCGCTGTTTCAGTTACCTAGTAACATTTGTCTCAATATTATTACAAGTTAAAATCGCTTCATTCTTTTTGGGACACCACGTATTAAGCAACTACCACTTTTCCACATCACAGACTGTGCCATGTACATTCTTATGAGCATTCTCTGTTTGAATTCAGTACATACATCAGATCCAAGCCAAGTGTCTTCAGTTGTACCTACCAATTAACAGTTCCCTGTCTGTGACCTCATCTTGTTAATTCTACGTAAATACACAGGATATAGGCCCTGACGCGTTAAAAAAATCCCGTTGGTAGGTTTGCATAATGGGTAAGCAAATGAAAACTACACAGATCGGATTATTTCAAAAGTTATAGCCATAACTGTTACACAATACGTCCATGATTGCACCCGGGCGTGCACTTGTTCGTCCGAAGCAAGACGACAGCCACGTGACCACTTTGTAAAAATTGCAGCGCGCCGCAAGCTCCGAACACTCCACAATGTTGATAGACGGCGTCATTCTGTTGCAGGATAGTGCCTGCACAAATGTTGCCAGGGTTGTTTCGACCACGCTGCAGAAGTGTGGCTGGGAAGCCCATACACGTTCTCCATATAGGCCGATCTCTTCCGTGCTATTTCCATACCTTTGGAGCTCGGAGGAAAGAATTTCATGGCCGTCGATTTGTTTGGGACGAAGAGGTGCTCTCTGGGCACAATCGTGGTTCCGTAGACAACCACAAAATGTTTTCCGTGAAGGCATTGAACGTCTTGTCTCACAGTAAAATCTTAACAGTTATGGCGATTACTTTTGAAATACACTACTGGTCATTAAAAGTGATACAGACGCGAAATTTAACCGACAGGAAGAAGATGCTGTGATATGCAAATGATTAGCTTTTCAGAGCATTCACACAAGGTTGGCGCCGGTGGCGACACCTACAACGTGCTGACGTGAGGAAAGTTTCCAACCGAATTCTCATACGCAAACAGCAGTTGACCGGCATTGCCTGGTGAAACGTTGTTGTGATGCCTCGTGTAAGGAGGAGAAATGCGTACCATCACGTTTCCGACTTTGATAAAGGTCGCATTGTAGCCTATCGCGACTGCGGTTTATCGTATCGCGACATTGCTCCTCGTGTTGGTCGAAATCCGATGACTGTTAGCAGAATATGGAATCAGTGGGATCAGGAGGGTAATACGGAACGCCGTGCTGGATCCCAACGGCCTCGTATCACTAGCAGTCGATGTGACAGGCATCGTATCCGCATGGCTGTAACGGATCGTGCAGCCACGTCTCGATCCCTGAGTCAACAGATGGGGACGTTTGCTGGACAACAACCATCTGCACGAACAGTTCGACGACAGAATGGACTATCAGCTCGGAGACCATGGCTGCGGTTACCCTTGACGCTGCATCACAGAGAAGAGCGCCTGCGATGGTGTACTCAACGACTAACCTGGGTGCACGAATGGCAAAACGTCATTTTTTCGGATGAATTCAGATCCTGTTTACCGCATCATGACGTTCGCATCCGTCTTTGGTGACATCGCGGTGAACGCACATTGGAATCGTGTATTCGTCATCGCCATATTGGCGTACCACCCGAAGTGATAGTGCCATTGGTTACACGTCTCGGTCACCTCTTGTTCGCATTGACGGCACTTTGAACAGTGGACGTTGCATTTCAGATGTGTTACGACCCGTGGCTCTACCCTTCATTCGATCCCTGCGAAACCCTACATTTCAGCAGGATAATGCACGACCGCATGTTGTAGGTCCTGTACGGGCCTTTCTGGATACAGAAAATGTTCGACTGCTGCACTGGTCAGCACATTATCCAGATCTCTCACCAATCGAAAACGTCTGGTCAATGGTGGCCGAGCAACTGGCTCGTCACAATACGCCAGTCACTACTCTTGATGAACTGTGGTATCGTGTTGAAGCTGCATGGGCAGCTGTACCTATGCACGCCATCCAAGCTCTATTTGACTCAATGCCCAGGCGTATCAAGGCCGTTATTACGGCCAGAGGTGATGGTTCTGGGCACTGATTTCTCAGGATCTATGCACCCAAATTGCGTGAAAATGTAATCATATGTCAGTTGTACTATAATATATATGTCCAATAAATACCCGTTTATCAGCTGCATTTCTTCCCTGGCCAGCACATCCTCCAGATCTCTCACCAACTGAAAACGTCTGGTCAGTGGTGGCCGAGCAACTGGCTCGTCACAATACGCCAGTCACTACTCTTGATGAACTGTGGTATCGTGTTGAAGCTGCATGGGCAGCTGTACCTGTACACGCCATCCAAGCTCTGTTTGACTCAATGCCCAGGCGTATCAAGGCCGTTTTTACGGCCAGAGGTGGTTGTTCTGGGTACTGATTTCTCAGGATCTATGCACCCAAATTGCGTGAAAATGTAATCACACGTCAGTTGTAGTATAATATATATGTCCAATGAATACCCGTTTATCATCTGCATTTCGTTTTGGTGTATCAATTTTAGTGGCCAGTAGTGTGAGTGACAGTTTACTTACTTTTTTCCCATATGTCTCATTGGCTGCCCTTCATTGTAGTTAAAGTCTTTCAAGGATGCTTGAAAGGACTCTACGCTCTAGCCGTGTTGTACTTCCTCCCCGCCCCAGTAGACAGGGTGGTGAGAAGAGCTGACTGAGCGAGGTGACACGTGACGTGTTGACAGGTCGTGGCAGCAGCAGTTGCACTCCTGGCGACGGCGACGAGCGGCTACCCCGGCTACGCAGAGGGCGGCTACGGGCACAACGTGCAGCTCGACTACCATGTGAGTACCCGTGCCTACAGCCGCGGAAGGAAAGTACTGGCGGTGCGCAGTCTCGCGTTGCCGCTCCGTCGCGCCACGCCGTCTGTCTAGCATCAGTCACACCCACCTGCTTTACGTATCGCTCTCTAGTGACATAATACCTGTGGACCAAGTGGCTTAGAGCTCGACGTACCGGAATACTCAAAGCAGGTAGCAAGCGAGTCAGGCGAGAAGCGAGACGCTACGTGCACTGATTGCTGCCCCACATGCGGGCTTTAAAACCCCGCTGTTAGGTGCGTGTTGTATAACTGCCGTCTTCCGTAGACCTCTCATTTTACGCCTAGCGTTCTAGTCTCTGATCACTATAATTTTCATCTCCTTTGCAGCGAAGAATTGCGAATTTTTAAACGAAGGTGACACAGTATGTAACGGTTGGGATTAGTAACTGTTGCAAGCGTCTCTCACTTAACTATGCCCCTAAGGGCACGTTACATTTTGATGTGTTTAGTTCGAGTTGGCGTTCAGCAGTAGTCCACAAAGCAAGTAAATATTACAGGGTCAAATAACTTGCATGTTAATGAATGTTTCGGGAAATCAGAACGCACAAATGCTTAACGAAATGAAACGTTACCTTCCATGACGCTGTGCTGATTCAGAAAAATGCTCACACTAAAGTACCGGGTGATCAAGAAGTCAGTATAAATTTGAAAGCTTAATAATCCACGGAATAATGTAGATAGAGAGGTAAAAATTGACACACATGCTTGGAATGACATGGCGTTTTATTAGAACCAAAAAAAAACCATATTGCTAGACGAGTGAAAGATCTCTTGCGCGCGTCGTTTGGTGATGATCGTGTGCTCAGCCTCCACTTTCGTCATGCTTGGCCTCCCAGATCCCCAGACCTCAGTCCGTGCGATTATTGGCTTTGGGGTTACCTGAAGTCGCAAGTGTATCGTGATCGACCGACATCTCTAGGGATGCTGAAAGACAACATCCGACGCCAATGCCTCACCATAACTCCGGACATGCTTTACAGTGCTGTTCACAACATTATTCCTCAACTATAGCTATTGTTGAGGAATGACGGTGGTCATATTGAGCAGTTCCTGTAAAGAACATCATCTTTGCTTTGTCTTACTTTGTTATACTAATTATTGCTATTCTGGTCAGATGAAGTGCCATCTGTCGGACATCTTTCGAACGTTTGTATTTTTTTGGTTCTAATAAAACCCCATGTCATTCCAAGCATGTATGTCAATTTGTACCTCTCTATCTGCATTATTCCATGATTTATTCAGTTTTCAAATTTATACTGACTTTTTGATCACTCGGTATATACACCGAAGCGCCAAAGAAATCGATATAGTCAATCATATTCAAATACAGAAATATGTAAACAGGCAGAATACGGTGCTGCCGTCGACAACGCCTATATAAGACGACAAGTGTCTGTCGCAGTTTTAGATAGGTTACTGCTGCTAGAATGGCAGGTTATCAAGATTTAAGTGAAGTTGAACGTGGTGTTACAGTCGGCGCAAGAGCGTTGGGGCAGAACACGTACGGGTTCGCGATGAAGTGCGGATTTTGTCGTACGACCCCTCCACGAATACCGTGAACATCAGGAATCTAGTAAAACATCAATTTCCGACCTCGCTGGGGCCGGAAAAAGATCCTGCGAGAACGGGACCAGCGAAGATTGAAGAGAATCGTTCAACGCGACAGAAGTGTCGAAGGCCCACTCGTGTACCCTTGACAACTGCACGACACAAATCTTTACGCCTAGTCTGGGCCCACGAACACCGACATTGGGCTGTTGATGACTGAAAACATCTTGCTGGTCCGACGAGTATCGTTTCAAATTGTATCGAGCGGATGGGTATACAGACAACCACGGACCCTGCATGTCAGCAGGGGACTGTTCAATCTGATGGAGGCTCTGTAAAAGTGTGGGGCGTGTACCGTTGGAGTGATATGGGGCCCCTGATACGTCCAGACACGTCTCTGACAGGTGACAAGTACGTAAGCATCCTGTCTGATCACCTCCATCCGTTCATGCCCATTGTACATTCTGAAGGACGTGGGCAATTCCAGCAGGACAATGCGACACCCCACACGTCCAGAATTGCTGCAGAATGGTTCCAGGAACACTCTTCTGAGTTTAAACACTTCCACTGGCCACGAAACTCTCCAGAGATGAACATTATTGAGCATATCTGGGACGCCTTGCAACGTGCTGTTCGGAAGAGATCTCCACCCCCTTGTAATCTCAAGGATTTATGGACAGCCCTGCAGGATGCATGGTGTCAGTTCCCTCCGGCACTACTTCAGACATTAGTCGAGTCCATGCCACGCCGTGTTGTGGCGCTTCTGCGTGCTCGCGGGGGCCCTACACGATGTTAGGCAGGTGCACCAGTTTCTTAGGCCCTTCAGTGTATAACACCACACTCCAGAGACAGCTACAAAAGCTGACAACGACTAATTGTGCACATTTCATTGAGTACCAGGTTGCGGTCGAGTATCTGAAAACAATCAAAAAATGAATTACTTCACTTAAATTACGTTACTGGTGCTGCGTGAATCCACACCGATTAATTATTTACAGTAATCTTTGCGTGCTCTGACTATATCTTCATTTCTCGTAAGTACTGCTTGACTTCTAACCATGTAATTAATTTTTACCTTTTTAATTATTATATTAAATAAATTTCTTGTTATACTAGTGTTGTCCATTCGGTAAATGTAACCATTATTATTAATCAGATAACCTTCCATTAGGAACGTGGGTGCACTCAGCGACTGTGATAAGATTTACAAATGACAGAGCACAGCAATCACTCGTCCTTTTTCGCAGGTTTTATTTGGCAAATCTAGATTTATTCAGTGTTGAAAGAACTGTGACAGACGCCCCAACAACGGGGTCCTGACATGCACTGATACCATAAAACAGTGCACTGATAATGGCTAGGCACTAGTCGAAATCTGGATTTGCCAAATAAACCCTGCAAAAAAGGACGACCGCTTGCCGTGCTCTATCATTTGTAAATTATTAATATTGTTCCTTATCTACTGGTCTACTGTTACATGCAATTGCTTCAGTGATATTAATTTCGCTTTGTGATTCCATTATTTTCATTAAGACGGCAGTCAGCCGTTCAAATGGTGCCATTACGTGGCGCCACCCCATTCGGGTGTAGGTACACATCAGCAATGATTGTTGTAGTAGGGGGGGGGGGGGGGGGGAGGGGGAATTATCCTAAGTTTACATAGCCCGTCAAGTTGGTCATCGGTTGTCTTCCGTTTTCTTACAGCCTGAAGAGCAAGAAGGGATCAGTACGGTTTCCCCCATCTATTTCTTTTTCGTAATCCACGCTGGTTGAAACGGAGGAAGTCGTTGTGTTCGAGGTACCTCGTTACATTTGATATCGGAATATGTTCTAACAAGGAAACATCAGCAACTTGACCTCATATTTTAAGGAGAAAAAAGCACACAGCGAGATATCAGCCCCAGAAATTTATACCGGGCGAAAATTAGTTCTGATAGAACGCGGTTATGACTTTCTGAAACCACAGTTTTTAAGCTTTCGCGCACACCTATTGTTTGTCACTTGTTCCGTCTCCCTACAACGTGCCTAATGCCCGAGTGCGGCCCGGCCCTCGTCGAAGTGAGTTAGAGCTTTGTCAAATATTGTTTTGTGACTGATGATATGCTCTGTTCATTATGTTAAAGTGCGCGATTTCTAACCTGCAGCTGGTGCCAGAGATCTCTTTGCTTTGAACATCTCTATGTTGCAAATTCTCAAACGAATGAAACAAATTAGTTTGTCATTAACAAGTAGCGAATGCCCGAGTGCGGCCCGGCCCTCGTCGAAGTGAGTTAGAGCTTTGTCAAATATTGTTTTGTGACTGATGATATGCTCTGTTCATTATGTTAAAGTGCGCGATTTCTAACCTGCAGCTGGTGCCAGAGATCTCTTTGCTTTGAACATCTCTATGTTGCAAATTCTCAAACGAATGAAACAAATTAGTTTGTCATTAACAAGTAGCGAAGCAATGTTTAGTTGTTATTATTACTGACGTGGGTTATTTCCTTTGGATTTTGAATCTGGCACTGTTAAAGCAAAGTTAATTTGCAGGAAACCCGCAATTCTTGAACGAGATTGGCGTGATTAAATTGTAAATCAAAAATCATTAATTTTGTTTCATAACAATGCTTCAGTTGCTTATGTGTATTCATTTTTATATATGTGATAGTACGAGTACAAGAATATCGTTCAAAGAATAGGGAATGTGTCTGAGCGTATGTCTGACATGTTACGTACCCATGTTACTCACTACTTTTTGCGTAGAATATGATGTGTTCTTGAACAAGATCTGAAACACGCCGGGCAGAGGCGACCACCTCCCCCCCGCCCCTAGCCATTCTCATTCTCCCACCCCTCTTCTCTCGCTTGCAACTTCTGGTGAATACAAGGGCTCGAGTTATTACTTCGTTGTACAGTGCACTGCATGAAAATTGCTAAGAAACAGAGATATCGTTGGACAGGAACAATCACAGGCAATGACGACATGAAACACAGTACGTACGTAATAGAGATGAGGTGGTTTATTTATAGTGAACAATGGTACAGATTTCACCACATAGGAAAGCAGGCTAACGGACATAAATTTCATCTTTGACACAGGTTAGTACCATCGTAAAGGTCGATATCGGACTCTCAGTAAGGAAGATGCCGTCCTCGGGCAACAAAACACATTTTGCACGCATTATTGATGCTGGCTACCAAACTATTAAGGAGTCTTTGGGGGATATTGTCCCTCTCCTCTCTCAAGACGGTTTACAATTCTTGCACAGTTCAGGGAGGATGTCTATGTTGCGAAACACGTCTGCCATTAGCATCACTGGAATGGTAAGAGTGTAAGTAGGCCCGTGGAGTAAGCAGGCCATTCCATACGTTCAATATCTTCACTTTCCCGTGTGTTCGAGACCTCAGCGGTCCTCTGTGGTTGGCCACTGTCGTCCGTAAAAAGAAATTCGATACTTACTGCAGTCCTAAACACACGAACATACGGACATGATGCAGAACAATCTCCCTGCAATATAGCCGTGATGTAACGGTACCTCGCGCAAAGATATACAATGGTGTTCGCCCATTGTGCATACATCTACATCTATGTGATTTCTCTGCTATTCACAATAAAGTGCCTGGTAGAGAGTTCAATGGCTCCACTCTCGAACGGCCCGCGGGAAAAACGAGCACTTAAATTCTTTTGTGCGAGTCCTGAACGTCTGCCCACACCATAACGCCTATGCCATACCGTTGACGGTCACGAACACTTTTTAGTATGTGACGAGTTCGCATCTCTCTGCACACTAACTGGTGGCCAGAATCGCTTGCCACAGTGAAGCGGGATTCGTCGGAGAACATCACTCTGGATCACTGTTTCTGACCCCAAACAAAATGCTCCCTACACCAACTCTTTCTCGACTATGGCGTAGTTGAAGTGGGAAGCATTTAACATGTTTCCGAGCATACAAACCAGCCTGATTTGACAGTCACAAAATCGTCCCGTTTGATGTTTGTGTCTCGGTAGTGGTTACAAGGTCTGCAGCGTTCTGCCTAGGACTGAAACGTCTGCCCCTATCATCCACTAGGGCTACGTCACGGTTGTCTTGCGGTGCTGCTTTCGTTTACCATTTCCAACTTCAGCGGCGTTTTTTAGTCGCTAGATGACACTGCTGGACACACCCATTATTGTGGCCAAAGTAGTGATGCACTGACCTGCTTCGAGCCGTCCAATTGCTCGTACACGATCGTAGAATGATGCCTTGCAGACACTTGTCGTACCACACGGAATGTCCCACTAATCGGCTCCACAATAACCTTCATCAAACATCGTACTATATGAACTGTCGAAGGCGTACAGAGCGAGCACAGGCTTCGCTGCGTTGACATGTCCCGCTCTCTACATTTCCTTTCGCCATCACTGGTCGGCGTAGTTGTTCGGTTGTTCCTTAAGAATTGTTAGGCAGTGTTCTTCACTCTCAGGCATTGGGCGACTGCGATCTCCAAACAACTGGTGCGTACGGTTTGTAACCTGTAGCTGGTGGTGTACTTTCAGATGATAACCGCGTACTATTAGAACAATGGCAGAAATTTTCGGTGCTGGTGTCTTGCGCGTGTGCTTCTTTCTCTTCAAAATATGAGGTCGAGTTGGTGATGTTTCCTTGCTGTTGATTGCCTCTGCCGTGCAGCCACTGGCCTGCGTAACTTGCTCGTTGTTCTGTCCTGTCTGCCCAGGCGCCGGCCAAGTACGACTTCGAGTACGCGGTGCACGACCCGCACACGGGCGACGTGAAGCAGCAGTCGGAGTCTCGGCACGGCGACGTGGTGCAGGGCCACTACTCGCTGGTGGAGCCGGGCGGCGCGCTGCGCACCGTCCACTACTCGGCCGACCCGCACTCGGGCTTCCGCGCCGTGGTGTCGCGGCCGGGCCCGCACGGACACCCCGAGGTCACCTACCACGGGCACGGCCACCACTGACGCCGCACCGCTCGCCGCTTTTGTAGAAACCTCCGCAAATAAACTCGCACTTTGCACTGCAAAACGATTCTCTCATTTCTGTTCCCTTCCGCCACTGCATCCCACTGACAGACAAAACTCGTCCGCTGCTCCTGAAATCACTGTACCTCATTAGAGTACGGAATAACACTTATTGGGAGAGAAGCCTGTGGCTCTTTCTGGGATAAGCGGCTTATCAAATAAAAGGATACAGGCATGTTACTTTTTTTTTTCTTTCCTGTCTAGCAGTGAAGGAGAGCATTCTGAAGTCTCTGACAATTGCTTCTAGGAGTCACTTACATGTTCAAAAGTTGAAAACACTGTCAACGTTGAAAGTTCTCTGTAAATAATACACTACTGGCCATTAAAATTGCTACACCCAGAAGAAATGCAGATAATAAACGGGTATTCACTGCACATATATATTGTACTAGAACTGGCATGTGATTACATTTTCACGCAATTTGGGTGCATAGATCCTGAGAAATCAGTACCCAGAACAACCACATCTGGCCGTAATAACGGCCTTGATACGCCAAGGCATTGAGTCAAATAGAGCTTGGATGGCGTGTACAGATACAGCTGCCCATGCAGCTTCAACACGATACCACAGTTCATCAAGAGTAGTCACTGGCGTATTGTGACGAGCCAGTTGCTCGGCAACCATTGACTAGACGTTTTCAATTGTTGAGAGATCTGGAGAATGTGCTGGCCAGGGCAGCAGTCGAACACTTTCTGTACCCAGAAAGGCCCGTACAGGACCTGCAACATGCGGTCGTGCATTATCCTGCTAAAATGTAGGGTTTCCCAGGGATCGAATGAAGGGTAGAGCCACGGGTCGTAACACATCTGCAATGTAACGTCCACTGTTCAAAGTACCGTCAGTGCGAACAAAAGGTGACCGAGACGTGTAACCAATGGCACTCCATACCATCACCTCGGGTGATACGCCAGTATGGCGATGACGAATACACGCTTCCAATGTGCGTCTACCGCGATGTCGCCAAACACGGATGCGACCATCATGATGCTGTAAACAGAACCTGGATTCATCCGAAAAAATGGCGTTTTGCCATTCGTGCACCCAGGTTCGTCGTTGAGTACACCATCGCAGGCGCTCCTGTCTGTGATGCAGTGTCAAGGGTAACCGCAGCCATGGTCTCCGAGCTGATAGTCCATGCTGCTGCAAACGTCGTCGAACTGTTGGTGCAGATGGTTGTTGTCTTGCAAACGTCCCCATCTGTTGACTCAGGGATCGAGACTTGGCTGCACGATCCGTTACAGCCATGCGGATAAGATGCCTATCATCTCGACTGCTAGTGAAACGAGGCCGTTGGGATCCAGCACGGCGTTCCGTATTACCCTCCTGTACCCAAGCCGGCCGCGGTGGTCTCGCGGTTCTAGGCGCTCAGTCCGGAACCGCGCGACTGCTACGGTCGCAGGTTCGAATCCTGCCTCGGGCATGGATGTGTGTGATGTCCTTAGGTTAGTTAGGTTTAAGTAGTTCTAAGTTCTAGGGGACTGATGACCACAGATGTTAAGTCCCATAGTTCAAATGGTTCAAATGGCTCTGAGCACTATGGGACTCAACTGCTGTGGTCATAAGTCCCCTAGAACTTAGAACTACTTAAACCTAACTAACCTAAAGACAGCACACAACACCCAGCCATCACGAGGCAGAGAAAATCCCTGACCCCGCCGGGAACCGAACCCGGGAACCCGGGCGTGGGAAGCGAGAACGCTACCACACGACCACGAGATGCGGGCATAAGTCCCATAGTGCTCAGAGCCATTTGAACCATTTTTTTTTCCTGAACCCACCGATTCCATATTCTGCTAACAGTCATTGGATCTCGACCAACGCGAGCAGCAATGTCGCGAGACGACAAACTGCAATAGTGGTAGGCTACAATCCGACCTTTATCAAAGTCGGAAACGTGATGGTACGCATTTCTCCTCCTTACACGAGGCATCACAACAACGTTTCACCAGGCAACGCCGGTCAACTGCTGCTTGTGTATGAGAAATCGGTTGGAAACTTTCCTCATGTCAGCACGTCAATCCTCTGAAAATCTAATCATTTGCATATCACAGCGTCTTCTTCCTGTTGGTCAAATTTCGCGTCTATAGCACGTCGTCTACGTGGCGTGGCAGTTTTAATGGCCAGCAGTTAAAGAATATGATTTTTGAATAATAAGAGCTATATAGAAGTAATAACGAATCGTAATCGAAAACTGACCTGTGGTTTTTTTTTTTTTTTTTTTTTTTTTTTTTTTTTTTTTTTTTTTTTAATGGACTTGTAGTCCGGGGTGATATGTTACAGTAAATTTCCACAGGGCAGTGACTCCGTCACTGCAATTCACTTTGGAGGTGTGGCGGTGGGACTTGTAGTCCCGTACCACCCTCTGACAGTGATAGTACTACATGGGTCAGGCAGAAGACTTTTGCCTAACATGGGCAGGTGAAGGTGTGGCGGTGGGACTTGTAGACCCGTACGCCAGGGCAGGGGTGATGATGACCTGTAGTTTTGGAGTACTAAATATCGTAGGTTTTATGTCAGAGTTCATCGTCAGGCAGTTTATACTATTGCGAATTCTTGCAGTCAGATTACTCACTGATAAAGTGAGTAATCTGACTGCAAGAATTCGCAATAGTATAAACTGCCTGACGATGAACTCTGACATAAAACCTACGATATTTAGTACTCCAAAACTGATCACGGATCTCAGAACTAAAACTGATACACAACCCACAAAAACTGTCTCTGAATGACATGAGTTGGTCCTGATTGAATAAAAAAACCAAAATATTTAATCCTTACCTCTATTCTGCACAAATCTGGATAATGCGTTGCAGTACTGCCACGTCTTGCGCGCCGCTGTGCTAAAGCTGCAAATTACTGTATCGACACAGACACACTCGGAGGCGCAATGAGTACTCTGTTAGTTTCAAATCGAAGTATTTTCGGAACTCATTTTGATCCTTTTCTACTTTTAGAAAAACCATGATCAATTAAAAATTATAAGAGAAAGGTAGGTGAAAAATGGCGCTGTAGTAATAAAAGAGTGACCTCAAAAAATTACCTTACAATTCCTCTTTATGTAAATAAAAGATTCTATTACACTTCCTCCTTCTCAGATCATCTACCATTTCATAATCATCTTCATTAAACACGTCGATAAATTGAGACATTACATTTGAAACATAACATTACAATTGCTTCCTCACTTTGACGTAGCTAACCATTACCTGCTACTGCACCTACGCGCACACCATAGATAATAACCTTATCCTGCCATATAGCTTACAACATCGCTGCTCGCTCAGATGCAATAGCTCGAGAGCAACTATATGACATTATTGTACAATCGATTAATACTCAAATGACACCTATCAACACGGATAAAAAAAAAGTTTAATATATGAGCTTTATCTGTTAAAACAAGGCGTTTTTACGAGAGGGGCAATAAACACAACTGGTCGCGTAAAAAATTAATTAACCTATTTTGAACCAAACATGCAGTTCCAAGCTTGTGGTGTAAGAGAGGTGCAGCGACAAGAAAGGTTTAAACACTGTCTTGAAAGACATGATTTATCGTACAAAAACCCAGGGGCTGGTAATTTCAAAATTACAACTTGCCGAAATCTCTTGTATTTTAAGCAATGTGTTCGTTTGCTTTTTTTACCAAACCATGACAGTTTATATTTGAAGTAAGATAAACATCGCAATGAAACAAATAACCAAAAGTTTTACGTAAACTGTACAATAAAAAAAGGAACACCAAATATTTAAAACTTTCAAATTTCAAAGTTTTCATAAATTTTAAAAAACCATTTACTTTACAACAAATTAATAAAGAAACAAGGTACCCAAGATTTATCAAGAAACCAAAACTCATTTAAAAAATGAATAAAACCCCAAGTAGGCCAATTCCTTTAATAATAAGTAGAAATCAGACGTCTCGTTTCCAAAAGGGACCCCATTTGCGTGGCAGCATTTAGCTCCAGATGGGTGCCCCCCTTGTATCACTTATAATACCAACTATATGGCTTCCAATTTGTCCTTAGATTAACTTTAGTAATTTAGCCTCAGCAGATAGTAATAGCTGCCACAACACTATAAATGATAAGCTCTTACGATGACCAGGCAACGTGAATGATTTTTAGCCTTGAAACCACCAGGACTTGACGCAATTAGTAGATTTCAAACAAGGAATTAAAGTTACCAAGAATGTTTATTACTTAACAGCAGGAGGAGCTACGCGGGTTAACAAAATCAACTAGCAATTTTGTTAATATCGATGAACAGCACCTACATCACTTAGCGCACCGCATTCTTTAAGGGTAAGGAGAGATCTTTTCGCAACATTGCTTTACGAACACTGAAACTAAATCTACGTGTTGTAACCAGGATGGCGAACTTCACACGGTTGTATTTTAACACGTATAAAAAAATGGTTCAAATGGCTCTGAGCACTATGGGACTTAACATCTATGGTCATCAGTCCCCTAGAACTTAGAACTACTTAAACCTAACTAACCTAAGGACAGCACACAACACCCAGCCATCACGAGGCAGAGAAAATCCCCAACCCCACCGGGAATCGAACCCGGGAACCCGGGCGTGGCAAGCGAGAACGCTACCGCACGACCACGAGATGCGGGCTTAACACGTATATTTCGAGCAGGGTAGTGCCTATCACTAATAAAACTCTCAGTGCGTCCTTCAGTGCTAGTGCCGTAATTCCATTCCCACATAAGTTAGCGACGCTGAGCGGCTCATTCAAAGCTGACTGTGTTCCACACTGTCGGCAACAACTTGTTCTGCTAGCTATATCTGGATCGGTGCCTCGATAGCAAACAAACAGCAGTTGCATTTGCCGAAAGTACGATCCACACTTGCAACTAAGCCAAGCTAACATGCGCCCAGTGCAGACGCTGGAACATTGTGTACTTCGTTCGGCATTGCAGAGCCCAACACCCGCACCTTCGACCGCCAGTCGAAGAGGGCACTAGCACACAGCCAGCGGCGAACAGCTAGTTACACCGTGGCTCCACCTCTTCCCTCTCGCTCATCGGTCTCGCTCTCTCCTCAGCGCCATCGTTCTTGGCCTTTTAGAACTAGCCGCGTCATAGTTCCTCTGGTAACCAGAGCTTCAGTTTAGCGCGAGATACGATAAGCACTGGAATAAGGAAAGTACGGAAGCACCACGATAAATGCATGCTGGAACATAAATGCGGATGCTACGCAAGCCTCCAGGTTGCGCTGTTATATTTCATCACAAAGGAACCTGTGCAATGTCCTCAATACATTTCAAGTGTCAGTCATGGTCTGTGTAGTTTTGAGTACATTATGTTAGAGCTAATTGAATTCGTACGTGGGCGAATTGTAGGTGTCGGGGGAGCCGAAGCGTTTGGTGTTTCAAGAGACACTGTGTTGAACATTTATAGCGCATACATGGGAAGAGGACAACATTATCCGCTAAGTCACAACGTAGACGGTCATCGGAGAACATCGTGATGAAAAATAAGAAGATGACGCTGCAAAAGTCGCTGTAGAATTGAATGCCGCGCACGTGAACACTCTCAGCACCAAAACAACGTAAGGAAGCAGCATAGCAGGGTGAACTGGAATTCCAAAACCACTCATTACTTATGCAAATGACCGCAACACGAAAACGTGTTGCCGAAGAAGTAAGCCATGGGATATAATGCAATGGATAGAAGTCACTTGGTCGGACTGGTCTTATTTTACTCTCTTTCCGAATTCTGGCCGAGTTTGTGTCTCAGGAGTGAAACTTGGCGGGGATTCAATGTCGACGTGGGCAGCCATATCGTGGTACCCCATGGGCCCCATGGTTACTTTGCAAGGTCGCATTTCTGCAAAGATTTATGTGAGCATTCTGGCTCATAATGGTACAGAGTTTGCTACCCAATTATGATGCTGTATTACAAGATGACATGGTCCCTGCTCACATAGCTAATGGTCCAGGACTGATAGTCTGAGTATGAGGATGAATTGTCGCATCTCCCCTCGCTTCTACAGTCACCGGATGCCAATATTATTGAGCCTTTGTGGTCTACTTTGGAGAGCAGGGCGCGTAGTCGAAATCCGCCTTCATCATCATGACCTTTACTGGTACCTGCCACTTTTTTGCGGGAAGAATGATATAAGATTCCCTTGAAACGCGTACAGGACCTGTATTTATCCATTCTGAGACACCTGATAGCTGTTTTGAATGGCAACGTGTGTCCTACTTCGTAGTAGGAATGGTAGTGAGTGTTACTTTTTGTGTTTCCACATTTCTGTCGAACCCTGGTAGATGTATCTAATTTCCCTACGTTTCCGCTGCAAAGATTTTGTATTCGGTATCGACCCATACAGATTTTGGTTCCTACAATCTTTCAAGGGAAATGCCGTGATTATTTAGAAAATACGTTGTCCATCCTCCATACCGAATATTTTACAAATTGCGAGAGATACTGAGCCGACTTTGTCTCTTTTCCAGGAAAAACCTCCAGCAGGTAGTTTTTTTCGTCCTCTATTAAACTCACTGATCATGTTGTTGTAGTCAAGTTTAGCAGCTGAGTCGCATTTTACCGAAAAGACAGCTAAATTTGACAACTTTCTTTCGTTCATGCTCTAGCCTTAATAGTTTTCTGTCATTTTTAAATTTGCTAAAACTGCATTCTCGTGCTTTTTCATCGGCCTTTTCACCTGGAACACGCAAACAGCTACTTCGCTTTGTTAATATGATTGCTACATTGGGCATCAAATATGCTGCACATTTTTCAGACTGAGATAAGTTAAGACATTTCCTAGTCGTGGCGCTTCTGGTGCAGATAATTTAATCAAAATGGCTGCTGCATTTCACACCCCTATGACATCGCACCCCGATCTACCTCCGGAAACGGTGGGAAATAGGACAACTGGGCTATCTCCACCAACTTAACTCCCCCACACCCCCAATCCTACAATGTTACCCACCTCTCCTATGACATCACCCATGGAAATTTTTTGATTCCACAACCAGCTATAATTCAATAGGACATTGTTTTTACACTATGGCAGGTCCCATTTTACCAATGCAATGATATATCGTGCAGTGTTAACAAAACGTTAGATGAAACAGCCACTGCTGTAGATGTTGCAAGCGGATATCTGAGCCACCCAGCAGCAGAAGGCCCTGATCTCTCATCAAGAGCGTGTGGCAGGCCAGTGGACCACATTGTCACTCTACAAAACAAAGAAGAGACACAAGTTTTGTTTTTTCCTAAAATGTGCACCTGTAAGCACTGTGTCCCCTGCACACCACAGACACCTCCACATGTGTTCACTGTTCTGTGATAGAAAATTCATTGGAGCAGTTGTATTTAAAGTGAACGTACCTCTTATAAGCGAACTTCTATTAAAAAAAAGAGAACAATCGCACCCCTTACGACTGATCGCAGTCCCACCCATATCATTTTCTTTTCAGATGTCGGAACACTAACCACAGTAACTTTATGTTCCACCACCATATCATTTCTGATTATCGTTTATAGGATACAGGGTCCGAAAAATTACGGTACTTCCATATTCACAACAGCTGAGTATCAGAGCAAAACCCTCCCGCCACATGGTAATTATCACATATTAGTCGAGGAATAAAGAATGTAACTACAGTTAAAATCCCCCATCGTATTTATGTTACGTATGGTCTTGTACGATAGTCAGCAAATGGCAGAACAGGGAGAACTGACATACTTATTGTAGAAAGAGTAACTTCGGAGGGTTTCGCTAATTTCTATGAAAACGTCACCTCACCCCCAGATGCATCACCCTAACGAGGTTTCTCTACTCCGCCACTTCCACAAAATGATTTAATATGCATGTTACTCAGTCATAATCTATGACAGACTGCTTTTTAACAAATCTGTCACCCTTAACGACTGGGAGGAGCCGTATTTTTTCGTGTCTTGAAAGGAGCATATAAGATGAAGATCAACAAAATCAAAACGAGGATAATGGAATGTAGTCTAATTAAGTCGGGTGATGCTCAGGGAATTAGATTAGGAAATGAGACACTTAAATTAGTAAAGGAGTTTTGCTATTTGGTGAGCAAAATAACTGATGATGGTCGAAGTAGAGAGGATATAAAATGTAGACTGGCAATGGCAGGGAAAGCGTTTCTGAAGAAGAGAAATTTGTTAACATCGAGTATAGATTTAAGTATCAGGAAGTCGTTTCTGAAAGTATTTGTATGGAGTGTAGTCATGTATGGAAGTGAAACATGGACGATAAATAGTTTGGACAAGAAGAGAACAGAAGCTTTCGAAATGTGGTGCTACAGAAGAATGCTGAAGATTAGATGGGTAGATGACATAACTAATGAGGAGGTATTGAATAGAACTGGGGAGAAGAGGAGTTTGTGGCACAACTTGACAAGAAGAAGGGACCGGTTGGTAGGACATATTCTGAGGCATAAAGGGATCACAAATTTAGCATTGGAGGACAGCGTGGAGGGTAAAAATCGTAGAGGGAGACCAAGAGATGAATACACTAAGCAGATTCATAAGGATGTAGGTTGCAGTAAGTACTGGGAGATGAAGAAGCTTGCACAAGATAGAGTAGCATGGAGAGCTGCATCAAACCAGTCTCAGGACTGAAGACAACAACAGCAACAACAACAACAACAGTATTGTTTCAGAACCAATCAACACAGTGGCATCTTATATTTCGACAGCCAGGTTGAAGCTCGTCAGTTGTGTTTGTGTTTGTACATTCGAGCCTCACACTACACATTTCTGATGTATGTTTACACATACAACTATTGTAGACTTAACACACAGATCTTACAAATTTTTTTGTTAAAGGTCCGTTCATGTATTTTAACCGTGGTTCTTCTCTCTGTGGCAAATCGGACTCAGTGAAAAGACAGTACCCGAAGACGACGGTGGATCGAGCTGGACGACTTTTTGCTTAAAAGTACGAAACCTTTTGCCATGCCAAGTCACCCAACAATTTTACAATGACTAAAGGTACAAAATAAAACATACATAGGTTAGTAATAACAATATATTCTGAAATAAAAACAATTTAAAGTACGACATTTACATTATGCAATTAGAGTGACATTTGGTTGCAACTCGTCAAGTATTAATAGAATAATGTAGTATTAATGGCGGTGTGCCATAATGTGTATTATTAGGACCAGAGCTAGAAAACAAAAGGTGCCTCTTAGTCTAATGATATGACGATCAAAAATTTTCAAATGTTTTCAGCGGCTGCATATAATATTTATACAACCGTGGAGTATATCTATGGCTAAAATTATTTCTTTATTTCATTACTTATAATTACGTTTTCTGCTAATAAAAGCTAAGCATGAAAATTTGCCTTTAAAACGGCCACCTGCATCTGTGCAGTTAAGCTATCTACATATTCCAGCACATTGATCATAGTACGGAATTTCTATGGTTGCAAGCATGAGCCAATCCATTTTCATAAGTTCTATCTTGCACTCTGATATGTCAAATACTTTACTACAAATTGTCGTTAAATACTTGTCTGAAAAATCTAAGTCTTCCATCAATTTCTTTTGCTGACAGACACACAGAAGGTCCTAATTTTCCCCTCTCAGTTTGGACGTGACAATGCTATCACGACTAATAACATGGATGCAGTAAACTCAAATCGTCACTCCTACAACCATTCAAAAGACACCCTACACGCATGAAGACATTTTAAAAAATGTTACTCAGAGACTACATAACCGAGAGAGATTTCCCACCCTGCAGGCGGAGGACACTTACGAGTAACACACAGCTGTGGGCAGAAGAGAAATGGGACTGACTATAAGCTACCTCCCACTATACACGATCACTGGCAGTCTCAATAGGTATACAGGGTGGTACATTGATCGTGACCGGGCCAAATATCTCACGAAATAAGCGTCAAACGAAAAAACTACAAAGAACGAAACTAGTCTAGCTTGAAAGGGGGAAACCAGATGGCGCTATGGTTGGCCCGCTGCATGGCGCTGCCATAGGTCAAACGCATATCAACAGCGTTTTTTTTAAAAGAGGATCCCGTATTTCTTATTACATATTCGTGTAGTACGTAAAGAAATATGAGTGTTTTAGTTGGACCACTTTTTTCGCTTTGTGATACATGGTGCTGTAAAAGTCACAAACATACGGCTCACAACTTTAAACGAACAGTTGGTAACGGGTAGGTTTTTTAAATTAAAATACAGAACGTAGGTACGTTTGAACGTTTTATTTCGGTTGTTCCAATGTGATACATGTACCTTTGGGAACTTATCATTTCTGAGAACGCATGCAATTACAGCGTGATTACCTGTAAATACCACGTTAATGCAATAAATGTTCAAAATGATGTCCGTCAACCTCAATGCATTTGGCAATACGTGTAACGACATTCCTCTCGACAGCGAGTAGTTCGCCTTCCGTAATGTTCGCACATGCATTGACAATACGATGACGCATGTTGTCAGGCGTTGTCGGTGGACCACGACAGCAAATATCCTTCAACTTTTCCTACAGAAAGAAATCCGGGGACGTCAGATCCGGTGAACGTGTGACGACCAATCCACCTGTCACGAAATATGCTATTCAATACCGCTTCAACCGCACGCGAGCTATGTGCCGGACATCCATCATGTTGGAAGTACATCACCATTCTGTCATGCAGTGAAACATCTTGCAGTAAGATCGATAAAACATTACGTAGGAAATCAGCATACATTGCACCATTTAGATTGCCATCGATAAAATGGGGGCCAATTATCCTTCCTCCCATAATTCCGCACCATACATTAACCCGCCAAGGTCGCTGATGTTCCACTTGTCGCAGCCATCGTGGATTTTCCGTTGCCCAATAATGCATATTATGCGGGTTTACGTTACCGCTGTTGG
The DNA here is from genome assembly GCF_023864345.2 of Schistocerca serialis cubense. NCBI lineage: Eukaryota > Metazoa > Arthropoda > Insecta > Orthoptera > Acrididae > Schistocerca > Schistocerca serialis. Next base: position 248,193,994 of record NC_064646.1, read on the forward strand.
TGAATGACGCTTCGTCGCTAAAGAGAACACGTGCAAAAAATCTGCCATCGTCCCGTAATTTCTCTTGCGCCCAGTGGCAGAACTGTACACGACGTTCAAAGTCGCCGCCATGCAATTCCTGGTGCATAGAAACATGGTACGGGTGCAATCCATGTTGATGTAGCATTCTCAGCACCGACGTTTTTGAGATTCCCGATTCTCGCGCAGTTTGTCTGCTACTGATGTAGCTACTACTTGGGCATCATCATTTGTTGCAGGTCGAGGCTACCGTTTCACGTGTGGCTGAACATTTCCTGTTTCCTTAAATAACGTAACTATCCGGTGAATGGTCCGGACACTTGGATGAAGTCGTCCAGGATACCGAGCAGTATACATAGCCCACGCCCGTTGGGCATTTTGATCACAATAGCCATACATCAACACGATATCGACCTTTTCCGCAATTGGTAAACGGTCCATTTTATCACGTGTAATGTATCACGAAACAAATATCGTCCGCACTGGCGGAATGTTACGTGATGCCACGTACTTATACGTTTCTGACTATTACAGCGCCATCTAACACAAAGCGAAAAAAGTGGTCCAACTAAAACATACACATTTCTTTACATACTACACGAATATGTAATAAAAATTGGGGTTCCTATTTTTAAAAAAACGCAGTTGATATCCGTTTGACCAATGGCAGCGCCAACTAGCGGGCCAACCACAGCGCCATCTGGTTTCGCCCTTCAAGCTAGACGCTTTTCGTTCTTTGTAGGTTTTTCGTTTGATGCTTATTTCGTGAGATATTTGGCCCGGTCACTATCAGTGGACCACCCTGTATATCGTAGAAAGGCTGTACCCAGCATTTTCCTCCTCTGATGTGACGCTTCTTACACAATGGGTGGAGCACCCATTGCTCATCAGAAAATTCTCTAGGTGTTGCATCTCACATATTCGTCTCGAGTGTATTGATATTTCTTCTTTTTGATGATTTGACGGCTTATGCATGTATAGCCCACGTATATGCTGATCGCTGTATGCTATGTTCCCCCCATTTGTCGTAACCAGAACGTCTGGTCGGTCCTTTTTACCTCCATTGTGAAGTTTTGTTGTTGTGGAGACGATTTGGTGTCTTAGGAAGGGACTGAGCTGTTTCTCACAACGAAGGTATAGTCGGATAGCTGTTTCTCTCTCTCTTGGGAAACTGACGGATATTACACGTCTTTTAAATCGGAAAAGTACGTACTCTCAACCACGTTTCCCATGTCAGTCGTGCTTACTAGTAGCAGTACTGATTTTCAAGTATGCAGCAATGCCTCACTAGCAAATACAGCGAGAAAAAACGGCATGAATACTTTCGTTAGCTAATACATGGAGTTGCCACTTATGCCCTGCTGCATGAAAATGCATACGACGAAACAACTCGATCAGTAGCCTAAGGAGACGCAATAGTCTTATTGCAGTTTACAGTAGCATCACCACCACTGCCCTGGTAGCCTTCCTCTCAGACAAAGAAGTCATGGACCGATGTTAGGTAGTTTTGCTCATGTGTAGGATAATATAGCAACTTCGTCCAGACACTACACCTCTAGAGTGCCCCCTCTTCACTCTATTGAGGTAAATGTATGTGACATCAGTCTACTCTTCTACAGTACATGATAGGGAATTGCCTAAGTCTTTTTAACATGTTGATTCTTTTCCTTAATACTTGTGGAATAATATTGTTTGTGAGAACCAACCCTAATTTGCTAATATCTATATGCGAGTGCATGTGTGAGGACGCCGTTCCTGATACAGAGCTTCTATGTAATATCTTCTTTGTTGAAGTACGAGGGTTGGAACTTAGATAGTAGTAACTATTTATTTACAGACGATACAAAAGAGTGTCCCCCCCCCCCCATGAATCATGGACCTTGCTTGCCGCTGGTGGGGAGGCTTGCGTGCCTCAGTGATACAGATAACCGTACCGTAGGTGCAACCACAACATAGGAATATCTGTTGAGGGGCCAGAAAAACGTGTGGTTCCTGAAGAGGGGCAGCAGCCTTTGCAGTAGTTGCAGGGGCAACAATCTGGATGATTGACTGATCTGGCCTTGAACAACTAACCAAAACGGCCTTGCTGTGCTGGTACTGCGAACGGCTGAAAGCAAGAGGAAACTACAGCCGTTATTTTTCCCGAGGGCATGCAGCTTTATTGTGTGGTTATTCCGGAGGTAAAATAGTCCCCCATTCGGATCTCTGGGCGGGGACTACTGCCTACAGAAAAATTAAAGAGACCTTTGGAGAAAAGGGAACCACTTGCATGAATATCAAGAGCTCAGACGGAAACCCAGGTCTAAGTAAAGATGGGAAAGCAGAAAGGTGGAAGGAGTATATAGAGGGTCTATACAAGGGCGATGTTCTTAAGGACAATATTATGGAAATGGGAGAGAATGTAGATGAAGAGGAAATGGGAGATATGATACGGCGTGAAGAGTTTGACAGAGCACTGAAAGACCTAAGTCGAAACAAGGCCCCGGGAGTAGACAACATTCCTTTAGAACTACTGACAGCCTTGGGAGAGCCAGCCCTGACAAAACTCTACCATCTGGTGAGCAAGATGTATGAGACAGGCGAAATACCCTCAGACTTCAAGAAGACTATAATAATTCCAGTCCCAAAGAAACCAGGTGTTGACAGATGTGAAAATTACCGAACTATCAGTTTAATAAGCCACTGCTGCAAAATACTAACACAAATTCTTTACAGACAAATGGAAAAACTGGTAGAAGCCGACATCGGGAAAGATCAGTTTGGATTCCGTAGAAATGTTTGAACACGTGAGGCAAAACTGACTCTACGACTTATCTTAGAAAATAGATTAAGGAAAGGCATACCTACGTTTCTAGCATTTGTAGACTTAGAGAAAGCTTTTGACAATGTTGACTGGAATACTCTCTTTCAAATTCTAAAGGTGGTAGGGGTAAAATACAGGGAGCGAAAGGCTATTTACAATTTGTACAGAAACCAGGTGGCAGTTATAAGAGTCGATGGGCATGAAAGGGAAGAAGTGGTTGAGAAGGGAGTGAGACAGGGTTGTAGCCCATCCCCGACGTTATTCAATCTGTATATTGAGCAAGCAGTAAAGGAAACAAAAAAAAAATTTGGAGTAGGAATTAAAATCCATGGAGAAGAAATAAAAACTTTGAGGTTCGCCGATGACATTGTAATTCTGTCAGAGACAACACAGGACTTGGAAGAGCAGTTGAACGGAATGGACACTGTCTTGAAAGGAGGATATAAGATGAACATCAACAAATGCAAAACGAGGATAATGGAATGCAGTCGAGTTAACTCGGGTGATGCTGAGGGAATTAGATTAGGAAATGAGACACTTAAAGTAGTAAAGGAGTTTTGCTATTTGGGGAGCAAAATAACTGATGATGGTCGAAGTAGAGTGGATAATAAATGTAGACTAGCAATGAAAAAGGAAAGCGTTTCTGAAGAAGAGGAATTTGTTAACATCGAGTGTAGATTTAAGTGTCAGGAAGTCGTTTCGGAAAATATTTGTATGGAGTGTAGCCATGTATGGAAGTGAAACATGGACGATAAATAGTTCGGACAAGAAGAGAGTAGAAGCTCTTGAAATGTGATGCTATAGAAGAATGCTGAAGATTAGATGGGTAGATCACATAACTAATGAGGAGGTATTGAACAGAATTGGAGAGAAGAGAAATTTGTGGCACAACTTGACTAGCAGAAGGGATCGGTTGGTAGGGCATATTCTGAGGGATCAAGGGATCACCAATTTAGTATTGGAGGGCAGAGAGGAGGGTAAAAATTGTACAGGGAAACCAAGAGGTGAATACACTAAGCAGATTCAGATAGATATAGGTTGCAGTAGGTACTGGGAGATGAACAGCCTTGCACAGGATAGAGTAGCATGGAGAGCTGCATCAAACCAGTCTCAGGACTGAAGACCACAACAACAACACCAAAAGAGTCACAGGCTTGCTCCTGTTATTGTCCTTCAAAGTAGTCACCAGCGTCGTGTAAAACCCGTTGCCAGCAATGTGGAAGGTGTAGTATACCGTTAACAGAGCCTGTTCTGTTGATGGAATGAATGGAGCTGCCTGTCGAATCTCTGGAACAGTTCTGAACGAATGCCACGAAGTGGTTCCTTCATCTTCGGAATCAAATCTAAGTTACAAGGACTGAAGTCCGGGGACTATGGTGGATGGTACAGTACTTCTTACTTCCATCGACCGAACAGAACAGCCACAGCTTGCGCTGTATGCGCCCCTGCATTGTCGTGCAAAACGATGGGTGGGTTGCGCAGAAAGTGTCGCTGCTTTTCTCGCAAAGCTGGTCGCTGGTGATGCTCCAAAAACGAATAGTAATACTGTACATTTGATTCCGAAGATGAAGGAACCACTTAGTGACATTCGCTTCAGAACTGTTCCAGAGATTCGACAGGCAGTAGACCGCTCCATCCGCACCATCAACGGAACAGGCTCTGCTAACGGTATACTACGCCTTCCACATCGCTGGCAACGGGTTCTACACAAGGCTGGTGACTACAATGAAGGACAGTAACAGATGCAAACATGTAACTCTTTTGTATCGGTTGTGAATAAATAGTAGCCACTATTTCAGTTCCAACCCTCATATGTGTTAAGGACTTGCACATAGTTTACAAGTGGGGAATTAAAATCGAATGCATACAGAGCATAGTCTTTAAGCATTTCTCGGTCATAAGTGTCTCGGTAGCCTCAGCCCATCTCATTTCCCCGTATTTCATGATATTTTTTCCCTAATTTTATGTATTCTCAGCAATTTACGTAATTTTACTGTTTTCGCAACTTTACACACCTCGTCGTATTTCCCTCAATTTTACGTATTTCCCATCAATTTTTCGTAATTATACCAGGTTTTTCTCGAATTTTGCAGATTTTACTGGTCTGTATTTTTTCGATAGTTTTCCTGATGTATACGGTCGTATTGCTGACATACCCATGCGTTGTTTGATTTAATACGATAATACTTTCGCGCCCTTTACATCAGCCTACTAAAAAATCTTAAGTATTCTCCTATTTGTGATGATCTACATGAAAGCATTTTGGATAGGACTTTTACACAGAAAGTACCTTTTGACGTCCTGTTGGCGTGTTTTTGGTTGCGTAATTCCGTAAATAGTCTTAATTACTTCGTAAATTAGTGACTTTCGTCACATGCATTCGTTATACAGGTGGATAATAGCAGTTTACACGTTATGAAAGTCTGTAGACTTTCGTGACCGTTGTCATTGAAGTTAAAATCTTCTGGGTAAGTAGGCCGCGTCATACTTCCCCAAAATTAATCGGCGTTTCGACCCCTCTGCTGGGATCTTCCTCAGGAGCTTCCGGTGTCCACTATTGCTAGAACACTGTCACAGTCCAGTGTCGCGTTCTCTTATAAAGGGGAATTTTCCCGCGTTCGTGCTGGAGAAGTGGTAGTATTGGTCAAAATTTTTACGGCTACCATTGGTGGGCCATCGCCATAGGGTCATATTCCCGTACTGATGCAGATGGAAGGGTGTTGGCTAAACTCTTGTGGATACTGTTGGTGGCCTATCGTCATTGGATAGAAAGACACTATCCCACACTTACGCTGGAGAAGGGTTATTGGTTGAAATTCCTCCTACTGCTATTGGTTGGCCGTCATCATTGGCTAGATGCGAAACGGACAGAGCAAGAGAAGGGGGAATGCTTATCCAAAATATTATTGTCCGCCGAGGTGACTTGCAGCGCGTTGTTCATGTTGCTCGCTTGATGGCTGGGAGCCACGATGCCGGAAGCCTATAGCCGTACTCTCTACTGAATTCTTGGAAATTTCAACCGCTTCTCGGACCTTACTTCTACAAATGTTTGTTTCCTTAGCCAGCATACGTACGTTATTAACATCGATGTCAGAGCTACAGTTCTCACGATGTTCCGCTACTGCCGATTTTAAACTTTATTTTAGCCACGTGTGCCGATAGTGTTCCTTAATGCGTTCTTTAATAGTTCGTCCCATTTCGCCTATATACACTTTACCGCAGCCACATGTTACTTGACAGACACCTGCATTATGGAGGCAATCAGGTGCATCCGGAAAAAAATCTTTTATTTTCTTTTGACTAAAGAAACATGTCTGAATACCATTTTTCTTTAGAATTCTGCTTATGCGGTCAGTGACCTCAGAAACGAACGGTAACCTAACGGAGTGGGAAGGCGGTTCCTCGTCATTCTTATTAGTGTGATTAATATTCTGCTTAAAAGCTCCGTCGATTAAACAACTAGCATAGCCATTTGCCTTCAATGCCCTCTTTAAGAAATTCAACTCTGGATCCAAGTTGTCGTCATCGCTGATGCGGAAGGCACGTGGAGACAGTGTTGAGCACTGCTTGCTCCTGGGCTGGGTGGTGGTGCGAAGTGGCATCTAAACACCTGTTTGCGTTTGTCGGCTTTCTATACACTCCGTGATCAAGATTGTTATCAGATCTTCTGTATACCAGTACATCTACGAACGGGAGATCGAGCTCACTCTCAACCTCCAAGGAAAATTTGATTTTGGAGTGAATTCCATTTAAGAAATTGTGGAACGCATGAAGTTCTTCTTCGCTGTGTGGCCCTATATCAAATGCATCGTCCACATAGCGGAGCCAACAAGAAGGCTTCAAAGGTACACTACTTAATGCCCGTAGCTCAAAATGTTCGATAAAAACATCCGCTGCAACTGGCGAAATGGGTGAGTCCATAACAAGGCCGTCAGCCTGTTCGTAGAATTAGAGGAAATATGACGCGGCCTAATAACCCAGAAGATTTTAACTTCAGTTCACATGTTATTCCAAACTTTGTTTCAGGTACTTTGGCTAACAGGCGACAATGAGTACCATTGCATTACACCATTTCATTGTATGTTAATTAGAAACGAATGCAATAATTTCAGACTTTCCTATCAATTGACCGAGTTCTGTAGGTTCGTGTGTCAATGTTTCGTAATCGTTTACATTTTATCTCATGCACAAAGTAGAGATCAGTGGGAGATTACTTGTTCTTAAGGAAGCTAGCTCCCAATCTGGTATGTAGCGTATGCGTAGGGACTTCAAAAAATAAGTAACACTTGTCGCTCTACGCTAAGAACATCCAGCAGTAAGAGTGGCGCATTGTCAGAAGACAAAAGGGTGTTCTGCAGAAACTGTTCTGGTGCGGCACAGATAAAAGGTGCATCACACCGTGCGAGTGAAATGGCGCTACAACTGGCAAAGGACTCCAAAGCTGAAGTTCGCGGGACGTTACGCTTCTTGTGGACAAAACGTCTAAATTGCACACAGATCCACTGTGAAATTCTGCCAGTATATGGGCCAAATGGAATATCACGTCCAACCGTAGTTAAATGGTGCCAATGATTTGACCAAGGAAGCACAGAAATAGATGGTTAAAAAGAAAAGGGTTCAAATGGCTCTAAGCACTATGGGACTTAACATCTGAGATCATCAGTCCCCTAGAACTTAGAACTACTTAAACCTAACTAACCTAAGGACATCACAGACACCCATGCCCGCGGCAGGATTCGAACCTGCGACCGTAGCAGCAGCGCGGTTCCGGACTGAAGCGCCTAGAACCGCTCGGCCACAGCGGCTGGTCACAGAAGTAGATGATACTCATTGAGAAATCCAGACCTTGTACCATGCGATTTCCATCTTTTACGCACACTGAAAGAATATGAGGGGAAACAAATTTTTCAACGATGAGGACGCCCACACAGCAGTTCTCGAATGGCTCCGTCGACGAGGAGTGGATTTCTACCGTTGAGGAAGTGACTGATTGGTAGAAAGTTCATGCCAATGTTTCCAGAGACGTGGTGCCTATGTTAAAAATTAGTGTCTTTTGTATGTTTTACTCTGAAGTGGTTTCTGCCTGAAACCACCATTCTGGTACTTTTTTTTTGAAAGTACAGCTGACTTCCTCGTGAAACAACCGCTTCTATTTCAAGAGTGAGACTGTCAGTGTTATGCTGAGGTACTTCTACGAATGTAGACCATTTCAGTAGTCACTTGCAGCTAGGGTTACCATATCTAGCTAAGACATCGTCGGGACGCTCTGAAATGGGGAGGTGTAGAAATTAAGTAAAAAATTTATTTTATATAACTACTTTTTATTTAGAACACAATTACATGGATGTTCCATAAAATTTCGGGCGTTCATCCCCAAAAATTTCACTTTTGCTTCTGATATTTCAACTGTATAGCATTCAGCCTCGGCTCTCTCTGAAGGTGGCTGGACGGTACACAGCCGAAACATCAGGGGCGGAAGCGAAATTTATGCGGCTGCGCGCCCAAATTTGGAGGAATAATCATTGCGCCACGCAAAATATGAGGATGCACAACAATTACATGGAACTTGTTGCGGCGGAAGTAGTTGATACACCGTATTTTTCAGATGGTTCCATCTTTTTCATCGAGTCTTTTTTCCCTTTTACGTACTTACAAAACTCCTTGCAAGTCAGCTTGTAGTTAAACTGGCACTGTAAGACTGATCCACAGTCCCTGGCAGCAGTCGATTTCTTTCATCAGTCCACTGGGCCGACATCAGCCAAAACCTTCTATCCACACTGGCGTCGTGTGCTGGAATGGAAAACAATTATTCGTGTAATTTTAGAGTTGGCATTTGCTTTCGGGATTTTCGGTTTCCTCAAGAAAGTAAATCCACATTTCCTCCACGGAACGTTTAGACTTACATTCTTCAGAGTCACGCTTAGTTTCCTAAAAAGCTCTTCGGATACGTATCTCCCTGAAAGCAAGCCTGAAATCTTCACGCCGTTTTTGGTTAGGTATAGTGTTTTCAGTCATCACCCTTTTTCGTATTACCTTTAGAGAGAATTATCTTATCAGATAACTATTCAATTGGAAATTGCTTAAACGGCCCTAGCCCTATACTACTGGAGAACTCTGGTATTTTCTCGAGCCAGCCGGTGTGCCCGAGCGGTTCTATGCGCTTCAGTCTGGAACCGCGCGACCGCTGCGGACGCAGGTTCTAATCCTGCCTCGGGCATGGGTGTGTGTGGTGTTCTTAGTTTAGTAACGTTTACGTAGTTCTAAGTTCTAGGGGCCAGATGACCTCAGATGTTAAGTCCCATAGCGCTCAAAGCCTTTTTTCTTTTCGAATTATGACGATATATCTATAAGGTGCTTGCGTCGTCGATACGGGATGTTGACATAAACAAAACTAACTGAGGCTGCATTTACATGTTGCGCTAACAGATGGCGTTACTACAGTGCTCGAGCCAAGCTCGTTACAGTATTTGGAAAAATCAGTACAAAATTAAGTCTTGCTGGGATGTCGGAACAAGAAGGCTCTGAGCACTATGGGACTTAACATCTATGGTCATCAGTCCCCTAGAACTTAGAACTACTTAAACCTAACTAACCTAAGGACAGCACACAACACCCAGTCATCTCGGGGCAGAGAAAATCCCTGACCCCGCCGGGAATCGAACCCGGGAACCCGGGCGAACAAGAAGGTCCATAACGGTGACGCTCACGATATGTCAGGACGGATGGTAACTCTACTTATAGCTCTCAAAGCAACGTCAGCGCTTAGACTGCGCTACATGAGTGTAGGAGCTTCTGACAACATGTGGCTCTTTTTATAGCGGCCGTACTAAGGAGACCATCGACAGTGAACCAAGTACACCTAAGTTACTGTAACGTAAGTGTGAGTATTACTGAAATGAAACGACTGAGACAACATTTAATTCTAATACAAAACTTATTAAATTTTAGGCCCACTTTTGCGTGCTACTACGTACTATAATTAGTTTTAGAAGTTAGGAGTCCGTGGAAGTTTTGAGATGTGGGATTTTGTCTAGGAAAAAATGCGAATTTGCTTTCAAATATGTCACATGAAGTGACAGGTGGTTGAAAACTGTTGGGCCGGCCGGAGTGGCCGCGCGGTTAAAGGCGCTTCAGTCTGGACCGCGCGACCGCTACGGTCGCAGGTTCGAATCCTGCCTCGGGCATGGATGTGTGTGATGTCCTTAGGTTAGTTAGGTTTAAGTAGTTCTAAGTTCTAGGGGACTTATGACCACAGCAGATGAGTCCCATAGTGCTCAGAGCCATTTGAACCATTTTTTTTAAAAACTGTTGGCTCCAAAATGAAACCACATCCTTAAAACAATTGATTGTTTACCTTTGCGATTGTCATCTCATATTGGTTGCTTACTGTGATAATAGGCCTAAAGATTCATTTTGTGAAAAATTTTACATTAAATTCTAAAGTGCTACGCCGCGCGGGGCAGCCGCGCGGTATAGGCCGCCTTGTCACGGTCCGTGCGGCTCCCACCTTCGGAGGTCCGAGTCCTCCCTCGGGCATGGGTGTGTGTGCTGTCCATAGAGTAAGTCAGTTTAAGTTAGATTAAGTAGTGTGTAGGCTTAGGGACCGATGACCTCAGCAGTTTGGTCCCATAAGACCTTACCACAAATTTCCAAATTTCCAAAATGTTACCACCGCCCTCAAACAGTTGATTGTTTACTTTTGCCAATTTCTTCTCGTATTTTACATCTACATCTATATTCCACAAAACACTACGAAGTGCTTAGCAGAGGGTACGTCCCACTGTACAGTTATTAGGGTTTCTTTCTGTTCCAGTGACGTATCGATCGCGGGAAGAATCTTTAAATGCCTGTAGTGCACTGTAATTAATCTAATCTTGTCCTTACGATCCCTTTGTTAGCAATACATAGATGATGTGTAGTACATTCCATGAGTCATCATTTAAAGCAGTTCTACAAACTTTGTAAGGAGGCTTTCTCGGGATAGTTTACGTCTATCTCCATGAGTGTGCTAGTCCAGTTTCTTCAGCATCCCTGTGACACTCTCCCACAGGTCAAACAAATTTGTGACCATTTGTGCTGCCCTTCTCTCCTTGTTGGTCGCGTTGGGTCAGGTCCCACAGAATTGGGAAATATTCTACAATGGGGCAGACAATTGATTTGTAAGCAACCTGCTTTGTAGACTGGTGGCATTTCGCCAGTATTTTACCAATAAACTGAAGTGTGCCACCTGCCTTGTCCACGACTGAGTCTACGTGATCATTCCACTTTACAGCCCTACATAGTGTTACTCCCAAGTAATTGACGGAGTTAACCAATTTCACCTGTGACCCACTGCTGTTATAATCATAGGCTAATACCTTATTTATTTATTTATTCTTTGCCCTTGGACTCCAGCTGAAAATCCAGCTGAGAGTATTGGGTGTGTCATACAATGGGCTATTAACATCAAACTTGATTTCATTATATAAATGAAACAAATAATTAAGCAGAAATAGTCTAAAAGCATACAAAGGTATTACATGTTTCACATTATATATACACACAAATCCAAACAACATACAGAGATGATAATTTTTAAAGGTAAATTGCAGTAATGATATAACATATCTAAACACCATCTTAGTATTCACTCAAACTGTATAAACATTTCTCTGTGAGATGTAGTTTCAAATGATTTTAAAGCATTTTAGGTCTGTTTCTTTTTTAATGATTTCGGGGAGGTCATTAAAAAAACCTTTTGCCTGCTTCTTCAGGGGCAGTCATAGACAGTTTTAGATTTCTGTTTATCATGTAGTAATTTTCATTTCCTCTTGTACCGTGTTTGTGTACATCTTTATTTAGGAGGCCTTTATCGCTTGACCTTACCGCCATTATGCTTTGGTATATGTACAGTGAATGTACTGTCATAATATTATAGTGTACAAAAGCTATCCTACAGGTCTGCCCTGGCGGTATTTTTGCAATGAGTCTCACTGCCCTTTTCTGAATTGTGAATATTCTTTTTAAGTAGCCAGCTTGTGCACTTCCCCATATATAAACTGAATAAGACAAATGTGGGAAGACAAGTCCATAATACATTGATCTGAGGACTTAATCATCCACAGTCTTAGCTGTTTTATGCATGATGAAGTGCACAATTTTGCATTTCATAATATTTAAAGAAAGTTACTAATCTTTGCACAACTTTGAAATCTTATCAAGTTCTGACTGAATATTTATCCTGCTTCTTTCAGATAGTACTTCATTACAGATAACTGCATCAGCTGCAAAAAGTCTGCTATTACTATTAATATTGTCGGCAATGTCTTTAATATACGATATGATTAGCAAGGGTCCCAACACACTTTCCTGGGGGGCACCCGAAGTTCCCTCTACATCTGAAAATGATTCTCCATCCAAGATAACACGCTGCGTCCTCCTTACCAAAAACAAACTCAAACCAGTCACAAATTTCGCTTGATACCGCAAATGATCGTACTTTCGACAATAAGCGTATGTGTGATACTGAGTCAAATGCTTTTCAGAGCTCAAGAAGTACTGCATTTACCTGACTGCCTTGATCCAAAGATTTCAGTATGCCATGTGAGAAAAGTGCGAGTTGGATTTCCATGATCCATGTTTTCAGAATCCATGCTGGTTGTCATGGAGGAGGTCCTTCTGTTCGAGATATTCTTTGCTTGCTATGATAATGAAGGTTAACTATGTGAAAATTTTTAAAGGTATATTTTTTTCAAACTGTTGGGGGGCTCAGAGAGTTAAAGAGATAGTGTGAACAATACTGACGTGAGGCGGGACAAGCTAAAGACTAATAATTGAAGACGGTGAGAGCGGTTACTAAGTCGGTGCACAGCCGCGTTCCACATCTTCACAAAATGTCATATTCATGATCTATGGAACAAGTATTAATGGAATGTCACACGATCCCAGTTGCAGTTTGGGTATCTAATGGCTTCCAGGGCAACAAAAATTGATTTTTCAATATTTCATACATTGACCGAATTTAAAATTTTAAAATGCTGCCATAAGATACTCATTAAGATGTATAATCTTACGTTAAAGGTTTAACTCATTAGGTAAAGCACTGAAGGCAGAAACTGTGTATGCCTCCAGGCAGCGTTAATCACGGCCCGCAAATTACCCACACTCTGTTCATTCTGTGCTTGAACATAAAAGGACTTAGAGACTTCCAACAAACTTTACTCATAATTTCAAGTCTTTTTGAAATTTTTTCTCGCTAACATCTTCCATAGTAAAAAGAAAAAGTTTATAACTTACGACATTTTCGCTGTTCATGCAGCAAGACTTTATCATCTGTCATGACTTTCTAATTTATTACTCTATACTACTAACACCATTCGCATCACGTTTTGCCGGCAGTATTTTCATATACCACTGGAGGTACCTACAAAATTACATCTTTGTACAACACATACCGATACTTCAGGAGATATGACGTCATAAACATTGAAAGGCAGGAAAAACTAGCGTTTGAGTCTTGAGCCATAAAGACTTTAAACCTTTAACATCAAATATTTGACACAGTAACTCATTTGTAAAGTTATCAGACGTTTGTAGCTGTCAGGGGTTTACTGATATTTCGCTAATTTATGTAATTAGCGAGTAAATGAACATTTGATGTATACTCAAAAGCTATGTGATATCTGAATTCTGGACTGTTCTTAAATATTTTTAAACGTAGCAGTCGTATGTGAAGAGTATCATTTGTCTCGCCTTTTCGGAAATCATTATGCATAATAGAATACTGCATGCATAAATAGATGGGTCAATATTTTGAACATAATGATGTATACACCTCCTCACAGTTTGGTTTCAGATCCAGCCTATCTACAGTCAAAGCAGCTTAGAGCATGGTAGCAAAAACATACCATTGTTTTGAAACTAAAACTTTTATCTATGCAACACTGTTGTACCTCAGGAGAGCTTTTGATATGGTCTTCCACAATATTCTCATAAAAGAAACTGCAACAGCACTGAGTGAGACAGAATGTTCTATGCCTAATGCAGGCTTACCTGGACGCAGTTAGTTAAGGTAAATAATAAAACGTCAGAATCTCTTCCAGTTGTAAAGGGTGTGCCTCAAGGATCTGTTCCTGGACCTTTCTTTTTCATTATTTACATAACTGATTTATCCATAGTTGTACCATGTGATGCAGTGTTACATGCCGATGACACAACACTCATCACATGTGGTACCAGCCTTGAAAATGTGTAATACAGCATGGCAGTGGCAATGGAGAGTTGTACTAATTCGTTTTAGGCAAATGTACTGTGGAAGAATGATAGCAAATCTGAAGACATTCTATTCAGTCTAAATGCTCCCAGTCATGGTAACAATACAGTCAAACTATTAGGATTTCACATAGATCATCTGGGACACTACCACAGTGAAATTATGTGGCAGACTAGCACGTGTCATCTACCTGCTGTACAAGGTAAGGACCAGTGTCAGTAAAGAACTTCTATTATATGTGTATTTTTCATTAAAGTCTTTGTTAAAGAGAATCTGAGTAAATTTGACTTAAGGAGAACAGTTCATGACCATAACATAAGAAGTGGTCATAGAAGTAATATGCCGTATGCTAGGCTTGCAAAGACACATAACAGCTACAAACATCTTGGTCCCATCTACTTCAACAAATTACCTGAAAATGCCTACACAGTGCCAGTAAATAAATTTAAAACCAGTCTTTCAAAGTGGATCAAAAGTAAAGTAATTTACTCTGCTCAAGAGTTCCTTGAGTATGTGACAAATGACCCACTTTCCTTATGAGAATGAACTATAAATTAACTGCAAACTATACATATGCCATACTGTGCAACTATTTTATTACTGTTTCATGTACTTATTGTTAATTATCTGTTTGATTATTTATTTCTTATTCACTGAACTGTGTAGTTCATTTATCTTGTAATTGGTCTTTTAGGAAACTTCTTGTTGTTATTTACATTTGCCCAAATATGTATTGCATCCATCCTGGATTATTATACTGTAGTTAATAACATTTGTCATGTCAAAGTTTATATTATTATGTAAACACTGATAACACCAATTACATGTAAATATGCTCAATGGTGGAATAAAACATTTGTATTTGTAGTTCCACCTGAGTTATGGGATACTATTGTGGGGCAATTCTGTAGGCTCAAAGTTAGTGCTTAAAGGGCAAAAGAAAGCTGTTATGTGCATTTCAGGACTCGGTCCATGTGAATCATATCGAGATTATTTTAAGAAAGTGCCTAGCCTGTATATTTACAACTACCTTGTCTTTTTGACCTAAGGAGAACAGTTCATGACCACAACACAAGAACTGGACAAACAATGTGCCATACGCTAGGCTTGACCTGAAAATGCCTACACAGTGCCAGTAAATAAACTTAAAACTAGTCTTCCGAGATGGATGAAAAGTAATTTACTCTGCTAAAGAGTTCCATGAATGTGTGTCAAATGACCCACTTTTCTTATGCGATGAATGTGTGTCAAATGACCCACTTTTCTTATGCGAACTGAACACTAAATTAACTACATACTTCAAATATGTCACACTGGGTAATTATTTTATTAGTGTTTCATATACTTATTGCTAATTATCTGTTTGATTATTCAGTTTCTTTGTCATTCACATAAATATGTTGTTCATTTACCTTATAATTGTCAGGAAACATTTTGTTGTTATTGACATTTATTTAAATATGTCTTGTGCTGTTAGGAAACTTTTTGTTGTTTTTAACATTTATTTAAATACGTTGTGTATCTATCCTGGATTATTTTCGTATAGTTAATGACACACGACCAAGTTTATATTATTAGTACTCTTGTTACTAGTGTGTTAACTTTAACGACACCGATTTCATGTAACTATGCTCACAGATGAAATAAAAGATTTGCAAATTTGTAAATTTATAAGCTAGTTTGCCCAGTTCGCGATATTTTTTGTCATCTGCGCGCATCCAATAGCGGTTAAGTATCAGGCTGTGTGGTTGTGGGCAACGACGAAGTCGTGTGTGTGGTGTAGTGATTGTTGTTTAACGCTTGGCGCAACCCTTTGGGTAACGTCGTCGTTTACGCACAACAGACCGCACAAATTTGGATCGCTTCCAAATCAGCAGACAAGCCGGTTCTCACTCGCAAAACCTTGAGCGTCCGTCAGGTGCACAGTTAACCGCGGAAACCGCTGAGGTACGTACACGAATTTCTGGATGAGCGCTTTATACATAACATTGTTACACCGTGCTCTGCGTCTGTCTTGACAATAGTTATTATTTCACAAAACCATTCTCGTACTACATATTTTAGTGCAAAGGCCCACAGCGTAGTGTTTATGTTAAAATTTTATGCTGTGCGAACTTTTTTCCTTCAGAACTAAAATTTTGTTGCCTGTCTACCCAGTAATTCTGCTTCTTTTTAACGCATATAGCGCAGGCTGGGCATCGACTATAAAGAAGTGTCTTGAAAATAGTTTCCGGTTTGCGGAAATGTTCCGCGCGTGTGCGGCTTTTTCTGCCGAGTCTTTTCCTAAATTTCAAGCACGTTTTTTTTTTTTTTTTTTTTTTTTCAGTGCCAATATTCAGAAATCTGTAACCGAGCCCAGATACCTTGAGTGATTACCGGTAATTTGTTTTATCATGTCATTTTTACTGATAAAATCTGTAAGTAGCAGGCAACTTGTTTATAACCGGTACTTTAATCTTCCCTCTGTGTGTATTTACTTACTTTTACGCCAAGGCCGACACCATGCATGTCAACAAACCTTTATTACTTTACTTAGTGTAAATAATTTTTCAGTATTATATTAACTTACCTTGTAGTATAGTCTCAAATTTCCTACAGAGACTTACTGCTAGTTCCTAACTTATACCACTGCCACACTATTTACATCACAAAATAATCACAGGGAAACACAGCATTTTACTGGATTTTGTTTTCTTTGATGTAACTGTTTAGTAGCATGTTATTATGGTATAAGACTACTAGTTGCCACTTCTCAGACAGATGCCCTCAGTGGAAACATTCTGTGACTCTGATGCAACTACAGCAGAAGTTAACACCGATAAACATGATTCTGACACAATCAGTAGTTCTACTGAAGAACATTCCTCCAGACTTGTTTACAAACCACACAATTGGAAGCCTTTCATGAAGCAGAGTGAAGACATGCCACTAATTCCAGGTCAGTGCAAAAACCACTCATTAGTATCGTAAAAAGGAGATTTACTTAATAGGATCTTGTGTCACATTGCTTATTTGATTCTTCTTTGTTTTATAATATTATTGTTTGCATGAATGGTATCCAAGTTGATATGTTTAATATTATTTGTTAAAAACTCTCATAAGGAGAACTCTTTCATTTCTCTGCATATTACGTTTCTTGTATGCAATAAAAAATACATTCCAAAAGCAAATGTTTATGTATTGAGTTTTCCGGTAGGACACAACTCAGGAACTAGTAGTGTTAAAAGCTCCTGTCATGAAAAATCTGATCCATTCTTTCTCTTCGCATATGTTGGATTTTTGTTGTCAGTTGGAATGCCAGTTATTAAATTGTTAAATTAGCATATTTACAAATTCAGAAATAGTTGCCATTACTCTCTTGTTCAGAGCCTCAGATAATAATGAACCTCATTGCCAGATAAGTTTTGAAACTAATATGATACACTGAATGAAATTCTTAGAGGGTTATTTAGTATATAATGTTGTTTCAGGAGTAGAATAGGATAGAAATAAGATACCAGTACCAATTGTATTGAGAAGAATTAGTTTTTACAAGGTCAGTTTATTTCTTCTCTATCTAACACTTGCTTATGCATTTCTTGTAAACTTTCTTGTTAAAATTCTGCCATCTGTAATAAAAGCCACTTCAGTGTCTCTGAGAAGTTGGAATATGTGAAACTTGTATAAAACTACTGTATTGCTGTGATGAGGCAACAAAACACTTTGCTTCCTGCATTTTGACTGCCATGTGCTCTGGCTGAGTCTGATCATCCTGATATAAAAAGCTTTCAGATTTAACACTCATATAGGTAAGAGCCATTGAGTAAGAAGATGGGGGGGGGGGGGGGCGGGGGGGGGGGGGGGGGGAGGCGGTGTAAAACCCAAATAAGGAGTGTTTTTTTGGCAGTATTCATCTGAGCATGATGCATTTTATTTGTGTACCTGTTTATTTATATGTATATATTTTCCTTTGTTCCATGGGAACATGTGATCCACATCTACTCGTTTATGAAATAAGTATCTACATACATAGGCTACAGAAAGTTGACTAGAAAAAAAACACTAAAATAAGAGATTTATGGCATCATATGCCTGTGTGCATGTGTGTGTGTGTCTGAGTGTGTGTGTGTGTGTGTGTGTGTGTGTGTGTGTGTGTGTGTGTGTGTGTCAAAGGAGGAACCAGCAGTAAGATGATCCAAGTCATACAGGTACTGGTGTGCCATCATGGGTTAGGTCTCTGCACCAGTTTCACAATTATTGGTAATATCTACCACACTCAGCATGGTATGTAGCAGTGAACCATGATCTTACAACCTGCTTCACCAAAAAGCTGATCTGGGTCTTCCGAACATTACATGTGTGGTTGGAATTGCCTGTCCTGGTCAGTTTCCCGATACCAGCCTATTTATCATGACGGATAATATTCTCTCTCATCTTGCTCTTTTTCATAATCCCACATATCACTAACTGATTAATTTTTTTTTCACTGACCTGACAACTTCTTAGCTGGCAGCATTGCTGAATGGACATGATTAGTAGCTGTTATGGTAACATGTATGTAACACCCTGTCACACAGTGTGGTCTGTAACACAGCAACCATGATCATACTACCTTCTACTCCACAAAGATGACATGAGGTCTTCCTCAAATGACAAATATCTCAGAACTTTGTAGAATGGAGCTTGCTCTGCGACATGTGTTGTACCTATAGGCCCAATCAATCTGTCCTCAAATAGCAACCCATTGTAGTTGTTAGCCCGTTTTCACTCACCCACTCAATTAGTGTCATCATTGTTACAACATTCCTGTATACTCACTTTAATTTCTGATTTATGTTTTAGTGTTTGTTTTGTCGCAATCTTTATTTTTTTACCTCTTCTTCATTGTTAGTTACTTATATAGTTTCATGTTGCCTGGATCATTTTTCTGATAAATTATAATGATGTGGAACGAATCATTATACACTCAAACTGCAAATTAATTTGCAGAATTCGCTACATGCTTAACATTCATAAGATTTTTATTGTATTTTTGTTTTTAATATGCAGATATGAGTTAGTAATTCCTATCCACCACCTTTAGCACATTATGATAACAAAAATAGTTTTACAGACCTGAATGAGCTATCAAGGAGAAACTTTTTAATTTTATTTTTGAATGTATTCTGCTGTCTATTACACATTTTATATCATTGTGTAAGTTATCAAAAATCTTAAGTTGCAGCATTGCGCACCCCCATTTTGTGCAAAAGAATGTACCACATATAATCTTTCCTTCAGGTATGGTAATATGTACATCATTGTTCCTTTTGAATTGCAGTGGATTATTTACAACAAACTTCGTGAGGAAATAAATATACTGATAAATATACTGGGAAGCATTAGTCAGAATGTCCAAC
Organism: Schistocerca serialis cubense; assembly: GCF_023864345.2. Classification (NCBI taxonomy): domain Eukaryota; kingdom Metazoa; phylum Arthropoda; class Insecta; order Orthoptera; family Acrididae; genus Schistocerca; species Schistocerca serialis. Next base: position 248,213,444 of record NC_064646.1, read on the forward strand.
TCCTTAAACGGATCTCTACAAAATGACTGTGAGTGAGCACCACAAACTATTCTTACAGAAAAAATTTTTGAGCAATGACGACTTTCTTTCTTAAAGACGAGTTACCCCAGAACATTATTCCATATGACATTACTGAATGAAAATATTTCAAGTTACCGATTTGTCACTCCCCAAGACCTGGAATGATTCTAAGTGCAAATGTGGCTGAACAAGATTGTTTTAGATGCTCCACAAAATGCTTTTTCTCACCGAGATGGGCACTAAGAACTTTGAAGTTGCCACCCCATTTATAATTTCCTAACCCTATGTTACACTTACAATTGGTGTAGTATCCCTAGATGTGCAGAATTGAATATACTATGTCTTTTTAAAATTGAGGGCGAGACAATCTTCAGAAAACCAGTCAGAGGTATTTTTAGGAACATCATTTAGCATATCTTCTGTTTCCGTATATATGCTTGGGCTGATTACAATACCTGTGCCATCTGCAAAGAGATCCAGTTCTGCTTATTGTACATTAGGCTGAAGGTTGTTCATATATATGAGGAACAATAGTGGACCTAAGATTGAGTATTGGGTAGCTCCATATGTGATTACTTCCCAGTCAGAATACCGTCCCCAGACTGTATTAGCTGAATTACTAAGTACAATTCTCTGCATTCTTTTGGTTAGATATCACATTATCCATTGTTTGGTTAAACCAAAAGTCCTATAAAACTTCAGTTTATCTTGGAGAACATTGTAATTCACAGAGTCATATACCTTAAATCGGTTGTAGAAAATACCAGACAGCACAATTTTATTATTTCATGCTTGTAAGATTCAGTGAATGAACATGTAAATGGCATTCTCAGTAGGGCAACTCTTCTGAAATCCAAACTGTGATTTTCTGAGGATGTTATTGTTTCTCATGTGAGATACCTACTACTCTTAGAATACATAACCTTCTCAAAAATTTTGGAAAATGACGTCAACAATGAAACAGGTTGGTAGTTACCAACATCTCTCGTATCACCTGTCTTAAATAGTGGCATATTTCAGTCTCTCTTGAAAAACACCTTGAGTTAGTGATGCCTTACATATTTCAGACAATACCAGGATTATTATATGGGAACAAGTCTTTAGTACTCTATTGGGAAGACCATCAAAACCAGATGAGCTTTTGTTTTTGAGAGAATGTGTAATTTTCTTAATTTCAGAAGGCGAAGTTGATGATACATTCATATGATTGAATTTTATGAAAGTTACTTTCTCAATATGCTTGGTTATCTGTTGAACTGTTGGTCCCTATACTTTCTACCACATTTAAGATATGTTAAATAAATGTTTTTGCTACCTGTGGCTCATCATTTTCCTGTGCTACCCATTGTTGCCTCATCCTCACTTCTAAATCCAATCTGTTTTCCTCTAACCTTTGTCACTATAAAAACTTGTATTTTGGAGGATGGAAGCTCTAACTCACATTTGATCATCCTGATTTAGGTTTACTGTAGTTTCCCTAAAGTACTACAGGCAGATGTCAGGATAGCACATATTATAAAGTCTAAGTTGACTACCTGTTGTATATTCAGCAACTAGACCTGCAAGTATGTAAAACTCTGTATATAAGAATTATGTTTCTTCTTCTTAAACTACAATAGCATATGTCCAATATCTATGTAAAACTGGTCCACAAATGAATAAAACTATTATTACTATCAAGGTACAATAAGATATAGGAGTCAGTTGTGAAATATTTCTTGATCATATTGTGGGTACATATTTTATTTGAGGCTATCTGGGTACCTTCAGGGCACAAGATATGCAGCCACTGGAAAATTTTCCTTGGGGACTAGAACTGTTCATGACATTTTAAAGCAAAATAAAAGTCCTTCTCGTGCATTTATTCAATAGACAACCAATACGACAGTTGTGGAACCTTGCCCACAGTGCTCGATAAGATGGCAAGAAACATATTTTATACTTAAATATCATGAAGCAGTTTATTATTATATTACAGTGCATAACATCCTATTTTCTTCGAAGTTATTAGTTACACAAAAGCACCAGAAAGTAGCAAACAGTTGGGTAACACAGAATACTTAATCAATTGTTGCTTCTAACTCATTCATGAACTTGTTTGCCTATTATTACCAAATTTTTGTACTTTGTTGCAGTAAAAAATCTCCTTCATATCTTACTTTCAGAATTTCTGCTCATTCGGTAATAAAAGGAATAAATCAGTTAACTTGAAAATTTTTAAATTAATCTGTTTTATCATGACAATTAGGTAAAAACAAGCACTTCGCTATTACTACTCATAAAATGTGAGGCCTTGCGGAAAAGTAATGCCTTCAAATTTTTTTTGTGGGAACTGTGATGTACTGAGATACCCCACAAGAAGAGTTTGCAACAGTTGGTACCAGAAGTACCAGGGATGTCTGTCCACAGCAGGAACATTACTGCAAGCAAACCATCGTGCTACCTGAGAGAATCACACCCCTGAAGCAGCAACGCCACCAGGAAGACAGATGCACTTAATAAACGTGCATGAGCAGAAGTCATCAGATGCAAGTTGTAAGTCAATCCGATATTGCTAGGGAGTTCTTGCAAAATGTTCATCATGTCTTCAAATTGTTAAGTGAGATAGAAACAGTGGTTGACAGCCAGTAGTTATTCTTCAGTAGAAACAGAACAGTGAATAGAATTATTGTGTATGGACAGAGACAGCCTGCATGGAGATTTAACTGTATGCTTTTAGTTTCAGAGTTCATATAGTAGATCAAGACAGAAGATTAGTTTTCTTCTGGCTTTATTTCAGAGAACATTATTTAGTTTGTGTTCATGGAACTCCAGTCAATATAGGACATATAGGTGAAACCTAGATTCTGTGACTGCTGCAACCAGTGTTATGAAAGTTGAATAACATATTTTCCTATTCACTATTATGTGTTTCTTCCATTGTGTGTGTTCTGCCCTAGAACCCATGCATCCGTCCTACCAGGACACCTGTATTAGTCTTTTCCAGCGGCAGCAAGATTTTCATCTAAGTGGACACTCCCAGTCCACTACAGAAACTCTTAAAGCTTTCTAAATAAAACAAACCGCTATTGATGTTCTCGATCTTTATTCTTCATGCCTACACATTTATTTTTCAAAATAGTCACCCTGACGATGAACATACTTCTCCCATCGAGAGACCAGTTTATTCATCTATAGAATGTTTGACTTTCCTAATGGAACCACAAACTCACTTCTGTTTGCACAATTTCATCACTATCAAAGTGAAGTTCTCAACTGATGTAAATCATATGGGGCCAAACTGGGACTGTATGGAGAATGGTTGATGACAGTGAACTGAAGGCATCAGATCATTACAGATGTCACTTCACTTGTATGTGATCTGGCACTGTTATGCTGAAAGAGAGGGTGTTCCGGATGAACTCTTTGAATTTGAAACTCGATTACAGCAAGCTATTTCTCATGCAGCAACATAGTTATGTTACATACCGCCACGTTATATGCTACAGTTCGGAGCCCTCTAGCAGTAGAGAACTGAAAATGTAGACATGAAGAATAAAGAGGTAGAATGTTAATAACATTTGTTTTATTTAAAAAGTTTTAAGAGTGTTCACATATTAGATTTGTTGGAATTACTTTTTGGCAAGCCTTTGTAAATAGAGGCTAAGCACACAATATGTTTTATTTAATAAATGTTTGGTAAATGTAATCAGTACATAACAGTAAACTAATTTATAGGTAATTAAACTGTTTGAAAATATTGTTACTTACCCTGTCTGCAAAAACCACAGACATAAAAAAATTTCATCATCTTCAGCAATGAGTTCAGAACATTCTTCATGAATCCAATCATGGCTCTTTGAAAATTTCACCAAACTTTCTTCTGATTAAGCATTGAAGAAAAGTTCATTGCAAAAAATGCAGACTATGTCATTACCACCATCACTTCCACAGGACTGGGATTTTTCTAATATTTCCTCTTTTTATTTCCAGTCATTTTGTTAGCACCAAGCCTTAATTTTATCTTTGTACCAATGACGCAGCAAACTCTTTTTTGTAACGTTAACATGCCAGAAGAGCAGTTTTCTCTGTTTTGTTTGTTGTGAGTTTTTCTCTCTTATTTTAGTAGCCATGAGGATGCCTTTAATATATTTAGGTGAGATACTGAAGGCAGAAGCAGTGATATGGGCTTAGACCCAGAAATACTTCTAGAAATTTCAGGATCCTTCCCTAATGAACTTTCACTGGCTGAATCCTCATGTCAATAAGTTAGGTTGAAATATCCAGTCAATGAACACATCTGGATCAAGAGGACAGGTACCTGTTCTTTATAAACCTGTTTACCACTGTTTCTATTTAATTTGCTTTCATGAAAGGAAGAAACACTAACATTGGAGGCATGTAGATCCCTGTTGCACTCGTACAACTCTCAACTGCTACCAGTGTGCTCCTCTCAGCAGATATCAGACCACCAACTTATTGTTTTCCCTGCAGAACTAAGATGTTGGTCTGTCAGTTTGCTATAGCCTTTATTTCAGTTTCATCTGTGCTGTAGATTCTCTGTGGAATGAACATGTGCTTGTCACACACCTTCGTAAGGGGACTTCTTAACATATACCCTGTTGGATCCTGTTGCCCTGGCTTGTAATGTTCACTCTTGTGGAACTTAAGGTGTAGTATGTAAAATAAGAGAAACGAAACCAATCACATTTAGCAGACTGATATGTGGCGATTAGACACATCTAACAGAAAACTATCTTCACTAGCTTTTGAGCTTTCGGTCTTTTTCGAATAGAAAGTACACACATTCCAACACACAACCACACATCCATATTCACACTGCCACTCCTGCAGATTACAGAGTACAAATTATTGAGAGTAGTTTGCTGGGCTGATGGATGTGAGGAGGGACAAGAAAGGGCATATGAGGCAAGGAGCATTTAGTGCAAGGCAGGAGTGAGAAAGATAGATGACTCATTGAAAGCATGATAATATGAAAGGAGTTCTGAGGAGATAGAACATGTAAGATATATAGAAAGAGGGGGGGGGGGAGGAAGGTGGAGATGGAGAGGAAGACAAGGAGGGGAGAGAAAAGGGGACAGTGTGGGAAGGGAGGAGGGATTTGGGGAGGGGGAGGGGAGTGATAGGAGAAGGCAGGGCACAGTCTTTATGGAGAACGTTAACTGTAAGAGAAGACAAAAGGAAAAAAGTAAGGTGAGGTAGTGGAAACAGGATAGTGGAAGTTAAGGCCATGGATACTGTGAGAATGCAGAATATGCTGAAAAGACAAACCCTACATGAATAGATCAGAGAAACTTGTAATGGAAGAGAATATCCAAATACCACACACAGCGAAACAGCTGTTAAAGTCATTTGCATTGTGCTATGCAGCATGTTCATCAACTGGATGATCAAGTTTGCAGTTGGCCATAATTTGGTAGCAACCATTCATGTGAGCTGAGAGTTGGTTAGCTGTCATGCACACTTAGAGTGTTGCATGGCAACTGAACAGCAGCAGATATATAACATGGCTACTGTCACATGTGATACTGCACTTTATAGGGCATGAAATGCCTGTGACTACACTGTGGCAGGAGTGAGTGGATAAGTGTATGGGACAGGAACATCTGTTTTATAATGCAGGTGGTGAGGCTATTGGGAAGAGATGTATGACAGCGGTGAAAGTGGAGATATTGCTGGTGGTTGGTGTGCTTCATATGAATAGACATAATAATAAAGCCATCTAAGACATGGAGATCAACATCTAAGAAGATGGGTCATTGAGTTGACTTGGGAGTAGATTTTGAGGTTGTGCAGGAAAGAACAATGGCTTTACTTGCTATGAGCATCAATGAATCTGAACCAGACAAAGGCGTTTAGGTGTGACCGGATAGCTAGATAGAAGGAATTCATGCAGAACGTCCGTAAATGAGTTGGCAGAGGATGATGCCATGTATTTACCATTGGCAGTACCCTGGATTTGTTTACAGATTAGGCCTTCGAACATGAAATTGTGACGATGTTGGCCAGGAGGATAAGAAAATACGTGGTGGGTTTGGTATTGAGAAGATGCTTGGAAGGGTGTGTAGGGCATGCCCATGGGGGTTGTTGCTGCACAAGGATGTTGCATCTGGTGATTAGGCAGTGGAAACTGTGGAAAGGCTGTAAAGGAAAAGAGTACTGCTTGGTTGTTGAATTGGAGCTTAGGGGCAGTAGTTTGGAGTTGTTTGTTAACAGAAGCAGAGATCCATTTGGTGGGAGCTTCTTAAACACCCACACTGGGGCAATCAATAGGGAGACCTGTGGGGTTGGGCTTGTGGAGTTCAGGGAGAAAATAAAAAGTAAGAATGCAGGGTGTTTCTGGGTCAAAAGGGAGATGGATTCAGTGTCAGGTTTTGGGATGGTACTAAGACCCTGAGGAGTTGCTGTAGGTCATGGTGGACTTCTGGGATGGGATCATGGTTGTAAGGTTCCTGTGCACAGATATTGGAAATTTGGCAGTGAACCTCAGCCAAATGTCATTATTATTCATGATCACTGTGGTTGAGCCTGTGTGTATAGGAAGGGTGATAAGATCTGTATTTGTTTCCAGGTAACAGCTGTGTGTGCCAAAGGAATGAATGTTAGACTCACCAGGAAGGAATGTGAATGTGAGACCAGGTTAGAAGTGAGGCATTTTTCAAAGGTTATTACCAGTGGTTGACTGAGTGGAAGGAGAATAGCATCACAATTAGAGGGAGGTTGGAACTGTTTTAAACAAGGCTCTGTGTGGGGTTTTGTTGCTGTTGCCAGAGGGGTGCATGGTGAAGAAGTGTTTCCAATGTGGAGAATGAGTAAAGGAAAGAAAGTTCTTTACAAGTCCAAGGTGATGTGCTTAGAAAGTACTGAGACATCTGCTGGGGACAGAGTTGTGGCAGAAAGGTTGACAAGGTGTTACGGGATGGGCATTAAGTCTGTTTGAGGCCTAGTCCACTCCAGAACAATGTTGCAGGTATTCATTGCAGGGTTGCCCCAGTTCGATGTCTCCCATCTGTTCAGGACAGCCTCGCAACAAAAAGGCTTGTCCACACTACTAGGGACAGTTTTACTTGAAATCTCTTGTGTGTTAGACTGTGCAAATTTATTTATCTTCCTTTTGCTAAAGGTTTAAAAAATACAAATTTTGGCTCCAGAGCACAGAAGAAGCAAATATTTTAATTATAAGTAGCTCCTCAGGATTGTTGTGCTTGCTGTAGTTGATGCCAACTAAAATTTTGTATGCTTGTGTGTGGGGTGTTAAGGATGACAGAATCTTTAAATATGCAATGCTTCATGAAAAAATAAATAGTGGAACATTGATGGTCAGAATGATCACACGTAGATCAGTGTCTTCAAATAAATGTGCATGTAGATCAGTAAACAAAATTAATTGTTTCTCAGAGTAACCCCTGTGTCATCGTAAGTACTTGACCTCTTACCTTATGAGTTTTTTAAATGCTGCAAACAATATTCAGTATAAAGTGTTGTGTTTTTATCATACTCCATTTCACATCATTTTATTCCAACTCTTTCCTTGATTCATTTCAAACTTGTATCAGCACAAAATCATCATTAGTTTACTCATATATACATATATCCAACAAGAAATAAAGTATGAAATGTAAACATAACGTTTAATTAATCTAATCACATGTAACTTCCAAATTCAGAAGTATGGTGAACTGTACAATATAAAGAGTTTGTGACGTTCACCTGCTTTATTTCTTCGTTGATTGTCCTCGGTGTCAATATACTGCATTGCTATAAAGGCTGAAAAATGGAGGGTGGAAGTTCAACACTGACTACTTTAAATGATGTAGCCAACAGATGCAAAAATGGTTCAAATGGCTCTGAGCACTATGGGACTCAACATCTTAGGTCATAAGTCCCCTAGAACTTAGAACTACTTAAACCTAACTACCCTAAGGACATAACACACACCCATGCCCGAGGCAGGATTCGAACCTGCAACCGTAGCAGTCCCGCGGTTCCGGACTGCAGCGCCAGAACCGCTAGACCACCGCGGCCGGCATTCACAGTTCTTTACTTTCAATGTGCACAACCCCCACACAATTATATGGCCAGTGCACTATTGCTTAACTTTTGATAAGCCTCATTAATAGTTTGCAGGCAAACATCAACATACTGCTACAATAATTTACTGTTGAACATCCACGAGCAGTAGAAACCTAACCACACAGTTCGTGCCACATAATACGGTATGTATTGAACAGACACTGTCATTGTTTTAGCACACGGCCTACTACATTTATTTCACAGCTAAGTGGATGCACTGTTGTTGATCTAATCAACACGGGTTCCTCATCTGAAACTCAACCATAGACTGACTGTCTTGGGACTGAAATGCGGGCTGTTATATATCCTCACAATAATAGGCACTGACACTATACATGTTCAATGTTTAATTTACAAAAATTGCAATTAAAACTTAACTCATTAAAGTAACTGAATGCATCAAAAAATTGCGTCTTTTTAACAGTTTCTTCTACTTCAAAAGTTAGGCTGAATTATTTGTAAACATATCCCAGCTTGCTTCATCACAAGTTATTTTGTGTATATGATACAGTGTGACAACAAAATTCAAGATGATAGCAAAAAATCTAACCTACTACGAGGGTAGTTTGAAAAGTTCTCAGAATCACCATGAGAGGTCAGTGCTAGCACAACGAGTTGTTCACATGATATTCACTGGACTGTTGCCTGTAAACAAGTGCCACATCAGTGCTTTTGGAAGAGAGCTGTGGTGGTAACATGGCTCTGCTGTTGTTCCCACATAGTGATTTGCAAAGATGGAAAAAATTGAGATTCGAGCAGTGATTAAGTACTTCGTAAAGAAAGGTATGAAAGCAAAAGACATTCATGCCGATTTACAGACTATGCTGGGGGACTCAGTTCCTTCATATTCAGCTGTTGCCAAGTGGACAAATGAATTTAAATTTGGTCGGGAGGGCTTAGATGATGATCTGCGCAATGGTCGGCCTAGATGTGTCACTACCCCGGAAATCATTGCAAAAGTGCTCAAAATGGTCATGGAGGTTCACCGACTGAAAGTGCATGAAATTGCTCATGCTTGCCATATGTCACCTGGAAAGTTATGTCACATTTTAACAGAAGAATTAGAAATGAAAAAATTATCTGCAACATGGGTGCTGCTATTCTTGACGCTGGATCAAAAACGCATGAGAATGGACATATCGGAACAATATTTGGCCCATTTTATGAGCAATGAACAAGATTTTTTGCACCAGTTTGTGACCACAGATCAAACTTAGGTGCATTACTATACCCCAGACACAAAATAACTTTCAAAGCAGTGGAAACATACTGATTCTCTGCCACCAAAGAAAGTAGGGACAATTCCTTCGGTGGAAAAGATCATGGCATCACTATTCTGTGATGCGAAGGGGATTCTGTTTGTAGATCTGCTCACTGGGAAAACAATTACTGGAGAATACTATGCTGACCTCTTAGACAAATTGAAACAAAAGACACGCAAAAAAGGCCGGGTTTAGCAGGGAAGAAAGTCATCTTCCATCAAGACAATGCACACCCGCACACATGTGCCACCGCCATGGCAAAATTACATGAACTAAGGTATGAATTGTTGCCAGTCTTCCCTTATTCACCTGATATAGCTCCATCAGACTTGCATCTCTTCCCAAAACTGAAAATCTTGGTGGACTAAGATTCACTTCAAACAAATAATTGATAGCCAGAGTTCAACTATTTTGCAGGCCTTGAGAAAACTCATTTTTGAGATGGGACCAAGGCACTGGAACATCGTTGGAGCACTTGCATTAATCTACAAGGAGTCTACATTGAAAAATAAAAAAAGTTTCAGTGATGAAAGTACTTTCTTTCTATTCTGTTCTGAGCACTTTTCAAATCATCCTCATATACCAGACAAAATGTATATTTTTGTCCATGAATAGAAAAACACTAATTTGAAGTATATACAAGAAAATGCAAATGAAAATTCCCTGCGATATGTTAATTGTGACCAAAGTAGTGCATAGAACCATGCAGAAATCATCCACTCATAGGAAATGCAATTACAGCAAATAATTGTAAAGCCACAAAACAAGTTATTTTTAAAGAAATTCCTTAACTTCTTAACATACAGTCAAGTACAAGAATTAACCTATAATGCACCTGTGAGATCTACTGTTTGTATTGAAGTCCAAAGGCATGATGTCACAACAGAAAAACAGTTCAAGTGAATATAGTAAGCAAAACTACATGAACCTAGAACTTGGCATGAGACACCCCAACCAAATTGAAAATGTTCAAGGCCTAAGTTTGTGACAGTCATACCAACCTGAAAAATGCAAACTGCTCTGTAGTAACCAGTAAGAAAGTTCATAATCGATTAGTACAACATCAAAGTCCATAAGAAACAAGTATGCAAATGTGCCAGTTAATACGATGTGGAACATCCAACCAAAATCTATCTTGTCTGGCTGATGTCTTTCTCAGGCTAATCAGCCAACCCATATATTTCATCAAGACTGTGGTCATCTATAACCATGTAGCCAAAATCCACTAATAAGGCTATTGTCACCCTACGACAATAGCAAGCAAAATACTCTTAAATCATATTAATCAAAAGCTTTCAAAGACAACACCAGATTCACCGTAGACCAATGGGATTCATTATAGTCAAGATAATGTAAATAATTTAAATCCATTGAATATGTGTCATGTATAAACTTCATCTCAAATGTTGCTAAAAATCTCCATAATAATCATTCTGAATATTCAACCATGTATGTACAAAGTATTTCAGATTCACATCAAGTTCAATAATCGTAGAAATCTTAAAGATGTGATATTATACCAAATGTTATACAAGTGACCAAGATTATGCCATAATTAAATAAACAAATGCATGAATGTGACCCAGTTGACTATATTTCTCTTCAAAATTCATATTGTTGTCAGTTCCTGTCAGTAAAGATAAGATAAGATACTATTATCAAATCAGTGAAGTATTACATGTACCAAGAAGTAATTTAGGCATGTGGCTAGAAACTAAGTGTAAATAGTGTAAATAATGGATGCAGTACCAAAGTTAAAGATAATGAAGCAGATACTACATTAGCTGGGGCCCTTGTGCTTGCCAGACACTTGGTACACAAAGAGAGTGCACCGCCCCCCCCCCCCCCCAAGGGTGGATCAAATTGAACCTCAGAAAATATCCAAAGCAGAGTGTATCAAGCAAATTATTGTACCTCATATCATCAGGCACCAATATCATGAATCAAAATAGATAAACAAAGTCAGCACAAATCCAAAGAAATAGAAATAAGTATACATATGTGTGTGAATGTAGTACCAATGTATAATGGTGTGGACATTGATCAAATTGAACATATGGCTTCATCTGTGTGATATTTCTTAAACTAAATAGCTTATGTGACTTTGGATAAATTAACCTAAATGTATTTGGATGAGATATCTCTAAGATCTCAGATGGTCCAATGTATATATTGAAGAACATTTTTGTTTCTTTGTTAATTGCTCTTGACTTTTCATTAATTTTAGTCAACTTGAGATCTCCTACTTTAAACTGTGTAACTTTAAGATTTTTGTCATGCTTCTTCTTCCTCTTCCCATGATATGCCTCCATATTTCTCTTCACCACCTCTTCCCTCTCATCAGCAGTTAACTCTGTACAGGTTGGAAACTCAATCAATTCACCGAGTAAGTTAGCAGGTTTCTGGTTAAAATGAACTTCATATAGTGTGAATCCAGTTGTAGTATGCTGCAAACTATTTAGAATGACTTATAAGTGTACCAATTCATAAGATCCTTGTACCTTCTGCACAACCTACCAATTTCCCTCAAATACCTCCTGTAGGATTGCATGTTGGAGAATAAACAGATATTAAAATGTGCTTAATGTTCTCATTTTTAATCAATTCCTTCCATGAATGAGATGTGAACTGACTTCCATTATCTGACAGTAAAGCATGTGATTTGCCAACATTCCTAAAATAATCATTAATAAAACACTGAATAATTTTCTTTACTTGTACCTTTTTCAAAGGGTACAGCTTTACCAGTTTTGAAACCAAGTCAACAGTAACAAACAAATATTTGTAGCCTTCTTTAGTGCAGGGAAGTTAACCAAATAAGTCAGTTCCCACCATTTCTAACTTACCTTGGTGGAATTCTACTCTGCGTGAAACCTTTATGCTTCTGGTTGGTAGCCTTTACACTCTGACATCAATCACAGGAATTCAAACACTTCCTAACCTTTCTCTTTCTTAATACCTTGATTAGATTAGATTAATACTAGTTCCATGGATCATGAATACGATATTTCGTAATGATGTGGAATGAGTCAAATTTTCCAATACATGACATAATTAAGTTAATTTAACAACATACTTAAGTTAATGTAAAAACGTTTTTATTTTTTTATGTTTTTTTATTTTTTTATAATTTTTTTGTTTTTTTCCTTTTTTTCTTAATTTATATCTAAAAATTTCTCTATGGTGTAGAAGGAGTTGTCATTCAGAAATTCTTTTAATTTGAATGTACATGATCCTAAAATTCTTATTCTCTTGAATATCCTCACTATCCAGGTTACCTCCTACTGGTAATCTAGACAAAGTGTCAGCAACTACATTCTGATCACATCTAATGTACTGGATTGAATAGCCAGATTTCTGTAAGAAAATTGCCCATCTGGTAATCCTATAGTGATATATCTTGCACTCCTGAATGTAGCACAAAGCTTTATGGTCTGTTTATACAATGACTTCTTGTCCAACTAAATAATTTTGAAATTTTTTAAACCCCCAAACAATGGATAAAAGTTCCTTCTTGGTGACTGCATAATTTTTTCATGCTTTTGTAAACTTCTACTGACAAAACTAATAGCACAGTGCACAGTCTCTCCCTCAACTTCCTTCTGTTGAAATAAACAAACTCCTAACCCATAATCTCACCCTTCTGTCATCATACAAAATGGCAAAGATAATTCTGGTCTATGTAAGATTTCACTATTGACAAGCTGTCTTTTCATCTCATCAAAAGCTGCTTGATATTCGTCAGTCCATTCCCAAATGCTGTTCTTTTTCAAAGGCACAAGAAGACATGGAGCATTTAAAGCTTGTGTTCTTATATATTTCCTATAGAAATTGCACGAACCATAACATTATCTAAGTTCCTTCTTTGGTCTAGGTTGGGGGAAATCTGCAATGATTAACAATTTGTCTTTATCAGGCAGAATTACTTCCTTATTAATAGTTTAGTGACTACCAGAATGTCATACACATAAATGACTAACTTTCAAAGTAACTCACTTCCCAAAACAAAATTCAAAGCCCTAATAAATTCAGCAACTCATAAGTTTAATCCAAAACTTTTCTCGTACACAAAATTGCAGTATATTGCCTCAAATTGGGTTCTAAAGTAATCTTGATGTCAAATCCAAGTAAAATAATTTGCTTCATGAAATTCATTCAACAACTCTCCATTGATTCTGGATGGTGAGCAAGTACTATTCTAACCCCACCATCTTTCTTAGCTACTACAACCATAGGATTGTTGTACTGATGTTATTCCTTTGTATTGTCCCCCAGCTCTGCAATTTCTCCAATTCCTTATCAAACAACCTTCCTTTTACAAAGAGGTACACCACACAGCTTAATGAAAAATGATTCATGTGGTCTCAATTTTAACTTACACATGTAATCTTTTATTCTACCTGGTTTATCATTGAAAATGCTAGTTTATTCCCAAAGGAATCCCTCCTAGTCAGTCTTTCCATTGCTACTTAAATTGTCTGCTGAGTTAACTTTAGCCAGTACTAACATAGAGAAAAATCTTCACTAACCACCTGGTTATCAAAATACTCCTTATCTTCATCTAAACAAATTCTGTCGTCAATTACTTCTACTTCTCTTAAATTATTTCTGCAGTTCTCATCAAAATCATGAATAATTTAGTTTCTCCATGAACACCAGATTTTGGATCAATAAAATGTAGCTTCATATTTAACCAATCAAACCTAGCATTAACTTTCAGTATCCAATTCAGCCCTAACAACATGTACTCCTTCAGGTCAGTTATTACCAGACATCCTTGCTCAAATACAACATTACTGACAGTAAATAAAATTAATGCTTGCCTACTGATTAATTTACCAAGTTTTCCTTTGGCTCCTTTTATTTTAACACCAGTAATCGGAAATTCAGTATACTGTTCACTATTCTTTAATCTATCTCTTAATTTACCAGATGCGCCATTTACCGGGCTACCAGTGTCCAATAGACAAACTCCCTTCCAGTAGCCTGTAGATATTTCAATATGTGGACTACCAAGTATTTCATGCTTATTACTTCCATCTTCTTCAGCCAATAAATCATCTTCAATATCTGCACTTGCTTGAGCCTCATTCCCTAACTTAGGCTGTAAAGTACTTGAAGGTAGCTTACAACTAGAGAGTGTGTGTTTAATACTATCACAGTAATCACCTTTTCCTACAGACTCCTCATTCTCTTCCAGGACTTTCAGTATCTTATCACTGCTTACTGTAACAACTATGAAATATCTCACTGACCTCAATGGATATCAACTGATTTTCATGTACCTATTTCTTCAGTTCTAAGTCATCATATCATACCATTTTATTACTCATATTATTGCCTAGTACTTCCTCATAAACCATACCATCAATTAATCATAAAATAAAACATCAGCATCAATACTACCAAAATACTCGTTAACAACATCATATGCACCTACATGAACCTCACTTCAACTACACATGTCTCCACATCACAATCGCTATCAAAAGTACTAGAACTTGTGCCAGCAGGCACATAAATATAATTTAACTTAGGTGTATGATTCTTACTTTCCTCCACATATTTTTCAGACAATATTGAAAATTCATCATCAAGAAATAACCTAACTGAACTGTACTCATCAGCATCGTCATAAATGTTACTATTACTGAACACATGACTCTCATTAAAAAAGTTAGTCAAATCATCTGTACTAAGATTAAATTTATTTTCTACTTTACTAGTATCCTCACTCACTTCAGTCAGCATAAAGTCTCAAAATGCATTCTCATAATCAGATCTGTTCATCTGCTAATTATTGTGTGTACTGTGGTGTCTGTGACCTGAATTCCGCCTTCCTCTCCGCCTCTAGCCTGATTTCTGCAACTGTTCTGCACCTCAAACTGACATGTTTGCAATGAGGTGTTTACCTTTTTTCCTGATTGTTATTTTCATAGAATATGTTACCATTTCGCTTTGATTACCTCCGCCCTGCTTGTTCCTATTATTATTATTACTCTCGTTGTGATAGTTATTACCAAAATTATTATTACTTCTATTATCATCATATCTGTTATTATTGTTCCTGTTGAAATCTGGCGGTGTTGTGACGACACCCCCCCCCCCCCTCCCTCATTCTGAAAATTGTAGTCCCAGGCACGATCTAATTTGTCTACGTATTTCAGTAATTCCTCAATAGTGCCATCTGGTTCATAAACGAGACTCCACTGCACACAGTGCTAAAGTCCTAAACTGCTTCTCACAAAATTGTCGCAGTTTTATATCTCCTTCTCAAAATCTATTTCCATTCAAAAGTTCTGATTTTATTCATGCCTGCTTACTTTCTAACAAAAATTTGTTTAAAATCAAGTTTTGAAACTCTGCAAATGTCTTTTCTGGGTTAACATGCTGGTTAGTCCAGGATAAAGCTGCTTCATCCAAAAATACTTTAGCAAATTTCACTTCCATTTGTCTGGCATACCCGGTGCAAAGCTATCCTCGCACTGGTACAAGTACCGTAATTGGCAGGGTGTAGTTTAAAATCATCCAGAAAAATCTTCATAATTTCAAGATGGCGTCGAAGGTAAAAGTTCGAAATGTGTCTCTCCACAAAAACGTAAATTTTGCGATAAAAAAGAAATCATGTGAAAACTGCAAGGGCGAAATTACGACACTAAATGAACGACTTAGTAGCCTACAGTTCGTAATCAATGCCCTGAAAATGGATATTACTAAAATTCAAGAAAGAAAAACCGAAGTGAACACACGTTTTCTGCAAGATAGTTCGACAGTTTCCGAAAAGTGGACAAAGGTGAAGTGCAGCGGCCGCATACAAAAAGTACAAAATCAAGATAATTGTGAAATAAATGTAAGCTTCGTGCACGCCAACTTATTTCAAGTACTTTCCACAACAGATTGTGGAAGTGCAGTGTTTAGTGATAGTGCTCATGAATCATGAACCATGTGAAAAGCAAAAGGATCTTGTAAATAAGCCAGAACAAAAGAATTCGTTGACGCAGATAATAAGAAATCCGACGTAAATTTAGTAAAAAAAAAAAAAAAAAAAAAAAAACAAACTCTGCAGACCTTCGACCATAGATACTAATAGACTGGGCAAGCAGTGCAGTGGCTATACATCTGGCGTGGCTGCAGCATAGAATCACGTGACTGTTGGCAGAACGTCGGCGGGAGTTCAAGGCAGCATTCTGATTCCTGATTTCACTTCCAGTATTCCTCTGTGGATTTCCTGCTAACTTCACCACATTAAATGTAGCTTATGTAAACACAGCTAGAAGTGATAAATTATTGCGTAACCACTGTACAAATTTAGTTTTACAGCCATTACTTCACAATGAACTTTGTGAACTGCTGAAACACTTTCGATGTTCGGCAATATATTCGCTGCGAATATTTGAGTGTTACCAATTATGAGATGCAATCTCTACTAACAATACGCGTTATGCACTGCATAAAATGTAAATATTGCGTGTGTGTGTTTTAGTGCCTTGGTTGTAGAAAGTGTTATAGACTTCATAAATCGGCATAACCAACGAAACCTGTAATGTAAACACACGTGTTCACATCGAATGTAACGAACTCAATTGTGTCGTTCACCCACAAAACGTAAAGCAGTTTCATTTGAAAGCTCGTTTTTGGTTTAAACAGTTTGTTTCGTAGGTGTATCAAATAAGATATCTACAAAATCAGTACTTACTTACATGAATACTTGTTCCACAGATCATGAATACGATACTTCGCAATGATGTGTCAGTTTAATGAAAGGTAGACCTATCATTACATGACAATTCTTCCAATCACTTATTTATACCTAAAAAATCGTCTACTGAGTAGGAGCTGTCATTCATAGATTCTTTTAGTTTGATTTTAAATGCTGGTTGGCTATCTGTCAGGCTTTTAATGCTTTTTGGTAAATGACCAAAGATTTTTGTAGCAGCGTATTATTTATCCCATACATTACAGCTTATTATCTGGAAACTAACATAGGCCATACAACTACCTTTCTGCAAATGGTATTCAGTATCTGTTTCTGATATTCGTATGTTTTGTAACTGGGAAGTACAAAATAAAACTAAACCCTGATGAGAAATCAAACCCCTAACTTGTTTTTGCAAATTGTTCTTTAAAATAATACCAGCATAATTCACCCCTTTTTGTACCAAAGTCAGATTTAATCCAGGATAGTAAAAATCATCCTTTCTTCTTATGTCGTAGTAATGCACATTGCCATTGCTTTTGGAGTGGGAAGGGTTATTGGTAATAAATCTCTCTCTCTCTCTCTCTCTCTCTCTCTCTCTCTCTCTCTCTCACACACACACACACACACACACACACACACACACACACACACACAATATATATATATATATATATATATATATATATATATATATATATATTCTTCAAAGTGCTTCGAACAGATGCGTGTGTGCGCAGTAGGCTTGAAATCTTTTCGTTTCACTGCCTGTATCCACATCTGCCTGCGCCCTTCATCCTTTGGAAACCTATACGAAAGAGAAAAAGCAGCTTTGTAGCTTACCATTTCAAGAAATATATACGATTGCAATGTGCACCTGGAAACACACACAGCACTTCAATTTACGTAACTGTGGCGTTCTGGGTAAGGATATGATACACACAATAGCTTATCAGTATTCAAGAAATGCCGCTAAATTAAACTAATAATACTTACACGTGAAATTTAATGTTACTTCCCTTCACAAAACGCTCGGTACAACCATAAGCACAACAGGATACCACCATTGTTTTGCCAATAGTCACGTGGTATAGCAGTAGAGATGTTGGTGCCACGAAATGTACGTCATGACCAGTCTACCAATATCTATGGTCGAAGCTGCAGACCTTATGTACTTTCGATGGATTATCGGCTTGTGTGAAAAAGAAAGAGGAAATAAACAGCTCAGTTAGGCCTACATTTTGTAGCTCCAAAACAATTACAAAAATCGAAATATATTCAGACAGCCAAGGGCGAAACATAGCTACTGACTTTCGTAATAAAAGCATGTGAACTTAACTTCCATGGTGAAACCAGGTGCGAAATTCTGCACAGCAACTGCAATAAGCCACGAAAAAATTCCCACATTAAGCAACAAAGACTTTGCCGTTTTCCTGGCGGGAACAAACGACGTCGCAAGAAACGAAAATCAAGATCTCTTGCTTTCACTAAAAAGGCGACTGTATGAACTAAGATGTACTAACGTCATTGTATTTTCAGTACCACATCATCGTCATGACCTAGTGGAATGGTCCTTCGTTAACAAAGAAGTGGAAAGTGCAAATAGTGAGATGAAACAGATATGCAAACCATTCGAAAATGTGACTTTCATTGATATAAGCAAACTAGGAAGGAGATTCCGTACTAGACATGGTTTCCACTTAAATAGATTAGGAAAAAATTTCGTAATTGCAAAAATAATAGAAATAGCAAATGCCAAAACGAAAGTAAGTTGAGACACTTCAAACGTAATTCCCCTCAAGGACAAGACCCACAAACTACTTGGTGAATCTGAAAATGAAGCATCACCACTACAAGACAAGTGTGATGTTCTGACATTGCAAGAAAACACCCCAAGTGCTAGCAGTTCAGAAGGAAGCATATCAGTAACAACAGAACCAACACCTGAAGTATCAGAAACAGCTACACCATCATCATCATCATCAACAACAACAACAGAAATGACAGCATCAATGACACCGGAAGCTACACCAGCAGCAGCAGCAAGCAAATCACCATATCCCAGTGAACGACCTACAAGGTGCAGAAAACCTGTCCTTCTGGAGGATTTTTGGTACCTCGCCAGGGCAAGGAACGGAGTATGACACCACAAAATGTAAATACAAATGCAACCAGTTCTCATCCTCATCACCTGCAGATTCTAAGCTTAAACATTCAGTGTCTTAGAAATAAATCATTAGAACTTGAGGTAGCTATGAACAGTGCAAATATTGACTGCATGCATGTACATTGTGGAGCATTGGTGCAGAAGTTTTGAACTAAGTAGCATTAATATTCATCCGTTTAAGTTGGCAAGCCAATATTGTAGAAAAAATACCAAAAATGGAGGTGTATGTATATTTACCAAACCAAGTATCAGCTATAAAAAAAGGTGTGAAGCTGAAACATTGAGTGTGGAAAATCATTTTGAAGCTGCAGCTGTGCAGTTGAATGAAATACAGGGAAAAGTTATAGTCATAGCAATGTACTGACCACCTACTGGTGAAGCAGAAATATTCTTTAACCAATTAGAAATATTGCTTAACACTCTGTTCACCGATATAGCCAATGTAGTTGTGTGTGGGGACTTCAATATTAATCTTATGAGTGAAAGTAGGCTAAAAGATCAGTTCCTAAATATGTTATGTAGTTTCGACCTGCTTCCACACATATAAATAATACTGTCAGTCTTATTGATAATATATTTTTAAATGTAGGATGCACAGAAGTTGAAGTGACAAATACTGATTTGGGATTATCAGACCACAATGCTCTTGTCCTCAAAATCCCTTCAAGGCCACTGAAAGAGAAAAAAACACACTTCATGTATAAAAGAAATTTTTCTACAGAGAACTGTGTAGAATTCATAAATATGCTAATTAATGAGGCTTGGACAGAAGTACTATCCCTAACAAATACAAATGATGCATATAACACATTTTCTTCCATTTTCATGGGATATTTTGAAATGTGTTTTCCAAAAAAGCTGTCAAAAATCAGGTCACATGGCAATGCAAAGCCAAGTTCTTGGATCACAGCTGGCACCAAAACTTCTTGTGGAACTCTAAAGAGACTAATTTCTAAAATGAAAACATCTACAGACCCACAATTCATAGAATATGTCAGGAATTACAAGAGAGTATATAGAAAAGTAATTGCTAAAGCAAAATTCATGAGTAATGATAGTTTTATAAGTCAGTCTGAAAACAAATCAAAAGCCATATGGGGTATTGTGAAGACTGAAACGGGGAAGAGTTGTGAAAACCAGGACATTAGCCTCAAACATTTAAAAAAAGGTAATATTAATTAACAAGATTTGCCAAATAACATTAACAATTATTTCATAAAGCTTAAAATTTACAAATGAAGAAAAACCTGAATATCCAAAAACAGCTTGTAGGATGAGGGTAGAGCCAACAAATGAGGGTGAAGTGTTGAAAGTGATACAAAGCTTGAAACCCAAAATGTTGGCTGGCATAGATGAGGTGCCTGTGTCAATCATAACGAGGACAGCACCACAAATCACAAAGCCCTTTGCACACATAGCCAATTTATCATTCAGTGAAGGAGCTTTTCCAGAAAGGCTGAAAATTTCAAAAGTGAAGCCATTGTTTAAAAATGGCGACAAGTATAAGGTAGAAAACTATCGCCCAATATCTCTCCTCCCAGCATTTTCAAAAATATTAGAAAAACTGATGAAGCACTGAATCAACACATATCTAAATGACCATAATTTACTTATCAGAAATCAGCATGGCTTCCAAGCACGTAAAAATACCGAAACAGCAGTAATGTGCTACACTGAACAAATAATCAAAAATCTAGAAAAAGATTATAGTGTAGTAGGAGTAAATTTAGACCTCTCCAAAGCTTTTGACATTGTGAACCAGGACATTCTCTTAGAAAAATTGGAATCTTGGGTATACATGGGATAGGAAAAAAATGGTTTGAATCATACCTAAAAAACAGAACACAGATTGTAGGACTGACATCAACTTACTCCAAAGACAAAATAAATTCAGTATCAGAGGCAAAAAATGTAGAAATAGGAGTACCACAAGGCAGCATCCTAGGGCCCATATTGTTTCTTGTCTATATAAATGATTTTCACACCTCAGATGATGCAGCCAAAGCAATATTTGCAGATGATACTAGTGTGATAATAAGTGCACCAAAGCAATTGCTACCAACAACTGCTGATAAAGTACTAAATTACATCCACTCTTGGCTCAATGCAAACTGGTTGACATTGAATGTAAATAAAACAAATTATATGCAGTTTGGGAAAAGATGACAAAATGTAAATCTCGATCTGGTGTGGGGTGACAAAGCCTTAGACAGAGTGACATCCACAAAATTGCTGGGGATTCATGTGGATGAAAACTTAGATTTTAATGACCACATAATAAAACTTGCACGGAAACTTAATTCAGCCTGTTTTGCTCTCAGAATTATTGCAAATGTTTGTACTTCAGAGGGTGCCAGAATTGCATATTTCGGCTATTTTCAATCTCTTGCCACATATGGAATAATATTTTGGGGTTCCACAACAGGGCGCCTAAATCAAATTTTTTTGTTGCAGAAGAGGGCCATCCGAATAATAACTCACAGTCATCCACAGACACACTGTGAACCCATATTGAAAAAGCTTAGAATACTTACTATACCATCATTATACATATACAAATGTGTATTGTGTGTCAGGACCCACATTGCAGATTTTCAGACAAATGCTGACTTTCATAACTACAATACCCGTAATAGCACAGCACTCCATACTCAGTGAACAAACAGAACGAATACACAAAGGCATGTGAGCCATATCAGTGCAAAACTGTACAACGCACTGCCAGTCAACATCAGGCAGTTAGAAGATGATACTAAATTTAAAACAGAATTTAAAAAATTTCTAGTAGAACAATGCTTTTATTGTGTAAATGACTATGTAGGTCAATAAATTTTTTCTGATGACATTTATAAAGGCAAAATGGAAAATACTCAATATGTACCTAATCATTCATTACCTAATCATTCATTACCTACACATTCATTACATTTACATACTTAAAGGACAGCTGTTGTGTGATGTAAATATATACTTAAGCAGTGTGGTGTATATAAGGACTTGCCGTTTAGGGAGGACAAAACTAAAGCCTTATGAAAAACAGATTATGCATTTAAAATAACAAGCAGGGATGTATATAGGCTATATTACTTTCATTGTATTATTATTAACCTCATTGTATTATTTTGTTTTGTACTTTTTTACGTATATATTGTTTGTGTCCATTTCTTTGAAATGGCTTGACAACATCCATACAACATTTATTGTCAACGGATGGATAAATAAAATAAATAAATAAATAAACACCATTGTTGCAGTTGTTTTGAAGCATGTTATTACCACTGTATATACTACTAACCATGTTAGTCTCTAGATTTACAACTTTGGAGTTGACTGTTCAAAGATTATTTGTTACTTCATCAACTTTGCTGTTAACAGAAAAAAATTGTTCTGAAACAAGTATAGAATTTAATTTTAGTTTCACCTCAGTGAAATTATTTTCAGTTTCAGTATAAGTTTATATGTTATGCGGTTCTGACTTTCGTCTGTCAAGTTCGTCAATGACAATGTTTTCTGTTCTTTTTACTCATTCATAGACTACATCAATACGATTATTAACTAGCTGTAATGCAGCAATAGCAAACTCTTCAAACAATCTACTTCAGATTCTAAATGTCTACTCTTTCATTTACTCTGTTTATTTCTCTATTTGCGTTATTAACATCTTCCCTAATTGCTACTAGTTTCTTGTCCATTTTTCTACAATATTGTCTATTTTTCTAAAATTATTTTCAGCATCGTCTCAATTTTTTTTATCTCTCTCCGACAGGTTACTATCTGGTAAGTTAGAAAATTGTTTCAGTAGGTTTTCCAGTTGAAATCCATGTAAAGGTGAAAATATTCTACTTGATGAACTCTCGTGACTTTGAATGTTTAGATTCGGCGTCGATGCATGCAGCTGCCAACCCTATCTTGTTGTGATTCTGTCTTGGTCACGTACAGAAAATATATTTCTTCTGCTCATATTAACTAATTTTGCACAACTTGATAAGATGGTAAAAAAAATACTTACGAAAATTATCTTTCCTATAATATTTGCAACGTATGTGACACGTAATTGATGTTAGCATGCAATTTCACTTCCTATCAGTTAACTTTTTCCTACTCTCTGTATGTAAATAATATATTTGGTTCTCATCTGACAATCCTTGCTGCTGGTTGTTGGTGTTAGTCCATTGATTCAAATGTCCCCCTGTCCGTACAGGTCCTTATTTCTATTCACATCAAGGGTAAATTAAACTCACCACCAACTATAACCGTATAAGTTGAGTATGTGTTTGAACCCAAACTCAAGTTTTCTTTGAACCTTTCAGCAACTGTATCATCTAAATTGAGAGATCAGTAAAATGATCCAATTATTATTTTATTTCGGTGGCCAACAGTGACCTCTGCCAATACTAATTCACAGGAACTATCTACTTCAATTTCGCAACAAGATAATCTACTTCTAACAGTAACAAATACGTGATCCCTAACCATGTTTAGCCTATCTTTTCGGAACACCGTTAGGTTCTTCACAAAAATTTCGGCTGAGCTTATTTCCGGCTTTAGCCAGCTTGGGTGCCTATAACTATTTGAGAATAAGTGCTTTCTATTAGCGCTTGGAGCCCTGGTACTTTCCCTACACAGCTACGACATTTTTCAACTGTTATACCGATGGTTCTTGTATCTACGTTCTTCCTGTGTTCGACCTGCACCCTTTGTGACTAAAGCCCTTTTTGTGTTTTCCCCATATCCTATAACCTAAAAAAATGCCCAGTCCATGCCACACAGCCCCTGCTATCCGTTTAGCCGCCTCCTGTGTGTAGTGGACTCCTGACCTATTCAGTGGAACCCGAAACCCAACCACCCTTTGGTGCGAGTCGAAGAATCTGCAGCCTACACAGTCGCAGAACTGTCTGAGTCTCAGATTCAGGCACTCCACTCGAATCTGTACCAGAGTTCCGCGATCAGTCTTGTCGACTATGCTGCAAATGGTCTCCTCTGCTTCCATCTCTCAAGCAAGACTGGCAGCTGTTACCACTTCTGTTAGCCGTTCAAAACCAAAGAGAATCTCTTCTGATCCAAAGTGATACACATCATTGGTACTGACATGAGCCACCATCTGCAGTTGGCTGCACCCTGTGCAATTAGTTAAATTACTAATATTATATATATGCCCTCTTCAGGAGAGTGAAGATGAGATTGGAATAGAATATGGGGTCTCAAGGGGTTGTGGTATTACACTGGACTAAGACAAACTTCACCTGAACTTGTCCACAATTGCAATGTTGCGCAACATTGTTTCAGAGAATCCTTTTTCATTGGGACTCAAATCTTGTGTCACTTTTGACTCACAGTAAAGCCCAGGCACGTGGGAAAATTTTGTAGGTCTCAATTGCAGCAATGCTGTTTCAGACTCAGTATAGCTGTGCAACACATACAGACAACACTGAGTGTGGACTAGGCTTTATAGAGGGTGGAGGAAGTTTCTGGGGATGTGGAAGGTGGAGTAAGTCAGCAAGCCATGGTCAGAGAGCTATGAGGAGCTGATGGGAGGGTTGTATTAAAGATGTAGCTCTTTATTGGCTAGAGATAATCCCACGCAGGCATAAGGCAGGAGTAGCTGTGACAGTTTCCTCAGACGGTGCAGGGAATGTTGTTCAAGCAGGTGAAGGACAATAGTTTCCAGTGCAGTGACAGTATTCTAGATGTTGTTGTCACACAAAGAAAGCATTTTATACACTCCTGGAAATTGAAATAAGAACACCGTGAATTCATTGTCCCAGGAAGGGGAAACTTTATTGACACATTCCTGGGGTCAGATACATCACATGATCACACTGACAGAACCACAGGCACATAGACACAGGCAACAGAGCATGCACAATGTCGGCACTAGTACAGTGTATATCCACCTTTCACAGCAATGCAGGCTGCTATTCTCCCATGGAGACGATCGTAGAGATGCTGGATGTAGTCCTGTGGAACGGCTTGCCATGCCATTTCCACCTGGCGCCTCAGTTGGACCAGCGTTCGTGCTGGACGTGCAGACCGCGTGAGACGACGCTTCATCCAGTCCCAAACATGCTCAATGGGGGACAGATCCGGAGATCTTGCTGGCCAGGGTAGTTGACTTACACCTTCTAGAGCACGTTGGGTGGCACGGGATACATGCGGACGTGCATTGTCCTGTTGGAACAGCAAGTTCCCTTGCCGGTCTAGGAATGGTAGAACGATGGGTTCGATGACGGTTTGGATGTACCGTGCACTATTCAGTGTCCCCTCGACGATCACCAGTGGTGTACGGCCAGTGTAGGAGATCGCTCCCCACACCATGATGCCGGGTGTTGGCCCTGTGTGCCTCAGTCGTATGCAGTCCTGATTGTGGCGCTCACCTGCATGGCGCCAAACACGCATACGACCATCATTGGCACCAAGGCAGAAGCGACTCTCATCGCTGAAGACGACACGTCTCCATTCGTCCCTCCATTCACGCCTGTCGCGACACCACTGGAGGCGGGCTGCACGATGTTGGGGCGTGAGCGGAAGACGGCCTAACGGTGTGCGGGACCGTAGCCCAGCTTCATGGAGACGGTTGCGAATGTTCCTCGCCGATACCCCAGGAGCAACAGTGTCCCTAATTTGCTGGGAAGTGGCGGTGTGGTCCCCTACGGCACTGCGTAGGATCCTACGGTCTTGGCGTGCATCCGTGCGTCGCTGCGGTCCGGTCCCAGGTCGACGGGCACGTGCACCTTCCGCCGACCACTGGCGACAACATCGAGACCTCACGCCCCACGTGTTGAGCAATTCGGCGGTACGTCCACCCGGCCTCCCGCATGCCCACTATATGCCCTCGCTCAAAGTCCGTCAACTGCACATACGGTTCACGTCCTCGCTGTCGCGGCATGCTACCAGTGTTAAAGACTGCAATGGAGCTCCGTATGCCATGGCAAACTGGCTGACACTGACAGCGGCGGTGCACAAATGCTGCGCAGCTAGCGCCATTCGACGGCCAACACCGCGGTTCCTGGTGTGTCCGCTGTGCCGTGCGTGTGATCATTGCTTGTACAGCCCTCTCACAGTGTCCGGAGCAAGTATGGTGGGTCTGACACACCGGTGTCAATGTGTTCTTTTTTCCATTTCCAGGAGTGTACAATGAGCAGAGGCTGTCAAGTATGGTTTTAACTTCGATTATATGATAATGAAGGACGAGACTGATGAGTGAGAGGAACTGATGGAAATGGAAAGGGTGATGGTTCTTGTGATAAGATGGGTGACAGCCTGAGACTCCAATTTGAATGGTAAGCCCATTAGGTGGCATATCATGTGTGGTGTCACCGCCAGACACCACACTTGCTAGGTGGTAGCTTTAAATCGGCCGCGGTCCACTTAGTACATGTCGGACCCGCATGTCGCCACTGTGTGATCGCAGACCAAGCGCCACCACAAGGCAGGTCTCGAGATACGGACGAGCACTCGCCCCAGTTGTACGGACGACATTGCTAGCGACTACACAACGAAGCATCGCTCATTAGCCGAGCAGCTAGTTAGAATAGCCTTCAGCTAAGTCCATGGCTACGACCTAGCAAGGCGCCATTAGCCTTACATAGTTTGATAGTTATCGTATGAAATGTCTCATCAAGAACGATGTATACAAAAAGGATGAATTAAAGTTAAGTATTCCCAAAGCAACGTACTTTTCTTTATCGCATTTATGAAGTATCCTGTTTCAGACCATCAAGTCCACCTGCTTGCTTAATGGCCGCCCCCCTTAAATAATGTGCGTAGTGTTGGCAATCTGTCAACACTACATCATGTGCTAGGCAAGATTTCAAAAAGAGGGTGTGTGCCTGGAGTTTTCATAGGGCAAATAAGAGTTTTCAGTATTGGCGAATGCGAAATAGGCAGAGATTGATGTTTGGATGATCAGGAGGCAAACTGTGTGACTGAAAAAATCCTTGCACCATCAACCCTCCAAACCCTTACCCTTCCCTTCTCTCTAAACAACGCAAATTCAATTCCACATGTCTCTCTGCTGGTTGTCCCATTGTGGCTGGTTACAGTTCTCTGCTTTTGTTGACCTTCCTGATGCTCTGAGTGATATGAAAGTATACATAATAGAACTGGAGTTTTGAAGGCACCATTTGGATGACTTTCCACGTAATCTGTTTATTTTGCCTAGAAAACTTTTATTTATTAAACATTCCATAAAGACTGACCGCTGACTTTAAGCTCATATTCTGGCCACACTGCATTGCAAACATCGATACGTTACACCAGTACCTTGCCAGAATCGTGGAAATGTCTACTTTTGTTTAGTGTTTGAATATTACATCTTGGTTGAAATGGGGGCGACATACGCGGAAATATTTATGAGAAACCGTGCTTTTTCTAGCTTTTTTCAGTGAGTGTCAACTTCAAGGACGCATAAAAATCAGACGGCAATTATAAGAAAAATTTCCTTTGTACAGTTTAAAGATACAACAATGTTGTATTTACATGCTGATTTTCGTTATTTTCTGGTAACTCGTTTCATCGCTGTATTGTCAGACTCAATATGCTGCGATTAAGCTTACCGTTGTAGTCATTACGGTGGAGAAGGCACTGGTGTTAAGCTGGAACTTTTGTTGGTTACATCATATGTCTTTACTAATGAATACTCCTAGTGTTTATTAGTTAACAGTTTGTAAAGCAGTTGTGTTAGTAGTTGCAATATATGCGAGGCTGTGGTGGAGCATAGCTGTTAAAACGACGTAAGCGCCTGTTCGTCAGCGGAGAACGCCAACTGCGCAGTAGCATTGCAGAACAGCACTGCAGGGTCCAGTTTTTATTGCGAGCAGGGGGAAATGATATGGGAAATTGCAAACAAAATACGTAAGCAGCTCACAATAAATGAACATTTGTATAGCGCATTTCAACAGTAAATGGAAAAGTCGATTAGCTCGAATAAATTTTACAGTAGAGAACGATGACTACAATAAAATCTACCTTAATTCCTTTCGCTGCTGGCTGGGGTCACGGTGCTGTTATTGCTGTAGTCTGCTTGGATCAGCAACGATTCTATTGCCGTGTAAAGACTGTGGGCTCTGCGCATCACTAACCGAATTCCTCCAGACACTTACAGAGCACTTGCTTGAGCGGAGCGACACAACTATAAAGTGTCATTTATTTCAAAATTCTTATTTTCTGTCCTTGACAGATTTTCACATAAGGTCAATGGCGTTCAATTCGCAGTGCGTTACAGGCAACCACTCGAGTTTAATTTTATTGTCCACTGATCGCAGTATACTTTCGAAAAGGTATTCCTCCGCCCTGAAGTGCGCTCGCACGTGTTCCAGTACGCCAGCTCATATGACGTGGTAGTAGATGGAAGCTCTACATTATTGCTTTCCATCCATTCAATAATAGAATGACTTCGCAGATGAATTTCATGATTCTGGATTTATCCTGTGATATGTATCCTGATGTAAAGCAGTCGCAGATTTGTTCGGTAATTTTTCGAGAACGCGTCTAGCACTCATTTCAGAATGGTATGCTACACCCCCTTTTTGACCAATAAAACATAAGCCAGCATTTTTCACAGACCCATCTTCGTTCACCAACTGCCTATTTGCTTCTGTCTCGGGTTCTTCGGCCGACGTTCGTCTGATGATATTATTGACGTTTCGCCAGCACGAGTGGCTGGCATTGTCAAAGCTTCATCCTCCATTGCCGGTGGTGAACTGAAGCCGAACTCGCGGCCGCAGACTGTAAGTACCTGGCGCGCCAACGTCCGAGGGCTTCTCCGCGCTCATTTCCGGTGCGGTTCTCCTCTTTCAACCTGTCAGTAAAATCATCAGATGAACGTCGGCCGAAGAACCCGAGACAGAAGCAAATAGGCAGTGTGTCAACAAGTGACCACGAAAGCCTTAACAATTTTGTGCCATCTCCGTTCCTTTTTTCAGAACCGGACGGTGTTTGACTTTGTCCTTTCCAGGCATTCCACTCATGAACACGTCCTCTGTGATAATTTCTGATACATAAGGCGTTTTTGTTCCTGCCAACCAAACTTTTTGGAATGATTTGCTCCACATCAACTCTCATCAGTGTCATGAATAGTCCATCCAGTGTTGCGCAAGTGTCCTATTTCCCATATGAACTTGTCTCTTGTTCTTTCTACTTAGTTATTTTCCATCAGCACAGGTTTTTTGTTTAACTTTTTGTATCTGAAGCCCAATTTTCGTATAACACGTAAAGGCTGTTACACTCATATCAGGAAAATCTTCCACTTTAGTCTTCAGTTTTCCCGACACGGCTGCCACTGTTGGAAACTCCTTTACCACATAGAAGCCATGGATTTTTCTTCTTATGATTCCTTGTGTAAAGTCGTCCAATACAAACTACTGCTGTTTGCCATACTCTTTTCTGGTGATACAAGATATGAAATTTCTCTATATTCTCACGAAATTCGCTTCCAGTACTTTCACTAATACCGAGACTTTCGTAAGTTCTCTTTACTGACTGTGGCACAAAACTGCTCGCGCCCTGCTCTCTTTCGGTCTCAAAGTAAGCAAGCGCACTGTTCGCCATAGACTTTTCACACAAGTGCTAGGCAACTAATTGTGTTACGAGAACTGTCTTACACGAATACACAATAACAAATGGGGCCGCGATTGTTTCCTATCTGACGGAAAGCCGCTACGTAAACTCTGAACAATCAACAATGAAGTGGAAATATTGTTCAGAGGTACGGCAATGTAGAACACAGGAGTATGCAGCTCATGGAAATGCAAAAGCAAATAAATTAAAGATGTGATATTAGCGGTTTATGTAGATTTACGCGCATAAAAACATAACAGCCGTGAAAGGCAATAACAGAGCTTGCATTTACACTTTCGTCTTCTACATCTACATCTGCATCTATAATTCTCAACCACCGCGAGGTGCATGGCAGAGGGTACTTCCCACTGTACCAGTTATTAGGTTTCTTCCTGTTCCTTTCACGTACGGCGCGAGAATGATTGTTTGAATGCCTGTGCGTGCAATAATTATTTTAATCTTATCCTCACGAACCCCATGTGAGCGATACTTAGGGGGTTGTAGTATATCTCTAAAGTAATCGTTTAAAGTCGGTTCTTGAATCTTTGTTAACAGACATGTTCGGGATAGTTTACGTCGTCTTCAAAGTGTCTGGCAGTTCAGTTCCTTCAGTATCTCTGTAACACTCTCCCACAGATTAAACAAACCTGTGACCATCCATGCTGCCATTCTCTGTTTATGTTTAATATCTCCTGTTAGTCCTATCTAGTTCAGGTCCCACACACTTGAGCAATATTCTAGGATGGGTCGCATAAGTGATTTGTAAGCAGTGTTCTACCAGTAAATCGAAGTCCACCACCGTAGCTTTTCAGAAATCAAGAAACACTCATCTACCTGGTTGACTCAATCTAGAGTTTCCAGTATGTCACGTAAGAAAAATGCGAGCTGGATTTCGCATGATCGATGTTTTCGAAATCCCTGCTGGTTGGCATTGAGGAAGTCATCCTGTTCAAGATACCTCATTATGTTTGAGCTCAGAATATGTTCTAAGATTCTACAACTAATCGATGTCAGGGATATTAGACGGTAGTTTTTGGATCACTTCTCCTACCTGTTTTTTGTTTGAGGGATCTAAGGTAGATTATAGTTAGAAGAGGGGCTAACTCAGCCGCAAATTCAGTATAGAATCCGACAGCGATTCCAGTGGGGCCTGGAACTTTGTTCAGTTTTATCGATTTCAACTGTTTATCAACACCAGTGACTGTAATACTTATTTCATTCATCTTTTCAGTGGTACAAGGACTAAATTATGGCAATTCTTCTGGGTCCTTGCTAAAGGAACATTTGAAAAAGGAGCTTTTACTTTGCTATCCTTATTTTCAGTTCCTGTCTCGTTCGCTAGGGACTGGACACTAACTTTGGTGCTTCTAATAGCCTTTACATCTGACCATAATTTCTTTGGATTTTGTGAAATGTCATTTGACAGTATTTTGATACAGTAGTCATTGACGCCATCATGCATTGCTCCCTTGACAACCAAATGCATTGCATTCAGCATTTCTCTATCTATAGCCCTACGCTTTGTTTTCACCTATTATGCTGTAATGTCTGTTTCTTTAGAAGTTTCTTTACACTGACTGTATACCATGGAGGTTCCATACCAGAATGAATTGTTTTACTGGGTACATATCTATCTAGTGCGTGGTCAACTATTCTTTTAAACATGAGTAATACTTCCTCTACATGCTTCTGCCCTATGCTGAAAGTTTCAAGTTCCTAATTGTGATGTGACACTACCGATTTTTTGTCTAGTTTACTGAACACGTATTTGTCTTTCTGCTTGGTTTAGTTGTCCTTTGTACTTTGGTAATTATTGCTGCCACAGTTGTGTCTTCGTCACTGGTACCACTTTCAGTGTGGACATCCTCTTGTTAATACGTATCTCCACTAGGCGAATTGCAGCAATCTACATCCAACATTATTGGGACAAAATGAGTAACTGGAAAGCAACGACAGTTGGAAGTTTAGTATGATTTGTATTTTTAAACTGTGCAAAGCAAATTTTTCTGCCGAATGCAGTCTGACGTTTACAACTTGACAAATTCGACACTCGCAAAAAATGGTCGAAAAATCACGCCTTCTCCTAAGTATTACCACTTATAAAGCACCCTTTTCAACTAAAATGTAATAGTCACACCCCAAATAAAAGTTGACATTTCCACGATTCTGGAAATGTACAACACATCGACGATTGTCATGTGATGTGACCAGAATATGAGCTCAAATCAGTGGTCAATCATTATGAAATGGATAAGACGGTGAGAAAGGGTCTGAAATATAGCATTTAAAGGCCTAAATCAGACCTCTTAATTTGCAAAATTTCCCAGGTGAAGGCCTCTTGGCGTGTCTCCATACTTGCCACTTGATTACTGAGAGCTTTTGCTCAAGGTTGGCAGCTTGGCTGTGGATGTGATATACTTGTACACAAACACATCCCATGCCCATGCCCATGCCCTACACTACCTTTCCCAGTGTTCTCTCAGACCCACCACCTCTTGCCTAATCCTCCTGGCCAGTCACATCCTGACACACAGTTATTTCAGATTTGAAGGTCAAATCGATAAACAAACCCTGCTCTGATCATCTCAGTGGCATCCTACACCAGGGCTTCTACTACCTCTCATCATACTCTGAGATGAGGGATGTCCTACCCAAAATCCTACCCACATCTCCAAAAGTGGTGTTCTATCACCCAACAAATCTACAGAATATCCTCATCCATCCCTGTTCCAATCCTGCTCCCAATCCTGCTCCACATGGGTCATTCCCTTGTGGATGAGATGTGTAAGATGTGTACCAGACACACACACACACACACACACACACACACACACACACACACCATCTTGTACTGCAGTCCAGTCACAGGCATTTCCTTCCATAAAAGGTAAAAGGCAGGGTCATGTGTGAAAGCAGCCCCATTACATATCAGCTGTGCTTCAGTCACTGTACAGCATTGTATATAGTTATGACAGATAACCAATTCTCTCCTCACATGAATGGTCAACACCAATCTGTGACCAACTGCAAACTTGACCATCTAGTTGCCAAACATGCTGCACACCACGACACTTTAACAGCTGTTTAACAATGTGTGGTATTTGGATACCCCTTTCCAACTCAGGTTTCTCTGAACTATTCAGGTGAATGTGTCTCTCCAGCATATCCTGCATTCTCACAATCTCCTTGGCCTAATC
Organism: Schistocerca serialis cubense; assembly: GCF_023864345.2. Lineage (NCBI taxonomy): Eukaryota > Metazoa > Arthropoda > Insecta > Orthoptera > Acrididae > Schistocerca > Schistocerca serialis. Next base: position 248,246,417 of record NC_064646.1, read on the forward strand.
CCTACCCCGTTCCCACTGGCTCCCTTTACCTTCTCCCTTTTGCCTTCTGTTGTTCACACCACTCCTTCCCTGTACAGACTGTGTACTGCCTTCTCTTACTATCCCCCCCCCCCCCCCACCACCACCACCCATATGGGCCTTTTCTCTCATCCCCTCCCCCCTTCCCCTCTCCCTTTCTCTCTTCCCTCCTTATCTCCCCCTCCATCTCCACTCTCCTCTCTTTTTACCTCTCCCTTTCCCTTCTCTTTGGTATCTCTTATACACTCTGCCCCAACAGAATTCCTTTCAGCTTGCTGGGCAGTCATTTAGTCATCTGTCTCTCCCCTCTTGCCATGCAGTACCTCACTACAACATCCCTGCCTCATGCATCCTTCCCTACTCCATCCTCATGTCCATCAGCCCAGCCAGTTCCTCTCAATAATCATTAATCTATAATCACTGTCACCACGGCAGCAGTAATGTGTGTTTGTGTGCCTGTGTAGTTGTTTGTATGAATGCATGTACTTTCTACTAGAAAAAGAGCCATAGCTCGAAAGTTTGTGAAATCTATTTTCTGTTACATTTGTCTGTATGCCATACATCAGTCTGTTATAGGTGATTGGTTGCCATTTCCTTATTTTATGTATTGTTATGCCAGTACAATAACTTAAGGCCCAGATTTATACTAAAGAATTGATACAACCAGTATTTACTCATCATCTTCTTTTTTTTATTGAAGCTTTGCTGAAGTATACTGTTCTCTGCTAAATCAGAAGCCAGCATCTGAAGCTCGGTCAGAATTAAACCAAATTGTGAGTTCTCCATTAGCAGCATATATTCAGCAAGTTTCTTCTCCTATTGTTTGCTGAAAAAAGGCTTATGGCCCCTGTCCCTGTAAAATGTAGTTAGCCATTTCAATAATTTCAGTTTTATCATTTACATTTAATTATGTTTCCTGATTTAAATAATAAGCAATTAATTATTTAAGTCAAAATAATGGAAATCATATCGCAAATTTTAGACCCAAAATATCAGACATATGTTTCTGTGAAGCTTCTTTAGTACTAGTCTTTTATTTTACTCTCATTTTCAAATTAGTCTGTGGAATACTAAATTTCTTTAACACATTCTCGTGGTAGAACATCAGAAACAGATTTTCTACTTGCTGTTTTCGTATCTTGAAATGTTTTGTAGTTTCTAATATGGTTCCTAAATCTCTATCTTACCATTGTATAACCTAGCTGAAGCATTCCACTATCACTATGTCTTTGCCATGTATACAAACTTCTTGCATGATTCTTAAATCAATTGTTAGTGATGATTAAACAGTGTTTACTAATCATGTTCCCCTCTCATTTGTCTCCCACATATAAGCCACGTCATATTGAGTAAAACACTTGAGCCTTCAATGGCTATCTCTTCCATCATCATCAGGAGTAAAAATTAAATTGACTGCTGGGGCTGACATGGTTTTTTGCTTATATGGGCATGATTGCAGCATCTGTAACCAGTCAGAGAGGACAGAAGTGGTGCATGTGCAGAAGACAAGTTGTGCAGATCACAGTAGCTCCTGTTCGCCATAGGGCCAATGACGTCAGGTGACACAATAATAGCACCACACTTGAAACTGCCACTCCCATCTTCCTAGAAGCATCAGGCATCCATATTTGCTTTCACTTTATATCCAAAGCCCACCCTCATGCTCTACTAAGTGTGTACCCCTGGTCTCTGTTAAAGTTTTTGCTGTTTATTCTAATCTCAGCCTCCTCCTATGTAATGGATTCCCAATATGATGTTCCATGAGACAAGATTCTCATCTTTTGAAGTTGTATTTTATGTCCTTTTCCAGACAATGCTTACCTATGGCCGGCTTCTCAAGTACCCTCTCTTTAATATGTCACTTGCACTCAGTACAAAGCTCCACAACTGTGTGAACTGTTTGAACTTCATGGATGATGCCACATTCACAAGGGATGTCACAGACATCGGGCACTGGAAGAGGTATTTTGTCTTAAACAGGGTGTAATGTATCTCATATTCTGGGGGCAGGCTGGAACACAGATCCCAGTCCATGTTTCTGCAATATGTGCCCTAAATTGTTGCACATTGTCCAACACTATGGCAGGAATGCAGCTGGCTTGACCTCTTTGCCAATTCACAAGGCATTATTTGTTGGTGGCATCTGAAAGTGTTTGCAGTGTCTCCCTTGTTGTAACCATTCTTCCAGAACATGCTTCTCAATTGCTGTAATATAGACTTTAAGTAATCTTTGTTAGAAATAATTTTATCTGTGTGTACTAACATGTTCAGAACTGCTTTTTGTGTATAGAGCGGCAAAAACTATTAGCACACAAGTACCAAACAGTGTGCATTGGTTTCCAGTACACTGAATGACCAAGCTTACCTCCTGCCTTCCGCTCAACTAACACATCAAAGAATGATAGCTTTCCATCCTTCTTTACCTCGATAATAAATATATTGTTGGGATGGACATGGCTTGTGTGATCAATGATCTGCTGTAGTGCATTTTCACTATGTGACCATATCACAAAAGTGTAATCAGCATACTGTAGGAAGCAAGATGAACCCAATGTCACAGAGTTCAGGGCCTTCTCCTCAAAGTGATCCATAATGAAATTTGCAACTGCCAAAGAAATTGGGATCTGATCACTGTGCAATCAGTCATCTCACAATATTCATCACAGTACATGAGGTCATTGTTGTTCGAATATGTCAAAATAACTTGACATTATGTACATAGACTGAAGAGACAAGTGAAAATTTGTACCACCAAGGCTGTGAATCAAACCCAGGTCTCTTGCTTACTAGACAAGTGCATTAGCCACTAAGCCACCTTGGCACAGTGGTTTGCACAACTGTGTGGACTACCCTGGCATGTCTCCCTTCTCAGTCCAAATTCTCACTACTTTATAATCTCCCTTACACATGAACTGAATTGTCAAGGCTCTCCATGTTCTTGAATAGCACCTCAGCGTTGGATGTAAATGGTTGATGCAATCTGAAAACCCAAGTTCAGTGAAATGACACAATTTTGGAGACTTTACTGGGTCTCATACAGGTATGATTTTATGTACATAGACTGAAGTGGCAGGTTAAAACTTGAGCCAAAGTGAGCCCATATACCGGGTGATCAAAAAGTCATTATAAATTTGAAAACTGAAAAAATCATGGAATAATGTAGATAGAGAGATACAAATTGACACACATGCTTGGAATGACATGGGGTTTTATTAGAACCAAAAATATACAAAAGTTCAAAAAATCACGATACACTTGCGACTTCAGGTAACCCCAAAGCCAATAATCGCATGGTCTGAGGTCTGGGGACCTGGGAGGCCAAGCATGACGAAAGTGGTGGCTGAGCACACGATCATCACCAAACGACGCGCGCAAGAGACCTTTCACGCATCTAGCATTATGAGATGGAGCACTATCCTGCATAAACATCGTATGTTCCAGCAGGTGTTTATCACCTGGGCTGGGGATGATGCGATTCTGTAACATATCGGCGTACCTCTCACCCGTCACGGTAGAAGTTACAAAACCAGAATCACGCATTTCCTCGAAGAAAAAATGCCCAATAACAGTAGATGTGATAAATCCAACCCATACCATGACTTTCTCGTCATGCAATGGAGTTTCCACAACAGTTCTAGGATTTTCGGTAGCCAAAATTCTGCAGTTGTGGGCGTTGACAGACCCTCTGAGCGTGAAATGAGCTTTGTCGGTCCACAACATGTTACTCAACCAATCGTCATCTTCATCCATCTTTTGAAACGAGCACACCGCAAATGCCCTCCACTTCACTAAATCGCCAGGTAACAGTTCATGATGCCGATGGATTTTGTACAGACAGCATCGGAGGGTACGCCTAAGTGCCAACCAAACACTAGTGTATGGAATGCCGGTGCGACAGGCGACTGCACGAGCGCTGACTTCCCTGTGCATAGACGAACCCACTACAGTCTCCATTTTTTCCTGAACTGTCTCAGCAGCATTACGTCTTGTGCTCAGTTGGCCACTACAGTGTCTATCGTCTAAACAACCCATGGCTTCGAACTTCGAAATCATTCTCACCACAGCTGCATTTGTCAACGGACCTTTACCCATTTGAATCCCCTTCCTATGGCGATAGGAACATAACGCTGAACTAGCACATTCCCCATTCCGATAATACAGCTTCAGTAAAAGCGCCTTTTCAGGTAACGTCAACATGCTGCGACTGCTGGCCCATCTGATTCTCTCTCTCATTACAGCTCCTTTTATACATGATTGTCATGCGCAGTCACTGACGTTTTGCTGTCCAGCGCCATCTGTCAGACATTTTGTGAACTTTTTTCCCCCCCCTAATAAAACCCCATGTCATTCCAAGCATGTGTGTCAACTTTTACCTCTCTATCTACATTATTCCATGGTTTATTAAGTTTTCAAATTTATGCTGACTTTTTAATCACCCGGTATATAAAAGCCTCTGAAATTGTGTCATGTCAAACATCGTGACAATCCCAGTTGGAAACCGATGGGCCAAAAGATCCAGCTTGTCTTGTACTGTTGGCACCCTCATCAAAAATGGCACTATGTCCAGACCACCCATTATGTCATTTTGACTTGTCTTCATTTTCTTGAGTGGCTCAACAAATGTCTGTGAATTTCATACATCGTGTCCACAATGTCCCATTGTGGGTGCAATAACAGTGGGCCTAAGAGGGACATTTTCTTTGTGTATCTTCAACAATCTATAAATCCTCGTAGGTTGGTGGCACAAGGCACTAATTTCTTCAGCACTTCATGTGTTATGCCAGAGTCTTTTAATAATGCCCCTGTCTTTCTGATAATGGCCTGTGTCAGATCACAAATCAGCTTCTAGTATGTATTATCTTCTAATAAATGTAGCACCTTAAGGTCAGGTCTTCAGTGATGAGAACCAATATGGCATTTCCTTTATCACCTAGCAAAACAACCAAGACCTCACACTCACATAACAAGTGTAAACCATGTCATTCCTTCTGGCTAATATCAGATTTTGGTGACTTAGCTTTTGACATAATTTGGCTGGTAATTAACCTGACCTCGTCAGCTGTGTTGTGAGAGAGATTCCTAATGCATTGCTGTGTTCCACTAACAATATTCAATACTGGCAGATGTTGTGGGGCTGTAGAAACTTAAGGCCTTCAGAAGCTTGAGTGTTTTATTCAATGATACAGCCTGTAAACCGAGAAGAGTTTATTCAGGCATGCTGCTGTGAAAAACTGTGGAAACATGATGTTTAAATGTTTTCTTGCAACTACTCTGAGTATCCACTGATATGTCCACTTTTCTAATTCATTAGTATAGCACTGACATTTAATTTCTGTTCATATATTGACAGGGAGAAGCAGCATACCATTACTGGCAGTGGAACCTGCTGTTTTCATGACCTTTTTGGCAAGTGCACTAACCAGTACTGTGACACAGAAACTATTGTTAGACCGTGTTTGCCAGAAAGAACTAGGTCTTTCACAGGATCACTGTATGTCACTAAATGATACTGAAAAGAACATGATTCAACCACAAGTTGCCAATTTGCTTACAGCAAAGGCCCTACTTGAAAACCTAGTGCCTGCCATAATGACTGTATTCATTGGGCCATGGAGTGATAGGGGTGGACGGCTACCACTTCTGATGTGTCCCATGATTGGTAATATGTGTGTTATTGATTTTTACTTTTATTGTTATTTCATATCCATTAAGTTTGGTAGTTATATTCATATTACCAGTACTCTACACAAAGATTTCAGTTTTTTTAACTGCTATGCATATATTCATCATAACTGATTTATCTTGAAATGTAAATTAAAAGCTGGAACAATAGTCAAAGATCAAGAATAAAATTAATTTACTTTTGAAAAATTAATTTTAAGGAAAGGTACCCATAGTTGTCACTAACTTTTGAATGAGACCAATTTATTTATTTTTCAGCATATAAAAAAAAAAGACGTTTGGTGCAATTTGACATGCTATGGACCGTTGGAAATGGAAAAAGGGAGAGGGAAGTAGGGAGCACAAGGATGGGAGTAGATGCAGAACTGATCTGTTAGTTACATATTAGAGTGAATACTATGTGTTAGATGCATAGGCTGTGGTCGTTAAGTTGTTGGTGGATCTCTTCGGTATTTTGGGTAAAGGCCAGCTAGGGCAGATTGCATAGTTTTCAAATATACAAAGGGCATTCAAAAAGTTTTGCACATTTGTCTCTATTTTTTTTTTATTTTTTGCAGGAGGAGAATGAAATGTTTTGTGAACATACTTGGAACATTTAGCTAAACATTAAGCCTACTCAATGTAGCCTCCATCAGCTGTGACACATTTGGCCTGTACGGGTAATTTCACTACATAAAGGAAAACACTTGTGTGGAATTTATACTGTGAACGACCACCTTTATTGTACCGCACAAACACACTTCATACATACGTTAACGCGGGAAAATGAACACTCGTCGTGTCCTCCAAAGAACCCCGCTTATAAAGAGAATCTCTCAGTGTCTTGTCGACTATCGACTTGTCACTCCCACAGGCCCAACGTTCTTTCCATGACGTAAACGCACTTTGGTAAAATTCTGGGGATTGACTTTTACACCATCGCTTGACACAGGAAATAAAGTCCTTCTCACTATCAAATGTTTTACTGTGCAGGTGAGCCTTTAGATGACCATAGAGGTAAAAATCAAATGGAGCCAAGTCCAGACTGTAGGGAGGATAAGGAATAATTTTCCAAGCCATTTTCCTGATTTTTTCCTGCATCATAAGGGCTGTATGGGGTTTGGCATTGTCATTGTGTAGTCTGAAGCTGTGGTCTGTGGGCCTTGATGGCACATCACAGCTTGTGCATTCACAAACAGTAACAATCCTGGTTAATTGTGGAGCCAGGTTCCAAAAACTCAATGAAAATGACACCACACTGACCCCAGAAGAAGGAGGCCATCACCTTCCAGCCTGCTGTTCATGACAGTCTTGGTTTCTTTTTCTGAGGGGAACCTAGATGACTCCACTCCATGGATTGGGTTTTGTTCTCAGGTTCAGACAAAAACAGCCATGTTTCATGCTGGGTAATGACTCTGTTAAAGCACTGTTTCCACTCTTCAGTAAAGGTCTTCATGAGAACCTCGCACACATTCTTCCTCATTGTTTTCATTTCTCTTGTCAATAAACTAGGCACCCAACATGCACAGATTTTTCTTTATCCTAGTGACTGTACCAGTGATACCACACTACCCAATGACAAACGAGTCATTCCAGCAAGCTGTCATATCATCACACATCTGTCATTTTGGATGATTTGATCAATGGTCTCCTTATTCACATCACTCACTGCCGTCGATGGTCTACCGCATGGTGGATTGTCCACTAGAGATAAATCACCTTCTTTAAACCTCTGCAACCATCACTGGATACTGCTGCAATCCACTGTGTCCTCCCCATAAACAGGGAGAAATTTCCTGTGAATTAATGTGGCAGAGTCATCACCGATCTTGAAGAGGAATTCCATCACCAACGTGGTTGCAACCTGACATCTACTTCATGGTCCATTATGGCTCACTTGTAAATAAAAGAAAATACTTTTATACACCAACTTATAGCTAAATGTTCCAAGTATGTCCACAAAAAGTTTCATTCTCCTCCTGCAAAAAATTAGACGTGATTGTGCAAAACTTTTTGAATGCCCTTTGTATATTTGAAAAAAGGCTATTTGATGAAGATATTGTTGTTGAAGAACATAGAACCCTTATGGAAGGTAAAAAAAGTCACCAATGAAGATGATACTAAGAGTGATTTTGAGGATGATCCAGAGATATAGCTAGAAAATGGGCTGACATCAGAAAATGGTTCAACATAACATGTCAGTGACAATAGCTGTGGTTCCTCATATTGTCCATCACCACCAAAGAAGAATACAAAAGAATCTGCTGAAGGTTATATGGCGAATACCTACAGAATCTGGACGAAGCAGCCAAGAGGTAATGATCCTCCACAGTGATGCTTTTCTGGAGTAGCCCTAGACATGTCCCCTTGTGTCAAATTCGCTACTGTAATGTCAAAAGAAAGACAAATAAAAAGCAAGACAGTTTTGCAAAATGTCATAAAGATGCTGAAATAACATGACAGCAACAGGAAGGTGCTACAAGAAAGAATAAGTAATGAGGTATGTGATCAGTTCACTGGAATGCAAAAACAACATGGAATTGTACATGAATGCTACAAATCTGAACAATATCTTTTAAAGTACAAATTTCCATTACTGAATGCAATTGCTCATCCACCTACAGTATTCAGCCACATCTGGACCAATCTGCATGAGGCTTCCTGTCTCTAAGTGTACTCATAGTCTACATTTGACAGCTCCTACATTTCTTGCCCATAGCAGCTCTAATTTGCATCATATTCACATTTCGATACTGAAGTTATGAAAAGGATAGATTGCTACTCACTGTAAAGATGACACTTTTAGTTGCAAAAAGGCACAACAAAGAGACTGTTACTCACTAAGCTTTCAGGCAAAGTCTTCTTCAAAAAAGAAAGGAAAACACACACACATTCACACAAGCAGGCACACTTCAGGCACACATGACCACCATCTCTGGCTACTCTAGCCCAACTGCTGAGTGACCAAAAATGGCAGTCATGTGTGTGTTAGGTGTGCCTGTTTGTGTGAACATGTGTATGTGTTCCTTTCATTTTTGAAGAAGGCTTTGGCTGATAGCATGTAACAAACTTTTTGTTGTACATGTCTGCAACTCAGTGTGTCATCTTTTCAGTGAGTGGTGATCTATTCTTTTTATAATCATCGGTATTCTAAACTGGAGTTTCCATTGTTTGATATTTCAATATTGGTTATTCAACACACTATATAGATTCAAAATGTGTGCAACAACAGTTGGGTACCCTTCCTTAGATAAAATGGCAATAATGTAGTTTTAAAAAGTGATCAGGAATGTTTACATAAAAATATTGTTCAGTGAGCTCAAATCCAAGTGAACTCTGTCTTTCCTCACTTTTGCAACAGGTGGATCTCTCCCATCCCGGGGTCTGAGTGATTACCCATCCTTTCCACCCTACTTCAATCTATCATTGTTTTCTCCCTAAGGAAGGAACTTACTGCTCCAATTTATTTGATTTGATTTTTTATTTGGTCCTGTTGGTTACATATTGGACAAAGGGTGTAGTAGTAACATAGACATGTTAAGTGAAATAATACAAAATTATGTGAGCATTTTATATATCATGCAAATACTTATTTTCTATGAACAATTGACTGTGGACAATATTAAAACCTGCATTTTACTCGTATAAGTCCAAATTAATGTTTAAAATAGCAGAATGAATGGAAGTACACATTTTTATTCCAGTGTCACATATAAATAATGAAATTTACATTTTGTCATTATGATTTAAACTAAAACAAAAAATTTTTATCTTCATCACACAAGTAAGTTCAGGTGAATAGTTAATAGAGTATAATAAATGGTAGTAGACATGTTGGTGTCAGTGGAAAGTATTCAGATGACCCAGACGGTGTAACACTGTGCCAAGATGTGCTGGCCGTGCACCAAGGCATGTTTAGCCACAGGGTGATCCTCATTACCAACAAACACTGTCTGCCTGTGTCCGCTCATGCGAATGGACAGTTTGCTGCTGATCATTCCCACATAGAAGCCTTCACAGTGTAGGCATGTCAGTTGGTAAATCATGTGGGTGCTTTCACACGTGGCTGTGCCTTTGATCCTGTACACCTACAGGACTGGAGTAGGTGGTGGTGGGAGGGTGCATGGGACAGGTCTTACACCGGGGGCAGTTACAAGGGTAGGAGCCAGAGGGTCGGGAAGGTGGTTTGGGGATTTCATAGGGATGAACCAAGAGGTTACGAAGGTTAGGTGGATGGCGGAAAGACACTCTTGGTGGAGTGGGGAGGATTTCATGAAGGATGGATCTCATTTCAGGGCAGGATTTGAAGAAGTCATGTCCCTGCTGGAGAGCCACATTCAGAGTCTGATCCAGTCCCAGAAAGTATCCTGTCACAAGTGGGGCACTTTTGGGGTTCTTCCTTGGGAAGTTCTGGGTATGAGGGGATGAGGAAGTGAAGCCTTCTATGTGGGAATGACCAGCAACAAACTATCCATTTGCATGAACAGACACAGGCAGACAGTGTTTGTTGGTAATGAGGATCACCCTGTGGCTAAACATGCCTTGGTGCACGGCCAGCACATCTTGGCACAGTGTTACACCGTCTGGGTCATCTGAATACTTTCCACTGACACCAACCTATCAGAACTCTGGAGATGGGAACTTGCCCTTCAATATATTCTCTCTTGCCGTTACCCACCAGGCCTCAACCCCCACTAATTTCAAGTTGCTGCTGCTCGTACCTCACCTGTCATTCTACAACATCTTTGCCTCTGTACTTCCGCCTTGACTGACATCTCTGCCCAACCTCTTTGCATTTACATTTGTCTGCCTGTGTCTGTATATGTGCGGATGGATATGAGTGTGTGTGCGTGAGTGTTTACCTGTCCTTTCCCCCTAAGGTAAGTCTTTCCACTCCCGGGATTGGAATGACTCCTTACCCTCTCTCTTAAAATGCTTTCGTTTGGTAAGTTACATCATCTTTGTTTTTAGATATATTTTTCCATTTCTTGGGGTGCACTCAGCCTCGTGATGCCAATTGAGGAGCTACTCGACTGAATAGTAGTGGCTTCGGTCAAGAATACCATCATAACGACCGGGAGAGTTGTGTGCTGACCCTCACGCTCCTCCTATCCACACCCTCCTCTGAGGATGCCACGGTGGTCGGATGGTCCGCGTAGGCCACTCATGACCTGAAGACAGAGACCTTTTTTTAAAATGTATATGCAGATTTGTAACAGTAAATAGCTTGAGAGTCTTAAAGAGATCTCTGCAGAATGTTCTGTTAGAGACCCTACACATCAACCTCACTGCTTGTTTTTGAGATTTGAAGACTCTTTCAACGACTGTAGCATTTCCCCAGAAGATAATGCCATAGGAGAGTATAGAATGAAAATATGTAAAATATGAGAAAAGCAATATTTCTGTGTTAACAAGGTCAGAAACAGCTCTCAGGGGCAAAACATGCTGTGTTAGGTTTTTTGACCAGCCAATCAATTTTCTCTGTTCATCTTAGCTGGCTGTCTGTTTGGATGTCTAGGAATTTTGTATGTAAGGTTTTATAGATTTTTTGGCTGTTGATCTCCATTTCAGGAACTTGGAGTTTTTTATTTAGTGTCTGAAACTGTATAATATTAGTTTTTGAAAAATTTACGCTTAGGCTATTTGCTGTGAACCATTTGTGTACTTGGTTAGTGACTGTCAAGGTGGTATTCTGCATTGTGGAGTAGGGACTCTTGATCAGAATACTCGTATCATCTGCAAATGTGACTATTTTTTCTCTGTCATTAATTGTAACTGGTAGATCACTAATGTTGATCAGGAAAATTGGTGGCCCAAGGATCGAGCCCTGGGGGACCCTGTATTTTACATTTCCACAGTCTGAGTTAACTATTAAACCTGTCTCTATTAAGATAAGTCTTTGCTTCCTTTTGTGTAGTTAACACTCTAGCCATGTTAAAGGTTTGCCTTTGATGCCATAGTGTGGAAGCTTATTTAACAATGTATTATGATCTACACAGTCAAAAGCTTTAGCAAAGTCACAGAATATCCCCACTGGATATCTTCTGAGATTTAAGAGATTTAAGTCACCTAGAGATTCATCTGATAGACTAAATATAGCTCTCTCTCTCTCTCTCTCTCTCTCTCTCTCTCTCTCTCTCTCTCTCTCTCTGGAGAATCCCTAACAAAAGCCAAACTGTGTAGATGCCAGTAAGCCATTTTGTGTCATATGGTCATAAATCATATCATAAACTGCTCTCTCAGACATCTTTGACAACGCTGGCAGCAATGAGATAGGCCATTAATTGGCCACTTTTGTGGATGGACATCACTATTGCATGTTTCAGTTTGTCTGGAAGTGTCCCAGTTTTCATTGACTGGTTACACAAATAGCAAAATATGTGACTGATTAAGCCTGCACATGATTTTAGAATCCTATTTGATATTCCATCATATCCAAAAGATCCAGACTTTTAAGTAATTTTACAATTTTTTCAATTTGTTTAGTAGTTTTGCTTTTGAAATAAAGTGCTGTATTTGGTGTGATTTGCATGTGATTTATTAGCTCTGTGACTTCTGTGAGGGTCCTTGTTCTTTCAACTACAGTGAGAAAAAAGTTTTTAATGTCATATTCTGCAACTTTTTGATTATCCGTGTGGAGACCCTGCTTCTTCAGACTTATGTTCCTGTTTGACTCACTTTTTATGGTGTTCCATATAGTTTTTACTTTATTGTTTGACTTGCTGATTTTTTTCTGCTTAATGCACTTGTTTGGCCTTTCTGAATACACATGTTAGAATTTTACAGTATTTTTTGTAATGTAGTTTCACTGCTAGGTTTGTACTACCCCTTTGTTCTATATACCAGTCTCTCTTTTTGATATTTTGACGCCAGCTATTATCACTCTTTCCTCCCACAACAGATTGATTTCATTTTAACCTGTCTTTGCTGAAAGCAGGTATCAAAATGTTTGAGAAGTAAGTCCAGGAATTAACTGAATTTCTCATTTATTGTAACTGCCTGGTACACTTCCTCCCACTGTTGATGATGTAAACTGTTTCTAAACAAGCTAGTAGATTCCATATTTATTGTTCTAATATGTTTAACCTGGGTGTGATCATTTTTTGTTTTCCTACTGGCCAGTTTTAAGGTTGTTAATTGAGCATTGTGATCAGATATGGCTCTTGTTTTTACATCATTGTAATTTGTGGGATCTAGTAACAGATTATCTATCAAGCTCTTGCTGTAGCCGTGTAATTTTGTTGGGAATGAAACCATCAGGAGTAGGTTGAGAGTTGAGAATGATTTCAGTTGTTTATGGCTGTTGTTATTTGAAAGAAAATGAATGTTAAAATTGCCATGTACTATAATCTGACTGTTATTCCTATAAAGTTTTGTGAGAACTAATTCTAGCTGCAAGAGGAACATTTTAATGTTTCCCACATATGCCCCGTAAATTGAAATTATTATGAGGAACTGAGTTTCCAGTTCTAATTTGACAGCGCAGCATTCAAAATGTTCGATATGTTACTGAGCTACATCTGTGGTTTGTGATCTAAGAGTATGGTGCATATAAATTGCCATGCCACCTTTCCTTAAGTTGGTCTAGCAGTAGTGAGAAACAATTCTACAACTACTTAATTGTATTTGACTGATTTCTATATCTTCCAGTTGTTGTTCAATTAGGCAGAACACATCAGCAATGGCTTCATCAGTGTCAGCTGTTTCTTGAAGAGAAAGCAGTAGTTCCTCTTCTTTATTTAAAAGGTCTCTTGTATTTTGATGAAATATCTTTAGGCTATTCAGGTATTCTGTTGTACTTCTTACAGATTTCATAATGTTAGATTCGACATGAGCTAAACTATTATTAAAGGGTACAGCATTTACTCTGTAACCTCCCTATCCTCTAATCTAAAAATGGCTTTCTTTAAGTGTTAACTACTATAGAAACAGGCTACAGTGGCAAACAATCACTATTCCTCTTTTTGTAGTGGGAGATACAAGATTTGTGTGTGTGTGTGTGTGTGTGTGTGTGTGTGTGTGTAACTTTTCTTGCATCTGACATGAGAGAATTACATGTGATTGTTTCGACTGTTTATTGAGTTACGAACTTTTACACAAGGCCGTTCAAATGAAGGCCACATGTGATCTTTGACCAATGCTGCTGATGTCTAGAACATTCACATTTGCAAACTGACTGTATGTGTTTGAGAGCTGTTCATTTGCAGTGCTGATCTCTTTGTTCACACATGACCAGGGCAGTAAATCATATCAGTGTATAATGTTGACATATATAACATTTGTCTGGCCAGATAACTAAAGTACTTCTTTAGTTCTTGGTAGGCTATTGAAGTTTCATTCTGGTATACATCGTTTGAGCCACCAAACATTACAACATAATGCTCCGAATGAACGTACTTTGATACTTGAGACAGCAATGCCCCAGGCTTGACAAAGCCTGTTGCCTTCACAGTTTCCACTACTTCATTTGCTCAAGAGGCAATCCCTCATCCGTGGCTGTCAGCAAAAATTACAAGCTTTCTCAGGCAGTTACAATCTGAACCATGTTTGCAGATGTTTTCAGGAACAGGAACAGCACCACGTGAAATTTTTATATCTTCATGTTGATGTTTGGAAATGGTAGTCTTCCTGAGAATAGTTATTGAAACACTTGGTATTTGGTAATGTTCAGTGTGTCCTGCAAAAGCATCATTGTCATTATTGACACTAAGCACTTCAAATTTGTTTGTTATAGGAATATTTGTTGGCCTATTTATTATATCAGTACATATATTGCACTTTGATGTTTTTGTAAAGTTCTCATTTCCTTTCATCAAGGAGTCTATCTTTGCACATTGAAAGTGAAATTTTGACTCACACTTCACACATACAATACCACTTTTAATGGTTTTCCTGCATTTTTTACATGTGCCATAACATTTGTTGCTCCAAGGCATAGTATTAGTAGCTAATAACAATTCACTGTTTCTTTTATTATCATATTCACTGTTTTGTTACTTGAGATTGTCATATTTATATTTTAAAGCATTAATATCTTCTAACAGCATGGAAATGATTTCGTCTTTGCAGTCTTTCATTATTGTTTTGCCCAGGGCCATATACATTACAACTCTTGCAACACCGTTGTTTCCATCTCAGATGTACATTTACTCATGTAAAATGATACATAGTTTTACAGAATATCCACATTATACCCTTTACAGCACATGTCCTGCAGTAGCAAAGTTGAGATCTCTGCTCTCACGGTTTGTACAATGATGTGCTTGTTCCATATACAATTTCAATTTTGCACCACAGTGTTTTTTCTTTCAGAAACTTTTTTTTATAATAAAACACGCAGTACACACTTGATCATGATATACATCAAATTTGTTACACATTAAGCTCTTTTTAATATTTCAGTGGCACTTATTCTGGCAACTAACAAACTTGCAACTTACTCTCTCTGCCAAATTATCCCAATCCAAAAACCAGGCACAGCTTTTCATTCCCTACTTTTAAAGGAGTCTGTCTGCAGTAATTGCTATTTTACACACTGCAGGTTAAATACGTGACTGTAAAGATATGAAAGAATAATTTTTGAAAACATAATACAAACATTGAAACTTTTAAGTGTGATAATAACTGTTTTGTAAGAGATCTATGCCATTCTTTGCTATCTGTATACATATTCACAGAAGCATGCTGCAACTTAATTACTGTTTTTCAGGCTATAGTATTACATACATCATTTATGGTGCATTGTCAATGAAGAAAGACTTGGCACCAGAGTACTTCCTTCCTGCATCCATTCCTCTTGGTTTGAGTGGCGGCTTTATTTCAGTACTGGCAGGTTCCAACAGTTACATCGCTGATATATTTCCAGAGGACAAAAGGAGTGTTAGGTAAATAGTCTTTCTTTATAATGTGATACGTTTAACAGTGTTTATATATCTAGTATAATAAACCCAGAGACAATTTCTGAATATTAAATATTTATATACAGTTTTCACGTATCCTAGTACATTTCATGGATGGTTAACAATGTAAAAAGATAGAAATAAGGAAGTAGAATGGCCTTGTATTGAATCCAGAGGCTTGGTCTCTTAAGGTTAAGCACTTTGAGGTGATACCAAAGCTATCATAATTTCAGAGGTAAAAATTATATTTCTAAATTTTAAACCTTTACACTTTCTTCAGAAGCAGAAGCTTTGAAGAAAGTACAGAACAGAGAAAATCTGAGCAGATAACATAATGGCAAGTCAAGGTTGCAAAACGTGAGAAATGATTATAAAGTTGGCAAACAGACTGAGAGAGAAGATTCCACATATACAGATTCTAGGTTTGATCCGGTACATAGCTTTATCATACTCAGAAGAAGCAATAAAAGAAGTGTAGGAGGTATATGCACAGAAATTCCAAAGCAGATTAGAGAAGAAATAGCTTGCCATTTGTAACCCTGGTAGGAGAAAGTTTCGTTTAAGGACAACACAAAAGACAGAATCATAGTGGCATGTAATTTCTGTGTTAACGAGATGAACAATGGCATCTAATGGATTTATGGAAGACATGGCCAGACGACATCTAACTGAAATACTCTCTTTGTTGCCTATTTAGGCTGATTAGCTTTATTTTCATATAATATTGTTGGAACTTTTCTGAACATTAGTGATTAATAGTTGTATAATAGGCAGAAAAATCAATGAGAACACTCACTATAGAGGCAAAAGTCAATTGAACCATAGCTACAGTATATTTTGGTCCAATGGCTGTAGATGTTTCTGGAGTAATAATGAGAGTGCAACAGTGCTCATATCTGTGGAGTAAGAGTTGTAATTACTTAATGTTACCCAGGAGACTAAGAAAGTCTGGTAAGCATCATTTCGCAGCTATTAGCAAACTACAGGATTGTGAAAAGCACATGGTGTCTGCCAAACAATGTTGCTTTCACCTATGATGATCTAATTACATTGTATAGCAAACTTTGCAGTCCACCTGAAGCATGTGGACTGTGGCCATGAATACTTCCTTCGAGATCACAATAAGAACAGGAACATTTCAACAATAGTTAAAACAAAATCTAAATGAATGAGGGCAATTAGGAAATTTATAGGTTTAAGGTGGTGTAGCAAAACAGTAGACAGTAAAAATAAATATGGTAATTTAAAAGTAATGCTATGAGGCTTCCCTTCTTGTAATCTGTGGGAACATTTTTGTTGAGCATGTCACTCTTACCGACAGACTACAGTTCTGCCCTGTGATGATGTATTCATTTGGCAAATTATTGCAGACATTGAATAGGTACACTGTATGACTACCTTTGTTTCTTTCAAGTGAATAATACAGGGGCCTGTAGGAATATCATGTCCATGTTCTTGATTTTGAACAGTTCTCCATTGGGAAACTGTGTACTTAACCACATCCTATCACTTCAAAATTGTATCAAGAAAGGTTTAAGTAATGTGCAGATGTGAGATTACATGCACAGTCCATAAGGCCTCTTGACTTCAACATTACTGGATGCATCTGGGATGCTCTCTCAATATGGACAGGAATGGACTGTCCTCTAACAAAACTCTGTGAACTGTAAGCTGCAGTTTCATGGCCACATTTTCTCAACCTATCCAGTATTTTATGAATTCTGTCCCATCCCACACTGTCACCATTACTTTGTTAGTACTGTAGATTAGTAGAATATATTTGTAAATTAATTGCTCAAAAGTATATTTCTGGAAAGAGTTCCTTTCATTTCTTCTTCTTTTCTCAAATGCAAATTCAATAGTCGCTTACATTTAACAGTAATATATTCAAGTGACTGAATTGATCTCAAACTTAACCTACATCTAGATACATATTCTGCAAATCACTTTGAAGTGCACAGGAGAAGGTAATTTCCATTGTATCAATTATTAGAGTTTCACCTCATTCCATTCATATTTGAATGTTTAAATGCCTTATTATTGCTGTAATTAGTTCAGTCTTCTCTTTGTGGTCTCCATGGGATTGATACATGCAGAACAACATGTTCCTAGATTCTTTAAGTACTACTGGTCCCTGAAACTTTATAAGTACAATTTTGTGGGAAGTTATTATTAATATTTTCTTCCAAGTCATTAATATACAATATGAACAACAGGGTCTCAATGAATTTCCCTGGTAAATGACTGAAGTTCCTTCTATTTTTAGCAGTGATACTTCATCCAAGATAACATGTTGTGTCCTTTCTACCATAAAATCCAGTACAGTCACTACTTTCATTTGATACTTCATGTAATTGTACTCTCAATAATAAACCTTGGTCTGGTACTATGTCAGCTGCTGTTTGGATGTCAAGAAATACAGAATCCTCCTAATTGCATTGATTAATGGCTTTCAGGATGCCATGTGAGAAATGCCTGAGTGTGGTTTTGTATGACTGATGGTTTTGGAACCATGCTGGTTGCCATAGATAATGTTGTTCTGTTTGGGCTTGCCTCATTGTGCTTCAACTCAGAATATGTTCTAACAAGGAAACCTCCCCATTGCATCCCCTTCAAATTTAGTTATAAGTTGGCACAGTGGATAGGCCTTGAAAAACTGAACACAGATCAATCGAGAAAACAAGAAGAAGTTGTATGGAACTATGAAAAAAATAAGCAAAATTTACAAACTGGGTAGTCCATGTGCAAGATAGGCAACATGAAGGGTAGTGTCAGCACAGGAGCGCCGTGGTCCCGTGGCTAGCATGAGCACCTGTGGAACTAGAGGTCCTTAGTTCAAGTCTTCCCTCAAGTGAAAAGTTTAATTTTTTACTTTCAGACAGTTATTATCTGTCCGTCCGTCCATTCGATGCGAGGTAACTGGGCCGTAGTATGCGGACCCTACACCTAAACATCGCACGGTTTTGAGGTGCGGTCGCAAAACACAGACACTAAACTTATTACAGTGAACAGAGACGTCAATGAACGAACGGACAGATCATAAACTTTGCGATAATAAAGAAAGAAAATTTTTCAATAGAGGTAAGACTTGAACCAAGACCTCTCGTTCCGCAGCTGCTCACGCTAACCACGGGACCACGGCGCTCCTGTACTGACACTACCCTTTATATTGCCTATCCTGCACATGGACTACTCAGTTTCTATATTTTGCTTATTTTTTTCATAGTTCCACACAACTTCTTCTTGTTTTCTCGATTGATCTGTGTTCAGTTTTTCAAGGTCTATCCACTGTGCCAACTTATAACTAAATCTGAGGGGGGTGCGATGGGGAGGTTCCCTTGTAAGATTTCACAACAGTTAGATAGATGTTAATGATATTAGGCAGCAGTTTTGTGGATAACTTCTCCTACCCTTCTTGTAGACACCTTCAACTTGGGCATTCTTACAACCATTGGACACAGTTTTTTGTTCAAGGGACATATTATACACTACTGGCCATTAAAATTGCTACACCAGGAAGAAATGCAGATGATAAACAGGTATTCATTGGACAAATATATTATACTAGAACTGACATGTGATTACATTTTCACGCAATTTTGGTGCATAGATCCTGAGAAATCAGTACCCAGAACAACCACCTCTGGCCGTAATAACGGCCTTGATACACCTGGGCATTGAGTCAGGCAGAGCTTGGATAGCGTGTACAGGTACAGCTGTCCATGCAGCTTCAACACAACACCACAGTTCATCAAGAGTAGTGACTGGCGTATTGTGACGAGCCAGTTGCTCGGCCACCATTGACCAGACGTTTTCAACTGGTGAGAGATCTGGAGAATGAGCTGGCCAGGGTAGCAGTCGAATATTTTCTGTATCTAGAAAGGCCCGTACAGGACCTGCAACATGCAGTCGTGCATTATCCTGCTGAAATGTAGGGTTTCACAGGGATCGAATGAAGGGTAGAGCCACGGGTCGTAACACATCTGAAATGTAATGTCCACTGTTTAAAGTGCCGTCAATGCGAACAAGAGGTGACTGAGACGTGTAACCAATGGCACCCCATACCATCACACCCGGTGATACGCCAGTATGGCGATGACGAATACACGCTTCCAGTGTGTCTTTGCCGTTATGTCGCCAAACACGGATGCAACCATCATGATGCTGTAAACAGAACTTGGATTCATCCGAAAAAATGACGTTTTGCCATTCGTGCACCCAGGTTCGTCGTTGAGTACACCATCGCAGGCTCTCCTGTCTGTGATGCAGCGTCAAGGGTAACCGCAGCCATGGTCTCCGAGCTGATAGTCCATGCTGCTGCAAACGTCGTCGACCTGTTGGTGCAGATGGTTGTTGTCTTGAAAACGTCCCCATCTGTTGACTCAGGGATCGAGACGTGGCTGCACGATCCGTTACAGCCATGTGGATAAGATGCCTGTCATCTCGACTGCTAGTGATACGAGGCCGTTGGGATCGAGCACGGCATTCCATATTACCCTCCTGAACCCACCGATTCCATATCCTGCTAACAGTCATTGGATCTCGACCACTGCGAGCAGCAATGTCGCGATATGATAAACCACAATTGTGATAGGCTACAATCCGATCTTTATCAAAGTTGGAAATGTGATGGTACTCATTTCTCCTCCTACATGAGGCATCACAACAAGGTTTCACCAGGCAACACCAGTCAACTGCTGTTTGTGTATGAGAAATCAGTTGGAAACTTTCCTCATGTCAGCACATTGAAGGTGTTGCCACCGGCGCCAACCTTGTGTGAATGCTCTGAAAAGCTAATCATTTGCATATCACAGCATCTTCTTCCTGTCAGTTAAATTTCGCATCTGTAGCACATCATCTTTGTGGTGTAGCAATTTTAATGGCCAGTAGTGTAGTTAAAATGGTGACTATCTCATTGAAGAATCTGACAGGGATTTCACTAGGCCTCAGAGCCTTGTTTCATTTTAGCGGTATTAGCTGTTTCTCAATGCCACTGACTCTAATTTCTACAGGGTGCTCGGAAATTCCTGTTACAAGCTTCTAGGTCTTATTGAGAGGAATGAGTGAATAATATTTTGAATAGGAACCCATGTCCAAAAACATACTGTTTCCGTGCTACAACCACCTGAAAACCTGTTGGTAGTGAGTAATATATGAGGTTCATTCAAATGAAACCTGGTCAGTGCGTCTACCTTTGGCTTACACCTAAGGTGGCACCATGTATCTGTGGGTATCATGGCACCATCTACTGGTAGAGAGACTGATGTGTATGCACCGTTTGATGTTGCATAGTGCCAATGTCATTTTATGCCGAAGAGAAGGTGGTCACACAAGTTATTGTCCACTACCGAACATGCAAGTGAGTAAGCAGGAAGAATGAGGAGTGATTCGATTTTTGGTGGCAAAGGGAGTTGGAGGCCATGAAATGTATCGATGGATGAAGGATGTGTATGGTGAGTACAGTCTGAGTCATTTGAATGTTGTGGAATGGTGCAAGTGATTCCGTGAAGGCCACAAGTCATTGGAAGAAGATGCTTATTTTGGACAGGCTCATCGTTTCATAACACCGAAAATGGTTGCAGAAGTGAATGCTTTAGTCTTGGACAATTGCAGAATCACCGTGGATGAGATACATTGGTTACTAGGTATTAGCGTGAGCTCCGCCCGCACCATAATGCATCAACACTTGAACTTTTGAAAAATCTATGCGCAGTGGGTTCCCCACCAACTGACTGCTGAACAGCGCTATACTCTAATAGTGGCACTGTCGTTGAGTCATCTGTAATGTTATTGTGAGGAGGAATATGGTTTTCTGTCACGTATTGTCACAGGTGATGAAACATGGTGTCACCATTTTGAACCGGAAAGCAAGCATCAGAGCAAGCAGTGGAAACATGCTCCTGCACCACCTCCAAATAAATCAAAGGCCATGCACACCAGTTCTGGTAAGGTCATGATGTCCTTTTTTGACCAAAAGGGCCCACTGCTGTCAAGTTCCTAGAATGGGGAACCACCATCAATGCCCAGCATTACCAAGCCACTTTACAGAGCCATGGATGAGCCATCAGGTCGAAACGCCGAGGCATGTTGTCCAATGACATTATCCTCCTGCATGATAAGGCCCACCCACAAACGGCCAATGTGGTGCAGACAACATTGCAGCAGTTTTGGTGGGAAATGTTGGAACATCCACCGTTCAGTCCTGACCTTTCACCGTGTGACTTTCATTTGTTTGGACCTCTAAAACAAGCTATTCACGGACATCAATTCACAACAGACAACGAAGTTTGTGACTGGGTTCAGGTCTGGATCCCAGCAGCCTACTAGCTTCTTCAAGGATGGAATCGACCGGCTAGTGTCACACTGGGAAAAATGTGCAAACAGTTTTGGTGACTATTTTTGAGTATGTTTACTGTGTATAACTACAGTTTTGAGTTAATAAAATTGTTACCGTTACTTTACACTAGTGACCGGGTTTCATTTGAATGCCTGTTATGTTAGGTGTGGTCCAATACATCACTTGTTTTACATTTCCACTCATTAATAAACAAAGAAACTGCTTGTGTACTCCATGATGGGTTCCCTTCAATGTGATGCAGCATAGACTCTTCCACTTCGAGCATTTGGTGCCTCCTTTGAGTTCCACAGTCATGCCTGCTGACAGTGAAGGTACCCCTTCCTCAAACCCATTGTGTAATTGAGGTGAAAAGAGTATCAAATGTAGTCACATGTTGTAGATAATGATCTTGATAAAGGCAACAAGCAGCTCTTCTGTTACTGTGTGCTTCATCCTACAGAAGGATCATGTCAGTGTATACTGCAAGTGTATAATCAACAATGTTGCTCTAACAATTTTTTAAAAGTTTTGTTCACTATTTTTAGAATTTTTTTGAAAAGAAATAATTATTTATTGTACAATAAATCATCAACAATTTAAACTCACTAAAATAAGTACAAATAAGTACATATACACTCCTGGAAATTGAAATAAGAACACCGTGAATTCATTGTCCCAGGAAGGGGAAACTTTATTGACACATTCCTGGGGTCAGATACATCACATGATCACACTGACAGAACCACAGGCACATAGACACAGGCAACAGAGCATGCACAATGTCGGCACTAGTACAGTGTATATCCACCTTTCGCAGCAATGCAGGCTGCTATTCTCCCATGGAGACGAACGTAGAGATGCTGGATGTAGTCCTGTGGAACGGCTTGCCATGCCATTTCCACCTGGCGCCTCAGTTGGAGCAGCGTTCGTGCTGGACATGCAGACCGCGTGAGATGATGCTTCATCCACTCCCAAACATGCTCAATGGGGGACAGATCCGAAGATCTTGCTGGCCAGGGTAGTTGACTTACACCTTCTAGAGCACGTTGGGTGGCACGAGATACATGCGGACGTGCATTGTCCTGTTGGAACAGCAAGTTCCCCTGCCGGTCTAGGAATGGTAGAACGATGGGTTCGATGAGGGTTTGGATGTACCGTGCAGTATTCAGTGTCCCCTCGACGATCACCAGTGGTGTACGGCCAGTGTAGGAGATCGCTCCCCACACCATGATGCCGGATGTTGGCCCTGTGTGCCTCAGTCGGATGCAGTCCTGATTGTGGCGCTCACCTGCATGGCGCCAAACACGCATACGACCATCATTGGCACCAAGGCAGAAGCGACTCTCATCGCTGAAGACGACACGTCTCCATTCGTCCCTCCATTCACGCCTGTCGCGACACCACTGGAGGCGGGCTGCACGATGTTGGGGCGTGAGCGGAAGACGGCCTAACGGTGTGCGGGACCGTAGCCCAGCTTCATGGAGACGGTTGCGAATGGTCCTCGCCGATACCCCAGGAGCAACAGTGTCCCTAATTTGCTGGGAAGTGGCGGTGTGGTCCCCTACGGCACTGCGTAGGATCCTACGGTCTTGGCGTGCATCCGTGCGTCGCTGCGGTCCGGTCCCTGGTCGACGGGCATGTGCACCTTCCGCCGACCATTGGTGACAACATCGATGTACTATGGAGACCTCACGCCCCACGTGTTGAGCAATTCGGCGGTACGTCCACCCGGCCTCCCGCATGCCCACTATACGCCCTCGCTCAAAGTCCGTCAGCTGCACATACGGTTCACGTCCACGCTGTCGCGGCATGCTACCAGTGTTAAAGACTGCGATGGAGCTCCGTATGCCACGGCAAACTGGCTGACACTGACGGCGGCGGTGCACAAATGCTGCGCAGCTAGCGCCATTCGACGGCCAACACCGCGGTTCCTGGTGTGTCCGCTGTGCCGTGCGTGTGATCATTGCTTGTACAGCCCTCTCGCAGTGACCGGAGCAAGTATGGTGGGTCTGACACACTGGTGTCAATGTGTTCTTTTTTCCATTTCCAGGAGTGTAGATTAAATAGATGAGTAGAAAAAGTACAGCACTTCTGGCTCCAGTTTGCAATGCTAAACCATTCGGTACTTCATTATTGTGGCTTCAGTGTTGCTTGCTGATTCTCATAAAGTTGCATATGGGGATACACACTATTCTCAATGGAGCCCAGTGTGACTTACACTATTGATGTCATTAAACAGTCACAGACACATGAATGAGGCTCAGACAGGTCAGAGAGGTAAGATGAACATCAAATGACATCAGCCCATCTGGCTTTAGGTTACAGTTCAAAATATTGTCTACTCAGTCCCTTCTACAAGTTCTAGAACTTTGTTATGGAAATTTATGAACACCCTTTATATCCCAACTTCTGCTTCCCTTTCATGCCCCTCGACTCTTATAACAGCTATCTGGTTTCTGTACAAATTGTAACTAGTCTTTTGCTCTCTGTATTTTACCATGCCACTTTCAGAATTTGAAAGAGGGTATTCCAGTCAGCATTATCAAAAGCTTTCTCTAAGCCTACAAATGCTAGAAATGTATATTTGGCTTTCCTTAATTTATCTTCTAAAATAAATCATAGAGTCAGTATTGCCTCACGTGTTCCAAACTGATCTTCCCCAACATTGCCTTGTACCCGTTTTTCCATTCATCTGTAAAGAATTTGTTTCAGTATTTTGCTGCCTTAACTTATTAAACTCATAGTTCGATAATTTTCACACCTGTCAACACCTGCTTTTTTTGGGGTTGGACTTATTATATTTCTCTTGAAATCTGAAGGTATTTTGCCTAACTCATACGTATTGCACACCAGATGGTAGTGTTTGGTCAGGGCTGGCTCTCCCAAGGCTATTACTAGCTCTAATGGAATGTTGTCTACTCCCGGGGCCTTGCTTCAACTTAGGTTTTGTTTAATTTGCATCAGTAGTGTAGTCACACTGGGCTCCATTGAGAATAGTGTGTATCCCCATATGTAACTTTATGAGAATCAGCAAGCAACACTGAAGCCACAAAAATGAAATACAGAATGGTTTAACATTGCAAACTGGAGCCAGAAGTGCTGTACTTTTTCTACTCATCTATTTAATCTATATGTACTTATTTTAGTGATTGTAAATAGTTGATGATTTATTGTACAATAAATAATTATTTCTTTTCAAAAAAATTCTAAAAATAGTGAACAAAACCTTAAAAAAATTAACCTTATAATCCTTTATGAACTTATTTTTCTAGAATGAACAAATATTTTAACTGTAAATTCCTCAATTTTTTTCATCCGCCGTATTCAATGTAGTATGGAATACAATGTATTTTCAAGTTCAACAATCTCCCAAACATTTGTAAACCTTTTTTTCCATGAAAAGGCTGCCATTTTGAATTCTCAGAAAATTATATCAAAATAATGAACCATGGACCTTGCCATTGGTGGGGATGGTTGCATGCCTCAGCGATACAGAGAGCCTTACCGTAGGTGCAACAACAATGGAGGGGTATCTGTATCTGTTCAGAGGCCAGACAAACGTGTGGTTCCTGAAGGGGGGCAGCAGCCTTTTCAGCAGTTTCAGGGGCAACAGTCTGGATGATTGACTGATATGGACTTGGATCATCAACCAAAACAGATTTGCTGTGCTGGTTCTGCAAACACCTAAAAGCAAGGGGTACTACAGCCTTAATTCTCCCCTAGAGCATGCAGCTCTTCTGTATGGTTAAATGATGATGGCATCCTCTTGGTTAAAATATTCTGGAGGTATAACAGTCCCCCATTTGGATTTATGGGTGGTGACTACTGAGGAGGATGTTGTTATCAGGAGAAACAGAAAACGCATTCTACAGATTGGAGTGTGGAATGTCAGATCCCTTAATCAGGCAGGTAGGTTAGAAAATTTAAAAAAGGAACTGGATAGATTAAAGATAGGTACAGTGGGAATTAGTGAAATTCGGTGGCAGGAGTAAGAGTATTTATGATGACGTGAATACATGATTATAAGTACAAAATCAAATAGGGGTAATGCAGGAATGGATAGGCTATTATGGACAGCATAGTGAATGCATTATTGTAGCCAAGATATAAATGAAGCCTACACCCACCACAGTGGTACAAGTTTATATGCCAACTAGTTCCGTAGATGAGGAGGAGATTGAGGAAAATGCGATGAGATAAAAAAAATTAATCAGTTGGTTAAGGGAGCTGGAAATTTAATAGTCGTGGGAGACTGGAATTCAATAATACAGAAAGAAAGAGAAGGAAAAGCAGTAGGGAATGGGACTGAGAGAACGGAATGAAAGAGGAAGCCGCCTGGTAGAATCTTGCACAGAGCATAATTTAATCATAGCTGACACTTGGTTTAAGAATCACGAGAGAAGTTTGTATACGTCGAAGAGGCTTGGAGACACCGGAAGGTTTCAGATTGATTACATAATGGTTAGACAGAGATTTAGGAGCCAGATTTTAAATTGGAAGACATTTCCAGTAGCAGATGTGGACTCTGACCACACTTTACTGGTTATGAGCTGCAGATTAAAACCACAATTTATTGGTTGTGAACTGTAAATTAAAACTAAAGAAACTGCAAAAAGGTAGGAATTTAAGGAGATGGGACCTGAATAAACTGTTGCAGAGGGTTTCAGAGGGAGCATTAAGGATCTATTGGCAAGAACAGGGTGTAATCTTACCCTCCCACACATCACCATTATATTTCTCTGTTATTTACGAAAGTTTAAAAATATTTTGAGAGGGGAAAGATGTACAAAAGTAGAACTTTTTACTTATCTTGATTATCTCATTGTTGTCAATGGCTCAAAGTCTTGTCTAGGAGTATATCCTTATAGTTGAAAATTTTGATTTCTTATGTTCTTGATGACAAATAACTGTTGAAGAGTTGCTTGTTGCTATGAATATATTATTATTTTATCCTATTCTTGTAAATCACACTGACTTTACAATTTCCACATTCAAAAAATCAGTAATTACATTGTTGTTGAGAAGTTTAGCAAAATATGTGCGTTTCCATCAGAGGCATGCCCACCACTACTTACATTTTGCAGTACTCACAATTTCCAAAGAGTTTACAAAGTAAAAGAGCTTACAAACTTTCTTGGCAGGAGAAGAGCCTTTACCAAATTATATCATTACTTATTAAATAAATCCAGAAACAAATTATTATAATTAGTATTAGATTGTACAATTAATAATATGAATTTTAAGTATGTCACAAATTTTGTAATTTCAATTATTTTTAAAATAAGAGCAATTTCAACTGATTGTATGTATCGATTGTAACACACTAATTTCTTTTTTATAAATTTTAGCCTGAAATGTAATACAGCATATCCAAAACATACGAATTCTTTTAGTGA